>NC_140165.1:315972573-316207032 GCF_963971535.1 Notolepis coatsorum
CAACAAAAAGGTCTAACAAGCCGTCGCTTTTATCTGCCAGAGCCGTCTCCGGCTGACCCAGTTGTGCTTTTCTCACCGGCGCTGGAGCCCAGGCCCCGGCTGCCACGGTGAAATGGGCCAATCTGAGCCAATACGCCCCAAGAGACCCACTCCTGGGATTAAGAGGCTGCAAACTTTCCACTCGGGGGAGAGAGAGGACGTGACAATCGTCACTCTATGCTCCGTGAGGTCATGCTCGGATAGGATACTTGGCAGGCATCTTTATCTGTGTCGTTTCCACACGCCGTGTGTCATCGTCGTCACACACACAGGGGGCGGGGCTCTCGTTTGAGAAAATCTTAGTCACGGATTCGCGGAGTCGATCTTTTGAGTCGATCTTTTGAGTCGTGGGTTTGTGGAGTCTGTCTTTTGAGTCGATCTTTTGAGTCGTGGGTTTGTGGAGTCGATCTCTTGAGTTCTGGGTTTGTGGAGTCGGTCTTCTGAGTCCTGGGTTTGTGGAGTCCTTTTTTTTTAGTCCTGGGTTTGTGGAGTCAGTCTTTGAGTCGATCTCTTGAGTTCTGGGTTTGTGGAGTCAGTCTTTTGAGTCCTGGGTTTGTGGAGTCAGTCTTTTGAGTCCTGGGTTTGTGGAGTCAGTCGTATGAGTCAATCTCTTGAGTCCTGTGTTTGTGGAGTCGATCTCTTGAGTTCTGGCTTTGTGGAGTCGGTCTTTTGAGTCCTGGGTTTGTGGAGTCGGTCTTCTGAGTCCTGGGTTTGTGGAGTCAGTCTTTTGAGTCCTGGGTTTGTGGAGTCAGTCTTTTGAGTCCTGGGTTTGTGGAGTCGGTCTTCTGAGTCCTGGGTTTGTGGAGTCAGTCTTTTGAGTCCTGGGTTTGTGGAGTCAGTCTTTTGAGTCCTGGGTTTGTGGAGTCAGTCGTATGAGTCAATCTCTTGAGTCCTGTGTTTGTGGAGTCGATCTCTTGAGTTCTGGCTTTGTGGAGTCTGTCTTTTGAGTCCTGGGTTTGTGGAGTCGGTCTTCTGAGTCCTGGGTTTGTGGAGTCCGTTTTTTTAGTCCTGGGTTTGTGGAGTCGGTCTTTTGAGTCCTGGGTTTGTGGAGCCGGCTTTTGCCTGATTTGACAGAACAGAACAGGTAACGTCAGTGTTGTTTTTGGCCACTCGAACCAATTTGACTGCTTTAGTCGTCATTCAGGTTTTCCTGGTTGGATGAAAGACCCTCCCTCTTACTCCCTCCTTTGTTCCAACAATCCACTTGCTATCTCTCCTATTCAGTATGCGTGTGTGCGTGCATGTGTGTGTGTGCATGTGCGTGCGCAAATATGTATTTTCATATTTTGTATGGTGCTGACTATCATGCAAATCCCCAAGGCCGGACATCTGCTCCACTGTACTTTGACACTGATACTGAAAGTATGAGTGGAAACCTGTCTCTTTTCTCAAATAAATATCTAATGCACAAAAGGAGATGTCTCGTGTCGTCAAAAACTGGAATAGGGGAAGGAGCTATTACAGTGGACTATTATGGGATAGAACTATGTTTTCTCCTAATGTTTACTTTGAAATGCTAGTGTTTATAGTCTATTATGGTGTTATAGTATATTTACCCTACCTGCACATGGGCCTTTTACATAATCTGTAGATACTATATCTCTATCTGTACATATCCTACTCGTACTAGTTACTGGCCAGTATGACTACTACCATACTGTCTTTATACTGTACCTATATCACTGTACATATTATACTACAACTCTGTACATACATCTGATTAGCACTATTACTCAGTAGTACTTTTGTTTTCGTTGCATTTTGTACAATTTACGATGACGAAGACCTGTCGCACAGAACTTGTAAGTCACTTTGGATAAAAGCGTCAGCTAAATTACTAAATGTAAATCTAAATGTAAATCTTAGTTTTGCATACCGTATATTTTGTATAGTGCTTGGTCTATACTGTAGACCTGTACTGTAGATTCTTACAGTATGAAGCACGGTTTCAGGAGGGTCATACAGAAACCAAGCATCTAACATAACAATTCACCCCTGTAAAGGCGGCTGAGTGGCGCAGCAGACATTGCGCTCGTCACCAACGCAAGAGACACCGGGTTCGAATTGGGCCGGCCGTCATACTAACTCAATTGGCAGAGTTAGCGGGTGGGTGGAAGTCGAAGGGTGGTAGTCTGGTCGTTGTGAACAGCGACTCCTACAGGTCGGTTGGGGCGCCTGCACAGCAGAGACAGGAAAAATGGCGGGGGCAGTGTGAGCCTCCCTACACGTTACTCCTCGCCAAATGAGAGTCCGCGCTGGCAGGTGAAAAGATGTGACAGGCTGCCTCCACGTGTATCGGAGGGCACACGTGATGCAAGGCTTCTATCCTCCCTACAACCGGCCAGTGGGGGGCATATGCGAGCAACGATCAGGACAGGGGGAGGGAGAATTGGCACGAGAGGTAAATTGGGATGGGGAGAAAAATCACAGAAAAAAAGGAGGGGAAAAGTAGAAGAAAAAAAACAATTCACCCCCGTCCCCCTCCACCCACACGGTGCAATATCCTACCCTTCAAGTGCAACATCCACAAGTGCAATACTCACCCACTACCGGCTGACACTGTGATTGTTATTGTGTATATTGTACAGTATTGTAACATTGTTTTTATTGTATAGTGTTTTAGGTTTCTCTTTTCTTTTATTACTCGTGTGATTTTATATTTGCTTCCACTACTGCACCGTAAGAGTCCCTAATCTCGTTGTATGCAAATACAATGACCATAAAGTATATTCTATTCTTCTATTTCACTGTGATGCACCTTTATATAAAACAAATAAAAACAAAACTTGAAAACCATGAGAAGACACTGCATTTCAATATGTGGAGTGAAACTGTGGAACAGTCTGAATGTGGTGCTAAAGCAATGTCCAAATATGAGACAATTCAAACTGAATTATAAGGTACAGGGATGAGGAAGGGATTTGACATTCACGGGTGTTTACATTTTAATTTGATTTCTTTCGTGTTTTACATATATAATTTTAGTTTTTTGTTTTGCATATATATATATATATATATATATTTGTTTAGTAAGGTTTTAAATTAGTACACTCATTTGAGTAGTGGAAAAGGGGTAGGATCAAATAAGTGTATACTTCTTCCTACTCCTTTTCGAACATGTAAATTGAGTAAAATGTTTTGATTTTGTTTATTTATTTTCTTATTTTTTTCCATTTAATTTCTTGAGATCAATGATTTGTTTTGATTTCATATTGTTTGTATTTATTTACATGTTCGAAATAAAGATTTCAAATCAAATAAAAAATCAAATCAAAACCTGAACACTTGAAAACGGTATAGGATTTCGAGGAGCCATAAAAGAAGAATACTCATGTTACATGTTATCATCACGGCACGGCGGGACGTACAACACATGAAGCGCCTCGTGGTACAAACCCCAGAGAGATCTGTGGGCAGGACACGGGGGGAGAGAGTCCCAAGTCCCAGCCTGACGTACGTGGCCTTTGTGTCAAATAATACCTGACCGGTGCTCTAAACAATCGCTTTAAACAATCGCTCTAAACAAAATGTCACTTTAAACAAAATGGAAAGGTCACTTTAAAAGAATGAGGGATATAAAGGTCACTTTAAGGAAAGAACCGATGTGGTTCGTTCTTGTATAGTATAGTTTAGATATAGTAAGTAAACTGTGTATAGTAGTGTACATAGGAACCAGTGCCTTCTCAGGAATTTAGCACTAGTCTATTTTTATCATGCGCATCTTATGTCTTCTTATTACCATTTTTTTTTTTTATGTCTATTTTATTATTAGTATTATTGCACAATCGAATCGATTGTGCAATAATACTAATAATAAAATAGAATCGATGCGGGCATGACCACCCGCATTTCACTGTATATGCCCTGGTATGTATGTGACAAATAAACCTCTGGAATCTTGCATCTTGAATCTTTGACCACGATGCTTTGTGTGGACAGACAGACACGACTTGTGTCTTATGTAAGACGGCCTCTACAGAAGTCTCTCTTCCACCAACCAGAGACACTTTAACGGAAGTATAGGGTGACCGCCCCCCTCCCTCAAAGTACCCCCTCCCTCAAAGTACCTGGTCCTTGAGAACCCGTCCCGCCGCATTCTTTCCCGCGACTCTCTGCTCCACCGGGCCCTCTCCCGGCCCCCATGCCAGAGTTGCGTGTGTGTTTTATTTGACACTACTTAACTAGACTAATGGTAAATGGGTGCATTTATACAACAGCTTTTATCCAAAGCGCTTTACAATTTTGTTCCTCACAGCAGTTAGGGGGGTTATTAAGTGTCTTTCTCAAGGACACTTCGACCCGCTGCCCGGGAGGAGCGGGAATCGAACCACGGGAACCTCCGGATTACAGGACGACTGCTCTACCTCCCGAGCCACTGTCGACCCCCAGACTATAGCGCTAAACGAGGAACAGAAACCGAGGACTTTTACTGTCTTGTTTTAGACGTTTTATTACAATGTGAGGAGAGGAACTTCCTGGTCTTCTCTTACCTCACTGTGGACTTGTGGGTAATGGCCGTTACCGAGGCGACCAGCGGCAGCAGAATGCTATAGCGACGGGCTACATGCAAATAAGGGAACATCTACCGAAAATCGATAACAAGCTGAAGTGAAAACATCCTGATGCTGTACAACAACGTTAGAATCTGTGCTTTTTTATTTTATTAATAATAATAATGATAATAATAATAATAAACTTTATTTTTATAGCACCTTTCATACAAGAAGTGCAGCTCAAAGTGCTTCACAGCAGTAAAAAAAAAAATACACATAAAACGAGCACAAAATTGGCAGATCAAGAGCAATGCGTAAAGTGCAGAGATGTAAAATTGGGCATAAAATAAGCATAGAATTAGCATAAAATAAGACAGCAGCAAAATAGACAAAGTCAAGGTAAGGCATAGAACATTAAATCACATCGTTTTTCATGTTCTAACATCTTAATACTTAACACTTTCAGCGCCACGCCTGGTTTTCCATTTTACCGCTTGAATGCCACCATCGGCGCCAATGTTAACGTTAATATCGCCTAATCTATGTTTTAAATTATGGCTATGTGTCTAATCTGCCCATCGCATTATCAAAGACTATTTTCCAGTCAGTGCTGTGAAGACAGATTGTTTTTTTATCGCGTCGTTGCCGTTTCAGAGCAGTTAGAAAAGCCCCCGTTTTGATATAAAAAACAGCTCATTCTGGAGCATTCTATGAAAATCGTCTTTTAGTGGAATATTCCACAACGTTGATATTCGTCGGCCTTTTTATGAATCGTTTTCAAATAAACGCTAGATGATCAATATTACACGTGCACGCACGCACATTACGGCCGCGCACTGATAATCGCCCCGTTGATTTCCTCTCGGACTTTTACAGTGAAACCGAAAGAAGATATTTCACAAAACAGCTTATAACTTCATCAAACTTACTCTGATTATCCTACCACTGATAACATAGAGTCCTTACCTGACATCAGATGGTATCCAACTGGTATATTCCAATTCCTGATCACCATTCGAAAAAATCGATACGTGTATGGATCCAACGCGATACAGTAGAACTCCATGATCGGTGGGGATCTGAGGCTCCAGAATGAACTCTAGTAACCCCGGCTGGATCAGTGAACTGGAAAATGTGGAGTACCGGATTTTTTCCCCCATTCATTTTCATTGAGTCCATTCCAAAATCACTTATGTCATCTGGGAGACGACAGGGGGCGCTTTTTTCCACAGTGATCGTCGGCGCCCCTCGGCTATACTCGGGTGATGCAATAATTTTTCAGATCGCAAAAAAAAAAAAAAAATCCGAGAAATCTCGTGAGTGGCTAGCAACCACCTATAAAAAAACACGAGAAATCTCGTGAGTGGCACTGAAAGAGTTAATAGGCCTCTTTGTTTACAGTTTGATTGTCACCGATACATACATATAAAATCATGAAATCAACCCAGTATTTTAGATGTGTAGTGTGTGTCAGAGCCACAGGTCTTTCTCCACCCCCCCCCCCCCCCCCCCCCCCCCGCGAGATGGGCTCTTGCTCTCACTTGCTCCCATGGTCAGAGAGTAGTTTAAAGCGGCCCGTTCTGAATGACGTCGTCTTGCACTGTCTGTCGGCTACGAGAGGTCCTTGGCCCGTCACCTCAGCATGGCTCTGGATTAAACGTTGGCCTTAACGTAAGACTGAGTCGTGATCCAAATGGTAAACGAGAGCTTTGAAAACAGGACAAAGGAACGACAGCAGGTGGCCCTAAAGTAGCTCCTCTACCCTCCGCCTCACTGTCCGCAGCCTGGCTGCTCCTTGTGGAATATTATATTATATCAACACCCTGCTGTCATGACAGGTGAACTGTAGAGGAGCTGTGGTCTGTTGCTAAGGACGGTCAACAGACCAGCTGTCTGTCTGTGGACTACAGTAACAATACAGTAATCATTTATTTAATATAGATTAGATTAGATAGCGGCACGGTGGTGTAGTGGTTAACACTGTCGCCTCACAGCAAGATGGTCCAGGGTTCGATTCCCGCTTGGGGACCAGGTTTCCATGATGCCAGCCAGGTACCCAGGTGGGGTATCTCCCGGGCCTTTCTGTGTGGAATTTGCATGTTCTCCCCCCGTGCTCGCAAGGGTCCCCCCCCCCCCCGATAAGAGAAACCCAATGGAAAAACATGCACAACAGATCGCTGACGCCGTCGTGTCCTTGACGAAGACGGGCAGGAGCACTTGGATTGGTCCCCGGGCGCGGTACCTCGCCAACGCCCTGTCTGCTCCCGGCTGCCCTTGGGGGGGGAAGGACGACGGGATGGGTCAAGCGCAGAGCTCAATCGCATCGGCGACCCTAAAAAAACAGTGTGTGTGTGTGTGTGTGTGTGTCGCCCATCACTGCATGCCGAATAAAGACTTCTGAGTTAAGTCCTGCATGATTAGATTCAACTTTATTGCCATTATACAGTGATTTAGACGGGAGTGGTTACTCACATGCATAGATCTACTACTTACCCCCACATTCACACTCACGCACATGCACATTAGATTAGATGTTATCTAATCTTATCTGAATTAAAAAAAAAAAAAAAAAAAAAACCTAACTAACCATACTGTCATGCACTTGTCCTAATAAACTAACCTACACTGTAGCACTCAACACTTTGATGAACATTGTTACTCAGCTGATAGAGTTGTGCTCTTCCTGATGACTTGTCGTACAGAACTTGTAAGTCGCTTTGGATAAAAGCGTCAGCTAAATGACTAAATGTAAATGTAAATGTAAATTAGATTAGATTAAAATGTATTGTCATCATTATACAGCAGAGCTGTCCTTCGACCTTTGGGGGCCCTAGGGAAATTATTTGGGAGCCCATCTACCTTAAATCTGAGGGTCATCACTGGTGGCTGTAAGGTCATCACTGGTGGCTGTGAGGTCATCATGGTGGCTGTAAGGTCATCACTGGTGGCTGTAAGGTCATCACTGGTGGCTGTGAGGTCATCACTGGTGGCTGTGAGGTCATCACTGGTGGCTGTGAGGTCATCACTGGTGGCTGTGAGGTCATCACTGGTGGCTGTGAGGTCATCACTGGTGGCTGTGAGGTCATCACTGGTGGCTGTGAGGTCATCACTGGTGGCCCAAGCAGCAGAATGTGCAACTCGTCAAAATGTTCACATGAAAAGTTGTTTATGAACTTATCCCTTAACCTTAATCCTAACCTTATAGCCTTACTGGTTCCTCCGGGCTGATGGGATCTAGGCACTACCCTTTAAAATGTCAGTGAGTAACCTATTGTAACCTATGCTGTATATATACCATAATATATATTTCTTTATTCTCACCGCATATCTATCCACACCTGTCTGTCTGTACTTACCTGCACAACACATAGTCCTTTACTATATCTGTACATATCCTACTCTTACTAGTTACGCTGCTGGCCAGTATGACTACTACCATACTGTCTTTACACCTGTATCACTGTACATATTATACTACAACTCTGTACATACATCTGATTAGCACTATACACTCAGTAGGACTAATTTGTATATTTTGTACCCAGTTTAATCACCGTACAGTACATTGTGTATTGCTGTTGCACTTTACCGCTACATTTGCACTCTGGTTGGATGCCAAACTTATTTTGGTCGTACTGTACTCTACTTGTGCTGCATGATGGCAGATACATTTGAATCTATTGAATCTCCAGTCAAAGAGGTTCAAACAGGCCTTGTAAGCAAATCATTGGTTAATTGGTTAAAATGGGAGTGACAACCGGTCCCTGCTGATTGAAACAGGCACAGCTGTGCGCCCCCCACCCTCTCCCCCGATCTCCACGCTAGTACACACAGGCAACCAGTCGTTTGGGATGTAACTGCCCTGTGGCACAGAGATATATTAACCGGCGCTTCTTCTGAAAAGAGACATTTCCAGAAGACATTTGGGACTTTTTAATTACTTTTTGACTGCCTTATTATGGTCAGTGGGTGACGGCTATAAGACGCGCTCACCTTCTCGTGTAACTATTGTGTTTAAATGGGAGTTAATCATCACCTCCACTTTGTTGACGCCTCGCCTAGCCGGCCGCTTCCCAGCTTACCCTGACCGGCGTCACCCTGACGGGCGACACCCTGCTCTGTGCCCTGCTGCGTAATGCACAGTCAAATGACGGGAACTTGCCTGCAGCATCAGGAGAAGTTGTCATTATGCAGACAGGTGTGTGTGTGTGTGTCTGATCCTCTTTGTGTCACTCAATCTCTTGGTTATGTATTATTATTATTATTATTATGTACGCAGTATATGCATGTGTGTATGTTTGTATTTACACATATCTTTTGAA
Source organism: Notolepis coatsorum (assembly GCF_963971535.1). NCBI lineage: Eukaryota > Metazoa > Chordata > Actinopteri > Aulopiformes > Paralepididae > Notolepis > Notolepis coatsorum. The sequence goes on from NC_140165.1 coordinate 315,981,428, forward strand.
TGTATTACTGGTATTTCTTTAATTATATGTATATTTTTGTATGGTTGGATTTGACCAAACGGGGGAAGTTCTCCTATAAGCCTCTCTAGGCTTCTAAACTTCTCCTACACAATATGGTTGTGTGTTTGTTTCCCCTTTTTGTTTAACTCTTTGTGTTAATAAATAAAATACAAAAAAATTAAATGCACTCTTCAACCAAACCTACTCTGGTTTTATGTAATTAGTCTGTCTGTCTGTCTCGTAAACTCAATCTCTTCAACCAGACCCTCCTACTCTGGTTTTATGTAATTAGTCGAATTATTTTATTTTATTTTGAAAAGCAGTAAAAACATATTTACAGCAAATCGACGATGTCACAAGAAAGTCATGGGACTTATTTCCATTGAGGTCCTCATACAATTAACAGTTAATACGTTAAAGATGCATTACAATACAAAAACACATGACATAATACAGTATACACGACATGTGCTCCCTCTTTTCTATACTAATGACCCTCTTATAGGGGAACCTTTTCTAAAAGACCAGCTTTTATCTGCTGCTTTAAGGACCTCAGATTAGCATGCAGCCACAAGTACGCAAACATGCACTTAGTGTGTGTTCTCTAACTAACCGCCCAGCCGGAACACGCCCTGTCCTGATGTGTCTATTACGCCCCCGGCCTGAGGCCTTGTCACATTACGTCTCTCTCTCTGCTTCTCTCTCCCTCCAGACTGACACCCAGGTAGCTGAGGACAGCAGCACAAGGCCGCTGAATCCCAGACCACAGAGTAAGCCACACCTCGGTGTTAGTTGGGGGGGCGACATGGAAGGACTTGCTTAATAATTAATAACACTAAACTGTATACAAGTTGCATTTATTCCATCAATACGGAGAACTTGCAGTGCGGTGCATTCGGATGATAACTCTCTTCTCCTCCCTCTTCTCCCTTTATCTCTCTCGATCTTTCCCTCTCTTCTCCTTCTTCCCTCCCCCTCTATCTATCTCTCTCTTTTGATCTTCTCCTTCTTCCCTCCCCCCCTCTATCTCTCTTGATCTTCCCCTCTCCTCCTTCTCTCCCCCTCTTATCTCTCAATCTTCTTCTCTCCCCTATCTCTCTTGATCTTCTCCTTCCCTCCCCCTCTCTATCTCTCTTGATCTTCTTCTCCTTCTCTCCCCCTCTCCATCTCTCTCTTGATCTTCTTCTCCTTCTTCTCTCTTGATCTCCCCCTCCTTCTCTCCCCATCACTCCATCTCTCTCTTGCTCTTCTCCTTCTTCTCTCCCCCCCCCCTCTATCTCTCTTGATCTTCCCCTCTCCTCCTTCTCTCCCCCTCTTATCTCTCAATCTTCTTCTCCTTCTTCTCTCCCCCTCTCTCTCTTGATCGTCTCCTTCCCTCCCCCTCTCTATCTCTCTCTTGATCTTCTTCTCCATCTCTCTCTTGATCTTCTTCTCCTTCTTCTCTCTTGATCTCCCCCTCTCCCTCTTGATCTTCTTCTCTCTTGATCTCCCCCTCTTCTTCTCTCCCCATCACTCGATCTCTCTCTTGATCTTCCCCTCTCTCCTCCTCCTCCCCCCCTCTCTATCTCCCCCCCCCCCCCCCCCTCTCCAGCTGTCCCACGGCCCGGCCGCCACAGGAAGCCCATGACTGCTCCTAAGGCTCAGAAGGACAAGGCCTCTAACAGGAAGAGAGCGCTGCTGACCGTCCTGGCGGTGATCGTAGTGCTGGGGATACTGGTGACCGCTGCGTACTTCAGTGAGTCCTTCCCCTTTAGTGATCGTAGTGCTGGGGATACTGGTGACCGCTGCGTACTTCAGTGAGTCCTTCCCCTTTAGTGATCGTAGTGCTGGGGATACTGGTGACCGCTGCGTACTTCAGTGAGTCCTTCCCCTTTAGTGATCGTAGTGCTGGGGATACTGGTGACCGCTGCCTACTTCAGTGAGTCCTTCCCTTTAGTGATCGTAGTGCTGGGGATACTGGTGACCGCTGCGTACTTCAGTGAGTCCTGCCCTTTAGTGATCGTAGTGCTGGGGATACTGGTGACCGCTGCGTACTTCAGTGAGTCCTGCCCTTTAGTGATCGTAGTGCTGGGGATACTGGTGACCGCTGCGTACTTCAGTGAGTCCTGCCCTTTAGTGATCGTAGTGCTGGGGATACTGGTGACCGCTGCGTACTTCAGTGAGTCCTTCCCCTTTAGTGATCGTAGTGCTGGGGATACTGGTGACCGCTGCGTACTTCAGTGAGTCCTTCCCCTTTAGTGATCGTAGTGCTGGGGATACTGGTGACCGCTGCCTACTTCAGTGAGTCCTGCCCTTTAGTGATCGTAGTGCTGGGGATACTGGTGACCGCTGCGTACTTCAGTGAGTCCTTCCCTTTAGTGATCGTAGTGCTGGGGATACTGGTGACCGCTGCCTACTTCAGTGAGTCCTTCCCTTTAGTGATCGTAGTGCTGGGGATACTGGTGACCGCTGCCTACTTCAGTGAGTCCTGCCCTTTAGTGATCGTAGTGCTGGGGATACTGGTGACCGCTGCGTACTTCAGTGAGTCCTGCCCTTTAGTGATCGTAGTGCTGGGGATACTGGTGACCGCTGCGTACTTCAGTGAGTCCTTCCCCTTTAGTGATCGTAGTGCTGGGGATACTGGTGACCGCTGCGTACTTCAGTGAGTCCTTCCCTTTAGTGATCGTAGTGCTGGGGATACTGGTGACCGCTGCCTACTTCAGTGAGTCCTTCCCTTTAGTGATCGTAGTGCTGGGGATACTGGTGACCGCTGCCTACTTCAGTGAGTCCTGCCCTTTAGTGATCGTAGTGCTGGGGATACTGGTGACCGCTGCCTACTTCAGTGAGTCCTTCCCTTTAGTGATCGTAGTGCTGGGGATACTGGTGACCGCTGCCTACTTCAGTGAGTCCTGCCCTTTAGTGATCGTAGTGCTGGGGATACTGGTGACCGCTGCCTACTTCAGTGAGTCCTTCCCTTTAGTGATCGTAGTGCTGGGGATACTGGTGACCGCTGCCTACTTCAGTGAGTCCTGCCCTTTAGTGATCGTAGTGCTGGGGATACTGGTGACCGCTGCCTACTTCAGTGAGTCCTGCCCTTTAGTGATCGTAGTGCTGGGGATACTGGTGACCGCTGCCTACTTCAGTGAGTCCTTCCCTGTTTTTTTGGGGTATTTCTACTTTTACTTAAAAGGAACACGCCAACATTTTGGGAAATTAGCTTACCGTCTTCTCCAGAGAGACAAGAAGATAGATACCAGTTTCCTCTCTTGCGTTCGTTCAGTAGAAAGCTATCTGGCTGCACGTTAGCCTAGCTTAGCACAATGAATGGAAGCGGACAGTGCCGGTTAGCCTTCATGGATAGGTGTTAGTTGGACAATGCCTAGTCGATGATGACTAATGGGTTTGATTGATTGATTGATTGATTGATTGAAAACTTTATTAACAGAATGGGTACAGTACAGCTCAATACATACAATTGTTAAGGAAAGACTTTCGTCTTGTTTACATCAGGGTCCCCCATTTTCAATTCATCATAACATATATGACATACAGATAGATCTATACATTTATGACATACCAGATTTGCAAATACAGTACTGTTTGTGATACGAAAAGATCCAGAAAAGAGAGTATATACATTTGACATAGAAACTGTACATTGGAGGAGGTTGGGGGTGGGAGGTTGGGTAGGAGGAGTGGGTGGGGGACACTGCACAACTGAACAAGCAAAACTGTACATTGGAATATTGACATTTACAGGGGCCAGTTTAGAATAGCAGTCTCCCGTAGGTGTTTTTTGAGTGTTTTTGAAAGTGGGTAGTGATTCACATTCCTTTACAGCTTTGGGTAGGGCGTTCCACATTGATGTGGCATAATTGCAAAACGTGTTTAGTCCCTTGTTTGAGCCGAATCTGGGTTTAACATGATTTGTGGAGCTCCCTCTGGTGTTGTGATCGTGGTATTCACTGACCTTTGGGAAGTATTTTGACATGTACATGGGTACCTTGGTCGTGTAGTGTATCTTGTAGACCAGGCCCATTGCAAGTTGCTGTACTCTGTCGTCTACTCTAAGCCATCCTAGGTTGTCAAAGTGGGCAGGGGTGAGGTGGGTTCTAGGAGTCAGGTCAAGCAGTAGTCTGACCAGTTTGTTTTGAGATGTTTGTAATTTTGTTAAAAGGAACACTCCAACATTTTGGGAAATTAGCTTGAATGGAAGCATGACATGACCGGTTAGCCTTCGGGAGAGGTGTTAGTTGGACAATGCCTCGTCGATGATGACTAATGGGGATCCTAATAAACATAAACATAACCCGTCATGTCATGCTTCCATTCATTGTGCTAAGCTAGGCTAACGTGCAGCCAGATAGCTTTCTACTGAACACACAGAGAGGAAACTGGTATCTATCTTCTCGTCTCTCTCTGGAGAAGACGGTGAGCTAATTTCCCAAAATGTTGGTGTGTTCCTTTTTAAGTAAAGGAACTGTGTACTCCTTCCACCACTGCTGAGCCGCCACGCTGAAACAAGTACAACAGGGCTACATGGAGGAACTATGGCGCTGCCCTGACGAGGGTAGTTTCAAATCAAAACGGCTGGATGCCATTTTTAGTCAAATCGACATGGCTGTGCGTGTGACTCGTTCACCTGGTAAAAGAGCTCTCTTGGTCGTTTAGATGGCTGGCGGTTGTTCTGATCAAGATTACACTCGAGTACTGTCTACAACACTGGTCCGTCATCTGGTCCGGGTGTAAAAAGTACCCAGAAATGATACTTAAGTGAAAGTATGGGTACAGTCTCAATATCTTACTCAAGTAAAAGTCGGAGTATCTGGCTAAAAACACACTTGAGTAAAAGTAAAAAAGTTTCTACTTTAAAATGTACTTAAGTACTAAAAAGTTAAAGTAAAAACAATTTTTCTGACTATTCTTCTGATAGCAGGTGTTTAATCAAAGATCCCCGCTTTCTAGTCTTGCACAAGGACCAATCAGCATGGGTATGGGCGGGTACATTTTCCATTGATGGGGATTTGATTGGCTGTTTTTAAATAAAGCGCGGCCGCAGGATTAATAACGTTAACGTGAGTTTGGCCAGAGAAACAAATATACTAATTAAAATGGTTGGACCTGCGAGATTGGTACTTTGTAGGTCTGCATTTTAAATGTAAGGAGTAAAAAGTATATTTTTTTCTCTGAAATGTAAAAGTACAAGTATACAAACCTAATAATACTTGAGTAAAGTAAAAATCCCCAAAACAGTACTTAAGTATTGTAACTAGGGATGTCCGATATTATCGGCCTACCGATATTGGCATTAAAATGTGATATTGGAAAATATCGGTATCTGTTTAAAAAAAAATAAATAAAAAATTGTTTTACATTTCTATAACCTTTATTTACCCAGGCAAGCAAGTAAGAACAAATTCTGATTTTATTTATTGTCAAAGGTATGCATAATGTTATGTTAATTCCACAACAAGTCATAAGAAATTATTCCGTTTTGGAGGGGCGGGGAACCCTGCATATATCGGTATCTGTTGATATCGGTATCGGAAATTAAGAGTTGGACAATATCGGGGTATCGGTAAAAAAGCCAATATCGAGCATCCCTAATTGTAACAAAGTACAATTACTCAAGTACTTTACACCCCTGGTCCTAACGTAGCCCCGCTCTCCTCCGCTCTCCTCCAGTCAAGCAGCTGATCGAGAGCAAGTACTTCTTCTGCACGCGCTCCGTGAAGTTCATCCCGCTGGACAAAGCCTGCGATGGGACGGAGGACTGCGTCGGGGGCGAGGACGAAATCACCTGCGTGTCCCACATCCAGGTCAACACCACCTTCCCAGGTAACGGCAGACTCTCTCTCGCACGCACGCGACAACAATGCTAACGACGACACTATCCCCGGCCGGGATGCTCGACGTGGACTCTCTGTGCAACACCGACTCATCCGTTCCACACACGACGTCCACATGCACTCACTTTAAACATGACCCCATTTTATCTCGTTTATTCCTAAAGGATTTGCACGACCTCTCAACCTAATTTTTGCACATTTTAGTTTAGTATAATTGTATATTTTGTATAGTGTTTGGTCTTTTACTCTTTTACTGTATGAAGCACATTCTCAGGGGCTCATACAGAACCAAGCATTTCACTGTACATGTACATGAACCTTATATATGTGACAAATAAAACAACTTGAATGCATACACATGTACTTGCACATTATCACGCCTAAAGCCCACCTCCTTTTTTTTCTCCCTCCTTCCTGTTCCTCCTTACTTCCTGTTCCTCTCTACTTCCTGTTCCTCCTTACTTCCTGTTCCTCTCTACTTCCTGTTCCTCCCTCCTTCCTGTTCCTCCTTACTTCCTGTTCCTCTCTACTTCTTGTTCCTACTTCCTGTTCCTTCCTGTTCCTCTCTACTTCCTGTTCCTCTCTACTTCCTGTTCCTCCCTCCTTCCTGTTCCTCCTTACTTCCTGTTCCTCTCTACTTCTTGTTCCTACTTCCTGTTCCTTCCTCCTTCCTTCCTGTTCTTCTATCCTTCCTTCCTGTGCCTCTGTTCCTCCTTCCTGTGCCTCTGTTCCTCCTTCCTGTTCCTCCCTCCTTCCTGTTCCTCCTTCCTGTTCCTCCCTCCTTCCTGTTCCTCCTTCCTGTGCCTCTGTTCCTCCTTCCTGTTCCTCCTTCCTGTTCCTCCCTCCTTCCTGTTCCTCCTTCCTGTTCCTCCTTCCTGTTCCTCCTTCCTGTTCCTCCCTCCTTCCTGTTCCTCCTTCCTGTTCCTCCTTCCTGTTCCTCCCTCCTTCCTGTTCCTCCCTCCTTCCTGTTCCTCCCTCCTTCCTGTTCCTCCTTCCTGTTCCTCCCTCCTTCCTGTTCCTCCCTCCTTCCTGTTCCTCCCTCCTTCCTGTTCCTCCTTCCTGTTCCTCCCTCCTTCCTGTTCCTCCTTCCTGTTCCTCCCTCCTTCCTCTTCCTCCCTCCTTCCTGTTCCTCCCTCCTTCCTGTTCCTCCTTCCTGTTCCTCCCTCCTTCCTCTTCCTCCCTCCTTCCTCTTCCTCCCTCCTTCCTGTTCCTCCTTCCTCTTCCTCCCTCCTTCCTGTGCCTCTGTTCCTCCTTCCTCTTCCTCCCTCCTTCCTGTCCCTCCCTCCTTCCTGTTCCTCCCTCCTTCCTGTTCCTCCTTCCTCTTCCTCCCTCCTTCCTGTTCCTCCTTCCTCTTCCTCCCTCCTTCCTGTCCCTCCCTCCTTCCTGTTCCTCCTTCCTGTCCCTCCTTCCTGTTCCTCCCTCCTTCCTGTTCCTCCCTCCTTCCTGTTCCTCCCTCCTTCCTGTTCCTCCCTCCTTCCTGTCCCTCCCTCCTTCCTGTTCCTCCCTCCTTCCTGTTCCTCCCTCCTTCCTGTTCCTCCCTCCTTCCTGTTCCTTCCTCCTTCCTGTTCCTCCTTCCTGTTCCTCCCTCCTTCCTGTCCCTCCTTCCTGTTCCTCCCTCCTTCCTGTTCCTCCCTCCTTCCTGTTCCTCCCTCCTTCCTGTTCCTCCCTCCTTCCTGTCCCTCCCTACTTCCTGTCCCTCCCTCCTTCCTGTCCCTCCCTCCTTCCTGTTCCTCCCTCCTTCCTGTTCCTCCCTCCTTCCTGTCCCTCCCTCCTTCCTGTTCCTTCCTCCTTCCTGTTCCTCCTTCCTGTTCCTCCCTCCTTCCTGTTCCTCCCTCCTTCCTGTTCCTCCTTCCTGTCCCTCCCTCCTTCCTGTTCCTCCCTCCTTCCTGTTCCTCCCTCCTTCCTGTTCCTCCTTCCTGTCCCTCCTTCCTGTCCCTCCCTCCTTCCCGTTCCTCTTTCCTGTTCCTCCTTCCTGTTCCTCCTTCCTGTCCCTCCTTCCTGTCCCTCCCTCCTTCCTGTTCCTCCTTCCTGTTCCTCCTTCCTGTTCCTCCTTCCTGTCCCTCCTTCCTATTCCTCCCTCCTTCCTGTCCCTCCTTCCTGTTCCTCCTTCCTGTTCCTCCTTCCTGTCCCTCCCTCCTGTCCCTCCTTCCTGTTCCTCCTTCCTGTTCCTCCTTCCTGTCCCTCCTTCCTGTCCCTCCCTCCTTCCTGTTCCTCCTTCCTGTCCCTCCTTCCTGTCCCTCCCTCCCTCCTGTTCCTCCTTCCTGTCCCTCTCTACTTCCTGTTCCTCCCTCCTTCATGTCCCTCCCTCCTTCCTGTCCCTCCTTCCTGTTCCTCCTTCCTGTCCCTCTCTACTTCCTGTTCCTCACTCCTTCCTGTCCCTCTCTACTTCCTGTCCCTCCCTCCTTCCTGTCCCTCCCTCCTTCCTATTCCTCCCTCCTTCCTGTTCCTCCCTCCTTCCTGTCCCAACCTCCTTCCTGTCCCTCCCTCCTTCCTGTCCCTCCCTCCTTCCTGTCCCTCCCTCCTTCCTGTTCCTCCCTCCTTCCTGTCCCTCCCTCCTTCCTGTCCCTCCCTCCTTCCTGTCCCTCCCTCCTTCCTGTCCCTCCTTCCTGTCCCTCCCTCCTTCCTGTTCCTCCCTCCCTCCCTCCCTCCTGTCCCTCCCTCCCTCCCTCCCTCCCTCCCTCCCTCCCTCCCTCCCTCCCTCCAGTGCGTCTGATCTCCCACCAGAACGTGCTGCAGCTGTACAGTGAGTCTGTGGGTTCTTGGAGGACCGTGTGCAGCGAGGCCTGGACCCAGCAGAACACGCAGACGGTGTGCCAGCAGCTGGGATACACCTTGTGAGTTGTGGGAGAATCCTCTTGTGGTCGTCGCCACAAACCATTAGCTTAGTTCACACCCCAAGTGAGAGACCATGAGGGGGTCATTGGGCCTCATTCACCAATACTCTCTTATTATTTTTCTTATATTTTTTTCTTAACCGTCTGTTAAGAGAAAAATAAGCACAGCCACCGCCGCATTCATCAACCCGTTCTTAACGTCCAAATGTGTTCTTACCCAGGTGTGTTGAATGATGAATCAGCCGATCATCTGGCTCTGCAAATAGATCTAGACGATTATGCGTTCTATGCGTGCGGCCTGGGCGGCCAGAGCATCTAACTGTTCTACCAGCATTATATAATCCATTTCAGACTAGTTATAATAATAATAATAATTATTGAAATGTTCTACGATTTTAAAAGTCGTTTTTGCGGGCAATTGACCAATGGTAGGCTTTTTTTTTTCTGGATAAGAGTTTCTTATCTCAGTAAGCGTGCTCTCGGCCGCTCTTAGAATTTGGTCTTGCCTAAGAGAAAAGCAAAAATAAGAGAACATTGCGGAATCTGTTGGGCGATCTGTTCTGCATGTCTTTCCATTGGCGTTATCTCTTTTTGGGTGAAACCCTTTGCGAGCACGGGGGGAGAACACACGCAAACTCCACACAGAAAGAGATGCCCCATCTGGGTACCTGCCTGGCAACCTGGTCCCCAAGCGGGAGTCCGACCCAGGACCTTCTTGCTGTCAAGCGACAGTGTTGACCACTACACCAAGTTCAAGTTTCAAGTTTCTTTAATAGTTGTCATACAGAAGTACAGAATACTTTTATACAAAATGCTTCTTACTGTTACGCTCCAGAGACTGTGCAAGACAAGATAAGTATGAAATAAAATAACATAGTAAAATTAGAAGTAAAAAAATTAGGTCAGTGTTCAGTTTAGACATATGTACAATGTTCGATGCAGAATAGACGTAGTTACCATACAATATACAATACTGTGCAGTGTACTAATATACAATACTATATAGTGCAAGGCAGAAATGGGACGAGGTGCAATTTAGGTACAATTCACAGTAGGTGTACGAGTTGTAGTGCAAATCCTTTATCAATAAATATAAAGTGTAAAGTGTGTTTGTGTGATCTAAAGTGTGGAGAGTGGGTGCTGCAGTGTGTTGTTTGTTTGAGTGTGCGTGTGGGTGTGTGTGCTGTGTGCATTTGATGGTTGTTGCATAGTGTTTATTGTTCGTTTAGCAGCCTGATGGCCTGGGGATAGAAGCTTCTTCTGAGTCTTTTTGTGCTCGCCTTAAGACTCCGGTATCGCTTGCCTGACCGCAGCAGTTCAAAGAGGCAGTTGTTCGGGTGGCTCGAGTCCTTAATAATTATCTTAGCCTTCCCCTTGCACCGCTTGTTGTAAATGTTCTGGAGGGTGGGAAGCCCCCCTCCAATTGTGCGTTCGGCTGCACGTGTCACTCTTTGTAGTCTGCTACGGTCTTGTGCAGTGCTATTCCCAAACCAGGAGGTGATGTTGCCGGTCAGGATGCTCTCTATTGTACATGAGTAGAAGTTCCTAAGGATCTTCTGACTGACTTGGAACTTCCTTAGGCGCCTGAGGAAGTAGAGGCGTTGTCGTGCCTTCTTCACAACACTGTCGATGTGTGTGGTCCATGTCAAGTCCTCGGATATGTGGGCTCCGAGGTACTTGAAACTGTTCACTCTCTCAACCGGTGCCCCGTCGATGCTGAGGGGGCTGTAGTCCTTGACCCCCGACCTCCTGAAGTCCACAATCATCTCTTTTGTTTTGCTGACGTTCAGGGAGAGGCAGTTCTCCTGACACCACTGTGACAGGTTCTCTACCTCTTCCAGGTAGGCCCTTTCGTCGTTGGCAGAGATCAGGCCCACCACTACTGTGTCATCAGCAAATTTGATGATGGTGTTGTTGTTCCGCTGTGCTACGCAGTCATGTGTGTACAGGGAGTAGAGGAGGGGGCTCAGAACACAGCCCTGGGGGGCCCCTATGTTGAGCATGATGGATGAGGAGGTGCAGTTGCTGGCTCTTACCACCTGGGGTCTGCCCGTCAGGAAGTCCAAGACCCACTGGCAGAGGTCATAGTTCAAGCCCAGGTCCCTGAGCTTGGCTATGAGTTTGGAGGGGACTATGGTATTGAATGCTGAGCTGTAGTCGATGAACAGCATTCTCACATAGTTCCCCTGCCTCTTGTCCAGGTGTGATGCTGCTGTGTGCAGCACATGGGCTATGGCGTCCTCCGTGGACCTGTTGGGGCGTGCCGTCTTGAATAATAACAGCGCAATTCCACTTGAGTTTATTCTTTCATATTCAAGTGCGTCCACCATTTAGCAGCGGATGCTTTTATCCAAGAAGGCTCTTACAAAATCCCATGAGCGCACGACATGTTTTGGAAGGCGTGGGTCTAGTGTGAATTGAACCCCTAACCGTGTTGGTGCCGTGCTTTTATCATTGAGCTACAAGGTCACAAAGAGTCGGTACAACAAGGTCAGCGACCTAAAGGTATTTCTTCCACCTGTCCCCGTTTTATCTCACAGCAAACCTAGCAGCAGTTATGTTCCAGTAAGGTCCTTGTTGCATTCCCTGAGGACGGGACCCTTTACAGCCATGAGGACGGGACCCTTTTCACCCACAAAGTCTGGGACCAAGATTGTTACCGATGACCGGTAAGGATCAACGCAGTTTCACCTGGATAACATTTACAGTATCAATCAATCAATCGGATTTATTTATATAGCACATTTAACATGACACACGTGTCAACCAAAGTGCTGTACAGAGGGTAGATACATTATAGACAACAATCACAACTCCGTTTTACGGGAGGGCACACAGGAAAACAGGGCATGAGTCGGTGAACGGGAAAGGCTAGTAGGTAGAAGTGGGTTTTGAGCCTAGATTTGAAGGCATCTGTCGAGGGGGCGAGGAGCCTAATGGAGGTGGGGATGCTGTTCCACAGTTCAGGGGCTGCGACAGCAAAGGCATTTACAGTATCATAACATTTATAGTATCATACGTACAGTGTCATAGCATTTACAGTATCATAGCAGTGGAACTGACGGTTCAACAGGCTATCGGAAGAGAAAATGTATCGCATCTTTAGTCCAGGTATCATTCCCCCAAATTCCTGTACAGTATAAAACTGGTCTGAAAAGGCTGAAATATGTGTGAAACTCTACGATGTGGCGTGTGATACAGACAGCAGCAGGCATAACGGATGACTGACTCGCCACGATGGGAAGATCAGCAGGCAGGATAAACTTGTTTCAAACTGGTTTCTCTCTACGTTGATCTGTATCACATTTTCCCCTCTCTTGCTCTCTCTCTCTCGCTCTCTTGCTCCCTCTCTCTTGCTCTCTCTTGCTCTTGCTCTTTCTCTCTCGCTCTCTTGCTCTCTCTCTCTCTTTCTCTTTTTCTCTATCTTGCTCTCTGTTTCTCTCTTGCTCTCTTTCGCTCTCTCTTGCTCTCTCTCACTTTCTCTCACTTTCTCTCTATTTCTCTCTTTCTCTCTCTCTCTCTTTCTCCCGCTCTCTTTCCCTCTTATTTCTTTCTCTCTCCTTCTCCCTCCCTCTTTCTCTCTCTCTCATTCCTCCCTCTCTCTTTCTTTCTTTCTCTGTCTGTCCCTCTCTGATGTCATCTTTAATTTCGTATCAGTCTTTTTCTTTCAGTTTCTTCTGAAACTGTAAATTCCAGTTTCTGTTCCCTCTTTCTGTTGAGAACATGACCGACTGGTACACTGTTCAAACAGAAACTACCCCCCCCCCCCCAGGGATTAGGCCACTTTGGGATTCAAGTCAATATTTGCTTGGTTATTCCATTTTATTTGGCCATCTTATATTTTAATTTAACCAGGAAATCCCTTGGTGAAAAGCTTTTCAAGGGACCTGCGTAATACACAATCCAGTTTACAAATTGTGCAAATGCACTCTTCAGTTTTTTTTACCAGAGCTTTGAACTCTCCCAGAGAGACACCATTACGCTGTAGTGAGTTCTGAAGGTTAATCCAGGGCCCAGAACAGGAGAAGGCCTATAGCCTATACAAGTGCTAAATGCTAAATTAAGGTCCCATTTCAATAATAAAAACCCAGCTTAACCATCATTTGTTTTTTTTCTAACGTCTTTGTGCGTTTGCGTCTTATACATACAATTATTTCCGTTCATCTGAGACTGTAAATTCCATTTTCTATTCGATGAGAACAAGATAGACTGGTATGCTGTTCAAACAGACTAAACCCACCAGGTGGTTAGGCCAGATCAATATTTGTGTGTGTATTTTTAAGTCGAAGATTTGGGTGTGTATTTAATTTTCGGGTTATTGTGTTTGATGAACACCATTGTCTTGTCTTTGTTTCCTTAACAGCAAGGTGTGCAAGTCGGGCTCTGTGGTCTCCTTGACGTGTTCAGGTGAGTCCGCTTGCTTTTGACATTATTAAGACTGTGGCGGTTTATCATTATCTCCATATTTAGTCCGTCTTGGGCGGAGTTGTGGGGCGGGTTGTGAGGCGGAGAGACATGAGGGTCGGGGTATTATCTCTGACGGAAGAGGGGGAGAGACAGGAGGGTGGGGGTATTATCTCTGACGGAAGAGGGGGAGAGACAGGAGGGTGGGGGTATTATCTCAGTGACGGAGGAAGAGGGGAGAGAGACAGGAGGGTGGGGGTATTATCTCAGTGACTGAAGAGGGGGGGAGAGACAGGAGGGTGGGGGTATTATCTCTGTGACTGAGGAAGGGGAGAGGGGGAGAGAGACAGGAGGGTGGGGGTATTATCTCTTGACGGAGGAAGAGGGGAGAGAGACAGGAGGGTGGGGGTATTATCTCAGTGACGGAGGAAGAGGGGAGAGAGACAGGAGGGTGGGGGTATTATCTCAGTGACTGAAGAGGGGGGGAGAGACAGGAGGGTGGGGGTATTATCTCTGTGACTGAGGAAGGGGAGAGGGGGAGAGAGACAGGAGGGTGGGGGTCTTATCTCTGTGACGGAGGAAGGGGAGAGGGGGAGAGAGACAGGAGGGTGGGGGTGTTATCTCAGTGACGGAGGAAGGGGAGAGGGGCAGACTCCTGCTCAGACATGCGTAACAGGATACATCTACGTGTTCGAGAGCGCTGAAGAGGCAGCTTTAAAGGCCCATTGTGTAATCCAAATGTAAACAAATGGCTCGACTCCACCACCGCCAATAAAATAAAATGGGAAGGAAGACTTGACACAAGGACTAGTAGTAATCGTATGGGGGGGGGGGGGGGGGTATTTCCCCCCCTGCAAACAGTCTAAGAAGAATGCAGATGAATATATAAAAGAGTATTGGGGCTTAAAAAAAGAGCAAGTGTTGAAAATCCAGATTAGTTTCTTAATTTTCTGCTAGAGGTATAAAAAGACTTGAGGAAAAAAAAACAAGGAGCCGGTTTAGGACGCCAACCATGGCTGACTTTTGATGAATGAAACGAGGACCTCTACTGGTCAAAATATGAAACGTCACCCTGCAATGTGATCAACCAAAGTTCTTTCCTCTGATTCTCTTCTGAATATCTTATTGTAAGTGTGGGTTGTAAACATAAAAAAAAAAAAAATAATAATAAGGTATCGCTGACTGATGTTGTGTGATGTTAATCTGCCAGACTGCGGCCAGCGTGGCTCTCAGGACCGCGTCGTGGGGGGTACGGAGGCCGTCATCGAGGACTGGCCCTGGCAGGTCAGCCTGCAGCAGAATGGACAGCACACCTGCGGAGGCTCCCTGGTGTCGACGAGCTGGGTGGTGACCGCCGCCCACTGCTTCTCTGGGTCAGTAGGGTATCTGTCCACTGCTTCTCTGGGTCAGTACGGTATCTTCCCACTGCTTCTCTGGGTCAGTAGGGTATCTGTCCACTGCTTCTCTGGGTCAGTAGGGTATCTGTCCACTGCTTCTCTGGGTCAGTAGAGTATCTTAACCTACCCCCTTCACGATGAAAGGTACCATACAGTCTCTATACCTGTATCACTGTACATATTATACTACAACTCTGTACATGTATGTAATGCATATAACCCCTCTATATACACCTGCATATAATAACCCATAGCTCTGTATGATAGCATGCACAATAATGCTGTACCATATATATATATATATATATATATATATTTATTCTCACCACATAATGTCTATCTACACCTGTCTGTATTTACCTGCACACATAGTCCTTTTACATATCTGTGGATTCTATATCTGTACATATGCTACTCTTAATAGTTACGCTGCTGGCCAGTATGACCACTATACCATACTGTCTTTACACCTGTATCGCTGTACATAATTTATACTACAACTCTGTACATACATCTGATCATTAGCATTACACTCTGTAGAACTAATTCTATGCCCCTGTATTGTTGTGTATTTAACAAATAAAGAACTTGAACCTTTGCGCTAAGCTAACGCCACATCAACTGAATCTCCCCCGCAGTGCTAAGAAGGAGCTGAGTCGCTGGCGGGTGGTGTCGGGCAGGACCTACATGGGCACGCTGGGAGGGTCCTACGTGGACCGGATCATCGTCAACGGAGACTACGATCCGAGGAGGAACGACTACGACATAGCGATGATGAGGCTGAGCAGCCCCGTCACCGTGAGAGGTAGGAAATCCCATCCCGAGCGTGACACAAAATGGCCGCCGCTGCTGTGTGAATGGATGGTCGATGGATGGTGCCGCGTTTACCTTTTTTTTTTTTGGGAGAGGAATCTGTGGGCGGAGCCAGTGGAGCACACTGTTTGAACAGAGGGTAGTCAAATAACTCATGACCACAAACCAACTCTGTGATGTTTGCTGCCCTCTAGTGGTTTATATACAGCAAGAGCTCAAACAAAATGACCGTAATGCGAGGAGTTTCTTTCCCTCAAATAACATATCTGCTATTATTTTCAATTCATGTAAAAGAGACAACAGTTTGTAACAGTTGTATTCCAGTGCTTTTGAGCATTCAATCCTCGATCCATTGACCTCTATAGGTTATGTGGTGTGTGGGGTTTAGTTACGCTGCTCTGATTAAAGGTTATGTTAAAGTGGTGTGGGGTTTAGTTACGTTGCTCTGATTAAAGGTTATGTTAAAGTGGTGTGTGGTTTAGTTACGCTGCTCTGATTAAAGGTTACGTTAAAGTGGTGTGTGGTTTAGTTACGCTGCTCTGATTAAAGGTTATGTTAAAGTGGTGTGGGGTTTAGTTACGCTGCTCTGATTAAAGGTTATGTTAAAGTGGTGTGTGGTTTAGTTACGCTGCTCTGATTAAAGGTTACGCTAAAGTGGTGTGTGCGTTAGTTACGCTGCTCTGATTAAAGGTTGTTAAAGTGGTGTGTGGTCCAGTTATGCTGCTCTGATTAAAGGTTACGTTAAAGTGGTGTGTGGTCCAGTTATGCTGCTCTGATTAAAGGTTATGTTAAAGTGGTTTAGTTACGCTGCTCTGATTAAAGGTTATGTTAAAGTGGTGTGTGGTTCTGGTTCTGTTTTTCTGCTCGTCAGAGAGCCGCAAGCCGGTGTGTCTGCCTCCCAAAGCCCTCGGACCTGCAGCAGGAGCCTCCATGGTGGTGACCGGCTGGGGATACCTGGAGGAGAACGGTGAGACTCGCCAAGTCACTCGTTCACTCCTTCAAACCGACTCTCCACCTGCACCTCGGTCCGCTAGAGAGAGACGTCGTTTGAGGAAGGGGGGAGGAACGGGAAGGAGGAACAGAGGCACAGGAAGGAGGGAGGGAGGAACAGGAAGGAGGAACAGAGGCACAGGAAGGAGGGAGGAACAGGAAGGAGGGAGGGACGGAGGCTTCAGACTCTCGGTCAAAGGCATCGTTACAAATGCATATCTGGATGCGGCTGGGTAGTGTAGAGGTCTAAGCACTCGCCTACCACCGCAGAGACTCTGGGTTCGGATCCCGCTGTCAGCGGTACCTCCGGTACCTTTTGGGTCAGTCGTCCCTACGAACACAGTTGGCAGTGTTTCGCGGGTGAGTCCTGGCCGGTCGGGCCGTGAACCTCGTCAAGTTTTCCCAGTGAAACTCCTCGCTGTCGGGTGAAAATAAGCGGCTGGCGACTCCACGTCAGGGCTGTACGCTAAGCTTTTTCACTAGGGGCACACTTGCCCCTAAATGAGAAATTTAGGGGCAAAGAATAATTTTTAGGGGCAAATTTTTAAATAACTATTTTACCATTATAGTAGGGCTGGGCGATATGGCCTCTAAATGATATTGCGATATTTTTTGGCCATATCACGATACACAATATATATCGCAATATTTTGACATTTCCTAAAGCACTTAAAAATGCTTGATTTAACCCTTTGATGCATACAGTCACGCCAATATGATGATTATAATAAGTCCCTGCAACATATGTTTGCATTATTAAACCATGAAGATGCTTTAAAAAATTATTTAATGAAAATGTACTAAGAGTAGTCTACTGACACACTAATAAAAAAAATTATTTACATCTAAGACTATTTATATAAAAACTCTTGGGTGCCCTTTTTTTGCACAGTACTGTGTTTTCTATCCACTTTAGCCAAACACACACACACATATATATATATATATATATATATATATATATATATACTACTGTGAGAAAATAATAATTACACACAAAGGGATAATGGCTTATAGCAGACTTAATGATTTTAGAATATTTCAGATAATGAAATTAAATGTTTATCATCAACTATCCAGTTAGTATTTATACTGTCTGTAACGTTTGGCTACTTTAAATCATTGAATGTAGAGAGAGAGAGCGAGAGAGAGAGAGGGGGCGAGAACGCACAAGAGAGCCAGCCCCCCCCCCCCCGGGTTTTGTTCTAGGTTCGCGTTTTGATCGTCTAAGCTGCCGTAGGTGATGACGTCACACTTGAATGTAAACAGGAAGAGTCTAACACGGAGATGGAAAGTCACAGTGGATGATATACAGAAACGAATAACTAATAAATATGAAGTTATGTTTAAACTTCTGTTGTCAAGCGTTGTCACTTGTCAATATAACCCACCCCCTTTCCTCACTTTTCCACCGTCCCTGCTTCACTCGGGACCACCAGCTAACGTTAGCCTATAGCTCCGCCGTCCCTGCTTCACTCGGGACCACCAGCTAACGTTAGCCCATTGCTCGTGTCAATTAAATTGCATGTTATTAAATGTCCGCGCTGGTCTGTCTAATGAAATTACAACCGCAACATTATGTCGCCTGTACAGCCCTGGTTGTAGGCTAATGTTAGTGTAGTGAAATGCGAATGAAGGGGTGAAATCACTATTCGCAAGCTTGCGAGTAGATATAATTTTTCATTCGCACCGGCCAAATTAGGGGGCAATTTGCGACGATCTCGTCGCAGCGTACAGGCCTGCACGTGTATCGGAGGACGCATGTGGTAGTCTACACCCTCCCCAGACAGACAGTAGGGCAGCATGTGGTAGTCTACACCCTCCCCAGACAGACAGTAGGGCAGCATGTGGTAGTCTACACCCTCCTCAGACTGACAGTAGGGCAGCATGTGGTAGTCTACACCCTCCCCAGACAGACAGTAGGGCAGCATGTGGTAGTCTACACTCTCCCCAGACAGACGGTAGGGCAGCATGTGGTAGTCTACACCCTCCCCAGACAGACAGTAGGGCAGCATGTGGTAGTCTACACTCTCCCCAGACAGACGGTAGGGCAGCATGTGGTAGTCTACACCCTCCCCAGACTGACAGTAGGGCAGCATGTGGTAGTCTACACCCTCCCCAGACCGACAGTAGGGCAGCATGTGGTAGTCTACACCCTCCCCAGACTGACAGTAGGGCAGCATGTGGTAGTCTACACTCTCCCCAGACCGACAGTAGGGCAGCATGTGGTAGTCTACATCCTCCCCAGACAGACAGTAGGGCAGCATGTGGTAGTCTACACCCTCCCCAGACAGACAGTAGGGCAGCATGTGGTAGTCTACACCCTCCCCAGACAGACAGTAGGGCAGCATGTGGTAGTCTACACCCTCCCCAGACGGGCGGTAGGACAGCATGTGGTAGTCTACACCTTCCCCAGACCGACAGTAGGGCAGCATGTGGTAGTCTACACTCTCCCCAGACAGACAGTAGGGCAGCATGTGGTAGTCTACACCCTCCCCAGACAGACAGTAGGGCAGCATGTGGTAGTCTACACTCTCCCCAGACAGACAGTAGGGCAGCATGTGGTAGTCTACACCCTCCCCAGACAGACAGTAGGGCAGCATGTGGTAGTCTACACCCTCCCCAGACAGATAGTAGGGCAGCATGTGGTAGTCTACACCCTCCCCAGAGTGACAGTAGGGCAGCATGTGGTAGTCTACACCCTCCCCAGACAGACAGTAGGGCAGCATGTTGTAGTCTACACACCCTCCCCAGACAGACAGTAGGGCAGCATGTGGTAGTCGACTCTACACCCTCCCCAGACAGTGGGACAATGCACGCAACGACCAGGAAGGGAATTGGCATAACGACTAAATTGGGGGATACAAATCTCATATTCTCCTTCTTCTAATCTACAGGCAAGGTGTCTCCCTCGCTCCAGAAGGCCAGCCTCCCGCTGATAGACAGAGCCCAGTGCTCCAGCCCTTCCGTCTACGGTAACGCCATCACCGAGAGGATGCTCTGCGCCGGTTTCATGGAGGGCAAGGTGGATGCCTGCCAGGTGAGGAACCGCCATGGGAACCACCAGGAACCCTCTGGTGTGGTGGGATGGGGTCATAACATCGGCTTTGGAATATTTCATAATGGGAGTATTATGGAATAGAAGTGCTTAATGGATCCCGAGGGGAAATTCGACGCTACAGATCGCTCACAATAAACATTTATGTTGTCAAAATAAATAAGGTTATGTGTACATGCATACAAGCAAATAAAATACAAAATTACAGTAGCAATAGTATACACGGACAATTACAATAAATAAGGGAGAGAGAAGGCAAGGGGGGGTAAAGGGAGAGTGAGAACCAGAGGGAGAGAGAGAGGATGGAGGTACAGTAGGTGAGGGGGCTTAGGGGGAGGAGAGAAGAGTCTGAGGGATATGCGTGCGATTGGGAGGCAAATATATTTATTTTGTATTAAAATCTGCCCCATTTTGATATCGGACCGATACCGATGTGTAAAAAAATGACCATCGGCCGATATTATATCGGTGGCCGATATATTGTGCACCACTAAAAGCGACTTACAAGTTCTGTACGACAAGTCATCAGGAAGGGCACAACTCTTATCAGCTGAGTAACAATGTTCATCAAAGTGTTGAGTGCTACAGTGTACCACCCCTCATCGCATTCCTAACACTCCAGGCGTCCTCTTGTGCGTCTGTCCCCAGGGCGACAGCGGGGGCCCTCTGGTGTACCTGTCCTCTTCCCGCTGGCACCTGGTGGGGGTGGTGAGCTGGGGCGTCGGCTGCGCCCGCGAGCGGCGGCCAGGGGTCTACTGCAACGTGGATGAGCTTCTCAACTGGCTGCACACGGTCATCGAGGTAGAGACTTATTTGGTCACGAATGTGCCCCCCGTTGTATTTCTGTGTTGTTATTTAGCTGCAGTGCCATGTTTGGTCACTAAGTGGCGCTCCCGTTGTTTGTACCTGATGTAGCTACAGGTTTATATTTTGATTTGACCCGAGCTTAGTGACTTAGTGATGAGAATTCCCGCTCTTTTTTTTTTTTCTTTTTTTTAAGAGTCTGCTCTTTCGGCTCCCAAATGGCTCCTCGGATTTTTCTTTGCTTAAATTAATTTATTACCCACATTAACACATTGGTTGCCAGCCGGATATGGCGATTTATCGCTTGGATGCCACCACGTTAATGAATGGGAGGACGAGCACATTTGCGAACGCATAAACTATATCTTAAATTATGGCTATGTGTGTGTCTAATACACCCGTCGCTTATCAATGACTTGCTTGCAGTCAACATGTACGAAACGGATTGTTTTTTCATCAGTACATTTCCGTTTTATACCGTTTTTAATAAGAGTATAGTTTCGGAGAGTTCTAAAATTTCGTTTTCAAATAAACGCTAGATTATTGAGAGTATTTGTGTTCTTATGCACGATACAAAAGCGGGAAACCCTGGGGCGGAGTTTTTTCCGGATGCATTTTCCCATCGACTCCAATCCAATGATGTGCATTACCATCCAGGAGACGATAGGGGGCGGTATTTGCCCTTTTCGAGCTCAGAGCCATTCCCAATGATAATGTCAGGCTGGACGGATGAAAAATTAATGGATATTGCTAATAAAAGAAATAACGATTAAATAACGAGAAATCTCATTATTGGCAACCAACGCATGGCGGCCAACAACGATATCTCGTTGTTGGCACCCAATGTGTTAATGTAAAATGATGTGTACAATTAATTACTAAAATAAAATTACAAAGTACAAGCATAGCTTTTCAACAGAAAAAAATAGGAGAAAAGCGAATCGGTTCCAAATCAGGAGCCGGCTCCCGTCGTTCACTTTTAAAGAGCCGGCTCTTAAGAGCCGTTTCGTCTACACATCACTACAGTGACTCGCTTCACTTCCTGTATTGGAAACCTGACCCATGTTTATTGCAATTCTTCCAGAAAAATCCTTGATGTTGTTGGTTCTGAAGAGACGACCGATGACGCCGGAACATCTTGGGACGGACGGTTCAGTCTGACGGGAAGACTGTGGTTTAACATGGAGCCTCGTTGGAAGAAGAGGGAGAGAAGCCTCAAAGTGACGAAGAAGATTCTTATCTCGACAATGCAGATCAACACGCACGCATGCACACACACACACACACACACACACACACACACACACACACACACACACGCACCCATCATGACAGGTTTTTTCAGGTGTGGCTTTTGCCATTTCAGGGTCTTGCGCATATCTCAGGGGGCGATTAAGATACTGTAGCTGTCTGTCACTCGGCACAACAGTCTTGGATAAACCCCTTTTTTGTTTTTTTATTTTTAAATGTTTTAAATTTTTTAATGTTTTTAATATGTATATATGTACAGAGAGCGGTATTTAAAAGCTGCAGCACATGTGGTGCTGCTGCAAGCGGTCTTGGATTGTCATGGCGTTCTATGTCTTGACTAGGACATAGAAGCTAGGACATCGAAGCTCACGAGAGCCAGAATATTTGGGCCATATTTGACCACAATTTATGAACTGTTTCAAAACTTCACTATAAATTCATCGATTTGTAGCCATGTAAATTTTTATGCAAGGAAGTACATTTTAAATGAAGGCCAAGAACGGGAACCTCTTGTACTTTCACTCTGGACGCCGTGAGGTTTTATCACTCTGGACGCCATGAGGTTTTATCACTCTGGACGCCATGAGGTTTTATCACTCTGGACGCCATGAGGTTTTATCACTCTGGACGCCATGAGGTTTTATATCTTTGTTTAAAAAAAAAAAAAAGGGCCATTTCATAATTTTGACAGAGCGAATGCTGTACTATGGATGTAATTACTTGAGCACTTTAAGGGGGAGGAGTCAGCATTATATATATTTTTTTTAAGATTTATTTTTTGGCGTTTTTTTTTATCGCTTTATTTCTACTGGGCAGTCCAGTAGGGAGAGACAGAGGAGGAATGGGAGACAGAGTGGGGGGGAAGACATTCGGGAAATAACGACGGGTTCGGGAATCGAACCCGGGTCGCCTGTCGCGGCCGAGCGCGCTATGTGGTTCGCCACTGGGGCGCCCCGAGTCAGCATTATTTAACATGATGTACAGGTGCTTTCATTGGACTGCGTTTGTCGGTAGGCTGTAGTTAATAAAGCTGAACAAAGAAAATTGGTCGTCTTATAAGTGTTTTGACTGTTTCGGTGCAATCGCGTTTCAGTGTGCAACAGCGACCTCTAGGCAAAATACTTGGTATTGCACGTTTTGGTTCTGATGTGTAGGTTGGAGTGAGTGCGGACGGAGGAGGGCTTGCAGGCTATTACACTTCCGGCTCTGCCAAGTAACTCGACTAACTTATTATGGGGGTGACAGTGGCTCAGGAGATGGATCGGTCGTCTGGTAGTCGGAAGGTTCCCGGTTTGATTCCCGGGCAGCGTGTGGGAAGTGTCCTTGAGCAAGACACTTAACCCCTTAATTGTTCCCGATGAGCAGGTCGGCACCTTGCATGGTCGCCTCCGCCGTGGATGTGTGAGTGAATGGGTAAAATGTTGTAAAGTGCTTTGGATAAAAGCTGTTAAATATATAAATGCACCATTTACTGTGAATTTCTCCAGACGTTGGCAGAACAAGAAGTGGGGTCAACAATGGCAACCTGTCCCCACCCCCCACTGAACTCTGACCCACACTGCAGACCAAAACAAAGAATATAGTGCCAATACCAAGAGGAGCCCAAGCGTGTATTCACAATATTATATTCTGTTGGATATTATATTAGATTGTACTCTTGGCCCGAGCCAAACTAATTAGTGGTTCAGAAGGATCTGGCTATGCTTATGCCTCGATGTAGGGAATGTATATATTTTGTTTTCATATCTTGGAATTTGAATGTGAATAGGAGTCGTATGGCTGCGATGAGTGCACGTCATCCTGTTATTGAATTAAATGAAGCAGATGAACCTGTATTTTCTGTTCATAATTCTGCAGATTTTCTTTTTATTTTACCTTATTTAAACCAGGCAAATCAATTGAGAACAAATTCTTATTTACAATGATGGCCTGGCAAGAGACGACGCCTCTTGAAGGGGAGGGGGGAGGGTGGGGGTAGAAAAATAATTCAGGATTAAGCATTGCCGACATACAATATATGTTATTACAATATACATACGAGGAATAATAGTGAGAGGAGCACCATGACAGACAGGGGGTTGGGGATGCTACTGGATGGAGAAACGATTGCAAGAATCAGTGAGAATGTCCATCAGAGTGCTTGAATGCGGACTTAGGCATAACGGTGACCATTTTGAGAGATTTCTGCAGCAGCCCTGAATGAGGTTTGACCCCAAGTACAGTATGTTTTTGGAATCTGTAGGAGAATGTGTTGAGCAGAATGAGCAGATTACCTCTACCTGAGGTGATCTATGAATAACATGTTCTGTATGCGTTGGCAGGACCATTGCACTACGAACGACGACTCTGGTCAAACTTTTACCACATTTTGATTCACTTTGTTGTAATGTGAAATGATTGCACGTGCATACCGAATTGTCTTGTCTGTATACTCGTGATTTAGGGAAAATACGTGTTTTTGAGTGTAAATACATTAGTCACTGGTCTGTTTTTAATAAGCCTGTAAAAATATGTAATAAAAATGTATTCTGATTGGACTGTATTGAAATGGGATTTCAGTGCAACGGAAATGAGACCTTTTCTTTTTGTTTGTGGTAGTTCAGGATACGGTTAAAGGGGTACTACACCAAAAAACAATGGTGATTTATTTTTGCACAATCTCAGACACACCCACAAACAGTTTTGCACGTTTTAGTTATTGAGAGTAAATTAGTTTGAATATGGCCACAAGTGAACGCATTGGGGACATTGAATCCTTGTGTTGTGTTAATTATAGTTCAATGAAATTATGTAGATGAAAAAATAGCAATACCTGGTCTTATAAGGACTTATCATTTAATTTAGCTGTAATTAACACGGTACAAGGATTTAATGACATCACTGGTGGCCTTGTGCAAAATAAATCAGCATTGTTTTTTGGTGAAGTGCCACTTTAATTATTTTCAGAACACTTTCACTGCAGTTGTAATGGTGCACTTAACCTCGTTCCCAGTTTTATCTCCGTGAGACTAAAGAACTACTGCCGAAAGTGTCTATGGGGTAGAATTTCCGGTGTATGGAAGCTGCCTCCGAACGGGCCAAACTTTTCCCGAATCCTGTCGGCAAACAAGCTAGAACATCCCGGTCATGTAGTAAATTCTTCAGGCAAAGGCGTTGCAGTGGCTTAAACGAGGAAAATATTGTGCACTTCACACGTTTCTATAATTGTTTTGTCAGAACCGGAAAGCCTGTACTTCCTGTACTTCCGTTTAGACATTTTAGGAGGCATATCTTTACCAGCCTATACTAAACATGCATGCTCTTGGTGGCCAACGGCGGGTATATCCCCAAAACGGCCCAAATCCTCAATGACACCTTATGACCACGCCTCTAATCTGGTCAAACGGTTTGTCCAACCAACACGCCAACATTATGGGACATGGTGCTTACTGTCTTCTCTAGAGTCTAGAAGATAGATACCAACTTCCTCTCTGTGCGTTCAGTGGAAAGCTATCTGGCTACAATCTAGCCTAGTTTAGCACAAATTAATTAGCTTAACACAAATCTGATTATAGTCTACTGTGAGCTTCCCTTTTCTAAAAGGACACGTATCGTGGTTTTTGAAGAATAAAACACTTGCCCCATTGGATTGGAGCCTGGTGAGAGGATGCTGCACAGTGTTAAGTTTCTCAATACTAAAATCATCTGTGGGAGATGTTTTTGTGAGGTCAGCCCTATGTTCCCACATCCCAATGGTCTCACAGCCCTATGTTCCCACATTTCGTTCATTCACACAACGTTAATTTCGTTCTCAGAATTAGGCCCTATGTTCCCACATTTCTAAGATTCTTCAAAAAACTAGGCCCTATGTTCCCACATTTCTAAGATTCTTCTCAGAATTAGGCCATATGTTCCCACATTTCTAAGATTCTTCTCAGAATTAGGCCCTATGTTCCCACATTTCTAAGATTCTTCTCAAAATTAGGCCTTATGTTCCCACAGCCCTATGTTCCCACAGCCCTATGTTCCCAGACGAACCCTCTACTACCAGAGGACAATTGGATAATAGGTTGGGTGAAAGTGGCTACCAGATGAAGACAAAGGGGGGTAAACTCAGATAAGAATTTATGAAAAAAGGAAATGTGGAAACATAGGGCTGCGGGAATATACGCACACTCCCGTTATTGTGAGGAGGCTCTCCATAGAAACGCCTGTTTTTAATCATTACACGTTTCCAATGAATAATATTTGGATGCAGTTGCGTTTTATCTGAGAATCTTCAATAATGAAAGGTAGAATTCATCATTCAGAGTTTTATTTAAAAGTGAATAAACAATATTAAAGATACACAGCAATCTTGTGAGTATCAAAGTTGTGTGTCCAGCGAGGTGTCTTTTATACTCCCACAGAAAGGCATGCTGTCAGCGCTAGTGGGAAATAGTAACGTTTCAAACAAGGACACAGTTTGGCGTTTTTAAAATAGTGGACATACTGTAAGGATGGTCGGGAATTTCTGCTGAGTTCTCCGTTTAGAGTTCTCCATCTCCGTTCCAACAGGTGCTGCTGTAGATGTCCACAGGAATTTTTTTGTTGTATTTTATTTTTTTATTATTTTTTAAACAAACACATAAACAAACATGACAACACACGATAAGATACACAAGCATTAGTTGACAGTGCACATCCAATGAAATCACATTTTAGTTAATTGTCATATATAGGATATACCCTTAATACCTGTTATCTAAAAACCTACACACATATGCTCCAGCTCGTACCCCCCCCTCCCGGACCCCCCATTGGATAATCCATCCATTTTCCCTCGCTCCTAACCAGACATTACCATTATATGCTAGCTTTTATTTTCTCCACCACTTCTAACCACAATGTCATTTTGGATTCATTGAGATCCAAAATGTCCACAGGAATTTGAACACATGCCTTGTGTGAGCAAAACAGAATGGCCAAAGACAATACCATATAGTTTTACCATTCACTAGTTTTACCATATTTAAATTACTGCGCTGAAGTCTGGGGAAACACTGACATCACTGGTGGCCTTGTGCAAAATAAATCAGCATTGTTTTTTGGTGAAGTGCCACTTTAATTGTTTTCAGAACACTTTCACTGCAGTTGTAATGGTGCACTTAACCTCGTTACCAGTTTTATCTCCGTGAGACTAAAGAACTACTGCCGAAAGTGTGGGGTAGAATTTCCGGTGTATGGAAGCTGCCTCCGAACGGGCCAAACTTTTCCCGAATCCTGTCGGCAAACAAGCTAGAACATCCCGGTCATGTAGTAAATTCTTCAGGCAAAGGCGTTGCAGTGGCTTAAACGAGGAAAATATTGTGCACTTCACACGTTTCTATAATTGTTTTGTCAGAACCGGAAAGCCTGTACTTCCTGTACTTCCGTTTAGACATTTTAGGAGGCATATCTTTACCAGCCTATACTAAACATGCTCTTGGTGGCCAACGGCGGGTATATCCCCAAAACGGCCCAAATCCTCAATGACACCTTATGACCATGCCTCTAATCTGGTCAAACGGTTTGTCCAACCAACACGCCAACATTATGGGACATGGTGCTTACCGTCTTCTCCAGAGTCTAGAAGATAGATACCAACTTCCTCTCTGTGCGTTCAGTAGAAAGCTATCTGGCTACAATCTAGCCTAGTTTAGCACAAATTAATTAGCTTAACACAAATCTGATTATAGTCTATGTGAGCTTCCGTTTTCTAAAATGACACGTGGCCAAAGACAATACCATATAGTTTTACCATTCACTAGTTTTACCATATTTAAATTACTGCGCTGAAGTCTGGGGAAACACTTATAATTCTACACTACAACCACTGTTTATACTCCAATAAAGGGCCATAACGATAGTTCACATTGCAGGTTATCGTGATCACACAAACATATTATTTTTAAAGTAAAAAACATTCAAGTTAAATGATCTTGTGGAATTTAAAAACGGCAAAATTAATGTATAAAGCGAAAGGTAATGTACTTCCAGGAAACATTCAAGAACTGTTATTTGATAGAGAGGGGGGTTATAAACTGAGGGGAGAACTCCATTTAAAAGTTCTTAGTGTACGCACTATCATGAGAAGACACTGCATCTCAATATGTGGAGTGAAACTGTGGAACAGTCTAAATGTGGTGCTAAAGCAATGTCCAAATATGAGACAATTCAAACTGATTTATAAGGAAATCATGTTCATGAGGTACAGGGATGAGGAAGGGACTTGATATTCATGGGTGTTTAAATGTGTATTTCTTTCATGTTTTACATATATCGTTTTATTTAGATTTCTTTTGCATATATATATATATATATATATATATATATTTGTTTTGAAATGTTTTAAATTAGTACACTCATTTGAGTAGTGGAAAAGGGGTAGGATTAAATAAGTGTATACTTCTTCCTACTCCTTTTCGAACATGTAAATTGAGTTATGTTTTGCTTTTGTTTAGTTATTTATTTAGTTTGAGTTATGTTTTGCTTTTGTTTAGTTATTTATTTTGTTTATATTTATTTACATGTTCGAAATAAAGATTTAAAATCAAATAAAAAATACTATGTCGTGGTCCAGAGCCTCTGTTTAAGAAGGTCCAGCTAAGCGGAACATAACAAGTCATTATGTTTCCTGTCAGCTGACCTCAGATCTGTATCTGATGGTGGGGATGTGGTCTGAATCTTGAGTAGAGATAATCAGAATCAGAATCAGAAAGGTCTTTATTTGCCAAGTAGTTTTCACATACAAGGAATTTAGCTTTGGTCGTTTTCTGTGCGACATTAGCGGACGGACACTAACAGACAGATAATACAATAAAGAGGTGGAGTAAGATAAAATGAAATATGAACTAAGTTGAGCACAATAGAATAGAATAGAATTATGAAATAAAATAAAATATAGGCCAGGGCTGTACAACTGTAAATAAAGCGGTTGAATAATATCACGTGCTGACATTTCACTACATGCCTAAGTAAATGGAAGATTGCTCCACTTCTACAAGGTCAATTAGCATGTGCTTGGTATCTAGGAACATCTAGGGACCTCGGGAATGTATTCCCAGTGTCAGAAATATTGTGTCTGTTACTAGGCTTGAGTAAATTGTGATGAAATAAAGGAGAATATAAATTAGGATTGCTTTTTTGTCTGTGAATAACACCATGCTAACATTGAGGTTCTTCTTCTTTGGCTCACTGAGCTCATGCAGCACCTTCTTGAGATCAAGTGTACAAAATATCTAAGCAAATGAATAAAGGGAAGATGATTAAACAGAAGGATTTGTAGATACAGTAATAATTATAATCCATTTGAATTAACGTTATACATAAAAAATTGAATTATGAACTATAAATGACCGTATTATGGCCAAGTCATACAGTACATATATGGATAGGGAAAAAGCTCCTCTTTCCAATGACAGTGTTACATCTGGATTTAGTCATTTCCTCACAGTTTTAGGATAAAAGAGAGATAGAATTCGCATTATTCCGATAAATTCTTATTTTCTGACTATTTTAAAAACATCGGTAAACAAACGTAGTGCTGAAAATATACACTTTGACTGCTGTTTTGATAGGGTTAGGGTCTTTACTCTTGGCTACATTTGAAAAAGAAACACAACATTAATTAATACGGTCTGTATTGATCGATTTATGATAAAACAGCAGGGTCCCCCAATTGGGGGACCTTACATCTTAAGGCTTTAACCACTTTAATATAGTTTGAGTTTGAGTTTATCTGGATCTCCATTAGCTGTTACAAATGGCAACAGCTACTCTTCCTGGGGTCCACACAAAACAATAAATACAAACAAACAAGATAATTAAAAATAAAACCAACAATAAACACACAAAACAATATACATAAGATAATCAAACATAATCCCCCCCCCCCAACACCCATCCAATCCCCAACCCACCTAATTACATTAGCATTATACCAAAATATTACAAAATGACTAGTAAAATATTAAAAACGTTATATCAAGCATTGTACCTGTACCCAAAAGTAACCTCTTTACTTGCTTTTTAAAGCTTTATTTGCTTGTTGCTTGAGTAATTATATATGGCAACCTATTCCACTGTGAGATGGCCCTATACATAGCAGTTATTTTCATTGCATTTGATCTCGGTAGAGGAATTGAAACATGACCCCTGGTAACTTGTCCTGTGCTCATGTCTGTCACATTATAAAGCATATCAACGTGAGGTACATAATGTGAAGCTTTAAAATGTTGTGATAAGTCACATCATGTACTAACTATCCTCCTTTCGGTGCAGTATGTGTTAACTGTTAAGCCTTAAGGTCCCCCTATAAGGGGACCCTGCTTTTCTTTATCATAAATCGATCAATAGAGACCGTATTAGATGCCCAATTATCATATCATGGGCTATCATTGGAAAGCCACACTCATTGGCTACAACCCTGTGCAAAGGTTTTCGAGATCGCCAAATGATTGACGGAGCTAGAGCCCCGGGAGTCGGGGGTGGTAATGTGTACTTTTGCGTACTTTGGGGCACACCTCACATATCGGCATGTAACTCGAGAACCGCTGAACGGATTTTGTTACCTGAAAGGGCAATCGACAGTCAACAAATAGGGCTTTAATTCCATCTATATTATTGTATTAAAAGAAATGCACACCCGAGCCACTAGAGGTCGGCAAAGAATAGTCCACATGTGGGCCCTTGGATGTTAAGAGGTTAATGTAACAAAAAAAAATAAAAGTGTAGCCAAGAGTCAAAGTGTATATTTTCATTTTTACCGATGTTTTATACGATTTATCGGAAATATGAATTTATCGGAAAATGCTAATTATCGTAAAAACCGCAAGGAAATGACTAAATCCAGATTCAACCCTGCCATTGGAAAGAGGAGCATTTTTCCTATCCATAGATGTATGATTTGGCCATAATAAGGTCAAGGTCAAGTTCAAGGTCAAATGAATTTATAATTAAAATCGATTATCATTAATTACTGTATCTACAAATCCTTCTGTTTAATCATCTTCCCGCGGTTTATTTGCTTAGATTTGTTTTACAAATGATCTCAATAAGGTGGTGAATGAGCTCAGTGAGCATTTTCTCTTACCCCGCAGATTTAACATGATCAAAGATGCAAAAATCATAAATCATAATTCATATTCTCCTTTTCTTCATTACAATTTACTCAGCCTAGTAACAGACACAATATTTCTGACACTGGAAATACATACCCCCAGGTCCCTAGATGTTCCTAGATACCAAGAACATGCAAATTGACCTTGCAGAAGTGGAGCAATCTTCCATTTACTTAGGCATGTACCTTTAGGCGAAAACGGTCTACAAATTAACAGGTTAATCTGCCTCCAGGTGCGGAGCTTCCTATAGGCAACATAGGCGGTTGCCTAGAGCGCCTCCCAGAGGCGGTAGCCAAAAACGGCCTGGACATTTTTTTTTTATTAAATTATATATCTGCAACCAATATTTTGACGTAAAAGAAAACTGACATAAGGGGAAAATGTGCCAAAAATAAAAGAATTCACTGTATACTGTACTAAAAACACACTTCTTCAATCAATCAATCAATCAATATCAGAAATGAAAGAAGAATAAATAAATAACCTTCTTACTGTCTTTTACTATCATGCACTCTTCCACTAAATAATCTTCCATGTCTATTATTATTACCTACTGTACTAATATACTCTGCACTGTGCACTCAACACTGCAGCACCCAAGTTTCAGCACTGTTTGATGAGAGTTGTGCCCTTCCTGCTGACTTGTCGTACAGAACTTGTAAGTCGCTTTGGATAAAAGCGGCAAAAAGCCTCAGCTAAATGACAAAATGTAAATGTAATGTTGTATTATTTGGGCGGGTGCCAGGGGGTGAAGCTTGCCTAGGGCACCAAATGTGCTAGGTCCGGCCCTGTCTTCCCCAGGTCTCTTTTATATCAATGTCTATTTTTAGACCATAGACTCTCATTTGATAAGACATCATCCCAGGGCCCCCATCTGAGGGGATGTTTGCTGTTGTTGGATATGATTTCATACATTAACTGCATAACTCAGTAGGTGGGAAGAGGAGAGAGGAGCACCTTTCTGAAAGCCGGCTGAGAAGTTGTGTCTCGGAGCCAATAAGATCAAGGTATTCCAGAATTTCGGTCCTCTGAACTTGATATTAAATTGGTGGCTGGAAGTTGGACAGAAAGGTAAATGAAGACGATTAACTACACGGCTAGTTGGATATGAATGATGAGAAAATAAAGAAATGATGAAAGGTGAAACAGGAAGGTCTCGCTTACAGTTTATGAATTTTAAGAGATGAATAAGCATGTTTCAAATATTTATTGAATATTAGTGGTGCAGATGGTTCATATCTGTTGGATTGAGAAATAATTCTCTTCTGGATTATGAGTAATTTGTTAAGGTACGATGGATATGTATAGCAGCGGCAGACAATACAGCAATAGTTGATGAATTAAAAAGTATGGCTATAATACAATGTTAAATTAGCATAAGGATGGATCAGAGGATAAACCCTTCTCAAGATGCCAAGCATCGTCATAGATCTCTTGCATACATAATCAAAGATTCAAGATGATTTATTGTGATGTGCACAGTTAAACAGACAGTTTGCCGTACAATGAAAAACGTATTCACACAACATCACACAGATCACACCCAATACTTAACTAGAATGAACAACTTAAATACAAGCGAATGCTAAATGCTAAAAATAAAAATAAATGGTAGAAGATACAGTATATAAGACACGAGTGAGTAACATTATTGCACGTTACGTTCACAGTGAAGGATCACAATTATGGTCTTTCCAATTGAAACATTGAACGTGGAACCTGCTCTGCTCTCCTAATCTTTAGGATCACATTCACGGTGACCACAGCACAAGCCATCCCTAGAAGACCGCAGCTCATCACTGAAGCCCACACCGCGTAGAACGTAGAGTCGATGCCAAAAGGGTCCTTATAGATTAAGCTGGTCCTGGCGGTTGATTCACAAACTCCCGCCACGGAGTAAACGCACCAGTACTCCCCGCTGTCCTCTGGCGAGAGGTTAGAGAGAACTACGGTTGTACCGAGGGAAGACACTTTTAGTCTGTCTTTCACACCCTCATAGAGTTCAGGGTTCTCTTGGTTCATAATATTCAATTTAGGGTGGTACAGAATGACAATTTTCTCCTGTCCGTGGGTCTTTCTGGCCCAGATAAACAGCCCAAGCTCCGTTGTTGCATTACCGTCACAGCGGAGAGCGACCTCATCTCCGTCCGAGAAGAAGCGCGCAAGGGAGGGGGCCGGATTCGGGACACACCAGCAATACATAGAGCTGCACACATTCGGTATTAATACATCCATATTAGTCGCTGTGGTTCAACGTCAGCGCCGGCGGGAAGACCAGGGAGAAGTTGCCGTTCACCGCCGGCTCGTGGCCGGAGCTCCCGTAGTACTCTCGCTCGCCGATGTCGTCGCCGGTGGAGCCCTCGGAGCGGTTCTGAGGCCGTGGCGGTGGTGGAGTCGGAAAGGTTTTCCCGCCGTTCTTCCACCAGCGCATCGGAGGCCCGTAAACAGTGGTGCAGTCGTAATATGGGAACTGGTAACACGCCGCGCCGGACACGCGCGCGCCGGACCGCCGGTACGTGCATGCGCACAGAACAGATTTTTTTATTTTTTTTTTGAAATAGCGAAGCTGAAAAAGGTAGCAGGAACATTAGAACAGAGAACATTAGAACATATACAATTAGTCAACTGAATGCTTTGTATCTTGTTTGCTAATTCAGGTTAAAGACAGCCGATTTAACCAGCATATTAAGAGAGCAAGACTGTCTATCTGGTGTATGTTATGATGAATTGAAAATGGGGGACCCTGATGTAAACAAGACGAAAGTCTTGGTCTGCATCCCCTTAACAATTGTATGCATGTATTGAGCTGTACTGTACTGTACCCGGGCGTTAGAGGTCGTGCAGATATTATTATGTATTCAAATAACGCACCGGACTGCGGCTTTACGTTTGACGGTTTATTTAATCCGCTCCACCAGTGCACAACACACACACACCATCTCCCGTTACCACAACGCTTTACGGTATATCACAGCAGTGTCGCAACATTACCGTGCCATCTTAAAGGCCCGGTGAACACCGTTGTGATTCACATACACAACATATTCCCCCCCCCCCACAGGGAACCCCGAAGAACATCCCCATACAGTTTAATTCATATCTAATTCATACTAACAGTCCCTGCAGCCTACCTAGGTGAACCGGGTAGACTGCCAGTCACCGACATAGTCTTGTGGATTATTCTGCCACGCAACAGACTATGCTCTGACTAAACCGGTCAATGAATAAATATAAATAATCTGTAACATAAATAGTCTATCTCTCAAGTAACATAGTCTCTCAAGTAGGCCGGTCTATTCCGGACGCGGACTGGCCGTGCGTCCCGGTGAACCTGGGGCTCGACTGGCAATGGCAATGGTGAGCCCCGCTGGGCGCGGTCTGGAGAGGCCTCCAGGTGAACCTGGGGATCGGCTGGCAATGGCGGGCCCCGCTGCGGCTCATCTGGCAAAACCCAGTCCTCAATGTCCAGCTCTGAACCCTCCCTGGACTCTGGGTCCGAGATGGGGTCGTTTGCCACCTTCTTAAGCCGGTTTGCGTGCCACCGTGATCCATCGGCCAGACGAAAGGTGGCCGGGCCCAGCCGGGCCGTGACCCGTATCGGTGCCGACCAGAAGGAGAGCAGCTTGTGGTCCCGGTGGGGACGACGAATCCGGACCCAGTCTCCTTTTGTGAAGGAAGGCGCTTTCACCCTCCGCCTCCTGTCGAACCGCTGCTTCATTCGACGCTGAGCATCTGCGACCCTGGTGCCCTGGCAGGGTATCACTGCCGGCGCGATACTTGCCGGGACCCTCAGCCGATCCAGGGGAAGCTGCAACTCGCGTCCCATCATCAGGAGGGCTGGGGAACTGCCCGTAGTTGTGTGCGGCGTTGCCCTGTAGTGCAGCAGAGTGCGGAGTAAAGCGGCTGAGAACGGCAGACCCTCCGTCAGGTGTGCTCTGATGCCGTTCTTCAATGTCTGATTAAACCTCTCCACCCCCCCGTTTGCCTCCGGGTGGTAGAAAGCTGTACGGACGTGGTTAATCCCCCTGGCCTCCATGAAAGTGGCAAAGTCAGCAGAGACAAACTGCGGCCCATTGTCCGTAGTGAGGGTGTCTGGAATTCCCCACCGGGCGAACAGGGCGGAGAGGAAATCCGTGACCACACGGGTAGTCACAGACCCCGAGGCGGCCACCTCCGGCCACTTGGAATGGAGGTCATAGGCAACCAGGAGGAAACGCTGGTGGTGTGGGACACCATGGAGCTCCCCACAGATGTCCAGCTGGATGTGCTTCCAAGGTGCGGGTGGCCACGGCAAAGGCTGCAGCGGCGCTGGGGTCGGCGGCCCCGTCTTACCGCTGAGAAGGCAGGCTGAGCAGTCCCTCACCATTGTCTCTATATCCCGGTCAATGCCCGGCCACCACACCAGATCCCTGCAGCGCTGCTTCACCCTCACGATGCCCAGGTGCCCCTCGTGCGCCATGGTCAATATGCGTGCTCTGAGGTCACTGGGGATGACTGTGCGAAGCCCCCGAGCCACACAAACACTGCTCCAGCAGGACAGCTCATCCTTGACCCGATGAAAAGGCGCCAGCACCTCCGGGACCTTCACGGGCCACCCCCCCCTGATGTAGGTGCGGAGCTGGGCGAGCGTGGAGTCCCCCTCCGATGCAAGCTGAAGGTCCTCCAGGGAGACTGTGGCCTGGAGCGGGCCGTGAAGCTGAAGGACAAGCTCCGGTTCCATTGGATCCGGGCACGTTTTGGGTGCCGGGTCAGGGGTGGCACGGGAGAGCAGGTCAGCCACTACATTCTCCCTGCCGGGAGTAAACACCGTGGTGAAGTTATATGGCTGGAGCCTCTCAGACCAGCGGTGAATCCTCAATGGCTTGTGGCCCGACCCGGATGTAGCGAGCAGGGCGGTAAGTGCCTGGTGGTCCGTCCGCAGCATAAAATGTCGTCCGTACACGTACATGTGCCACCGTTCACACGCCCAGACACAGGCCAGAGCCTCGCGCTCCCCCACCGAGTACTTCTGTTCCGCTGGGGAGCGAGCGCGGGAGGCAAACGCCACTGGGCGCTCCACGCCCCGCTGGACCTGAGACAGCGCAGCCCCGATCGCCGTATTGGACGCATCACAGGTGACAAACGTCGGGCTCGCCAGATCGAAGAACGCGAGCACTGGTGGTGAGGTGAGCTGCGTTTTAAGTTGGCGAACAGCGATAGAGCAGGCTGGGGTCCACTCCCAGACCGCGTCCTGTTTCAGGAGCCTCCGAAGCGGGGTGGTGGTTGTGGAGTATTGGGGAAGGAAGCGAAGGTAGTAGGCTGTCATCCCCAGAAACGACGAGAGCTGCGCTGGGCAGGACGGCTCAGGCAGGCGCAGCACGGCCTCCACGTTAGACTGGAGCGGGCTGAGGCCATCAGCAGACAGGCGGAACCCCACAAATTCGATGACTGGGACAGAGAAGGTGCACTTGTCCCCATTCAGCGTGAGGTTGTGACCGGAAAGGACGTCCAGCACCCTCGCCAGGCGCTCGTCGTGGATGGCTGATGTTGCACCATGGACCACTATGTCCTCCAAAAAAACGACCACGCCCGGGATGCCGGCGAAGATGGTGGCCATTATTTTTTGAAAACAGCTGGGGGCTGAGCTGAGACCAAAAGGCATGCGGGTATACCTAAACACTCCGACATGTGTCACGAAAGCCGTAAGGTAGCGACTGTCAGGATGCAGTGGAACCTGCAGGTAGCCTTGGCGAAGGTCCAGTTTGGTGAAAACAGAGGAGCCGTAAAACTGTGCCGCCAGTTCCTCCACTGTGGGCAATGGGTACTTATCCGGAATCACCGCTTTGTTCACCTGCCTGAGGTCGACGCATGGACGCAGTCCCCCTAATTTCCTTTTGACTATCACCAGGTTGGAAACCCATGGTGAAGCGTCGACGCGCTCGATGATGCCCGCATCCAAAAGCTTCTGCAGCTCGGCGGTGAAATCGTTGCGTAGGGCGAGGGGCAGGCGGCGCAGCGGCTGGATCACCGAACGCACCTCCGGGATGAGAAGAGGCTGGTGGTGAAACGCAGTGAGGCAGCCCAACCCACTAAACAGAGCAGGCCAGCGCTGGTGCCTGGGCGAACCCACAGACAGAATGTCAGCCCCTGTATTGTCCACCAGGGAGAACCCAAGCCCACAAAACAAATCGTAGCCCATGAGGTTGGCTCCCTGATGAGACACTTGGAAAGTGAATGAGGGCAGGGCCTTGGTCCCGTAGCACACAGTGAAGGTGATTGTGCCTGCCATTCCTATCTTAGAGTGTCCATACCCATACAGGTCCTCTGCGTTGGCGGTGAGCGTCCGGCGCGGGAAAAGTCGACGAACTGTGGAAATGTTCAAAAGTGACTTGGAGGCCCCCGTATCCAACAGGAGTGGGAGAACCACCCCGTCCAGTTCCACCGTGCACCATTTAAATGCACGAGAGGTGGCGTCCACTGAATGGATGGTTGTCGGCGTAGGTGGACGTGGCGAGCGTGGCGGCGTGCTATCAGCACCGGGAGCAGAGCGGCAGACCCGGGCGAAATGGTTCTGCCTGCCACAGCGTTGACACCTCTGTCCCCTGGCAGGGCAAACTGGAGCCCGGCTGGGGTGTGATGAGGAGCCACAATTTCCACACACGGCCCGGCGTGCTGTTGACTCGGCCGTACCCCGGCGTGCAGCTAAATTTACCTCCAGGCTGTCATCCGGGAAAACCGGTTCGGGAAACTCCCCGGACGGTGCCACTGTTTGAGTCAACATCAGAGGTTTGGGGAAAACATTACAGGGTGCTAGCTGTGCTGCCAAACCTGCTGCTGACTCGAGATGGAAAGCAATATTAACAGCCTTTGTCAATGTCAATTCATCTGGCATCATTAATAGCTTATCCCTGAGCTTAGGGTTGTTAGTATGTTCAGCTAGCTGATCCCGTATCAGTTCATCTTCCATCACTCCAAATTTACAGAGGCTAGCCAGCCCCCGTAGGTCAGCTACATAGTGGTGGATCGACTCACCCCCTTGTTGACGTCGCTGACGGAAGACGATCCTCCGGAGCATGACGTTTTGTGGAGCAGCGAAATGTCCCGACAGCAGTGTGACACAGTCCGCATAACTCGGTGCAGCTCCGAGAGTCCTAAAGATCCGTTGTCCCTCGGTTCCTAGGTTGTGAATGAGCAGGGCTCTCTTCCGAGCAGCGTTAGCGTCGGCGAGCCCGACGGCTATTATGAACGTATTAAACGCCTCCAGCCAGTGAATCCACGGAACCGGTGGCTCGCTAGGCAGGGCGAGGAACGGAGAGAGAGGTGCAAGTAGGGAATCCATAATCCCATCCTCGTCGCCAATATTATGTATTCAAATAACGCACCGGACTGCGGCTTTACGTTTGACGGTTTATTTAATCCGCTCCACCAGTGCACAACACACACACACCATCTCCCGTTACCACAACGCTTTACGGTATATCACAGCAGTGTCGCAACATTACCGTGCCATCTTAAAGGCCCGGTGAACACCGTTGCTTTGGATAAGCTGATTCTGAAGCTGCAACTTTCTTCTCTTGGGGAGCGGTGGTTCAGGTTGCGTTGCAGGTAGGAACATGATACTGTTGTCAAATGATCTGTTTATATCGGTTTGTATTTGCGGGCGGGGGCGTGGTTGAAGACGCGCTTTTGTTATGGGTGGCCGGGTGTACTCAAATGATCTGTTTATATCTGTTTGTATTTGCGGGCGGGGGCGTGGTTGAAGACGCGCTTTTGTTATGGGTGGCCACTGGCCGGGTACTTAGCGCACAACGAATGGATAGAGCGCATCTTTGTGCGCGCGTACTTCTGCCTCAGTGATCATCTAGTAACACGGCGTGTAACCGCGTGTGACCACGACTGCACCACTGCCCGTAAAGATCGGTGTCGAAGCGTGGCAGCGCCGCCTCCTCTCCCACGAAGCGTAAGATGTGCTTTACCGTCGGATAGAAGAACGTGGGGTTACTACGGACACACTGCCGTTCCTCCCGCCACCAGACAGGTGTAGAAGGCGTAGTCTCTGATGGAGACGTTGGAGACTCTGAGAGAGGACGGAGCTGTTCTCCACCCAGCTGCGCTCTTCCCTCCAGATGCTTCATCGATGAGTTCAGGGATCCGTTGTCCTCCGTGAACATTCTGGTCCAGAGAGAATATACTCGTCGTTTTTTCTGAACCACGTGGACCGTCCGGTTGTCGGCGACCCTCCTTTCCGTCCCGCACAGAATGTCCACCGTTCTTCCGGTGTTCTGCAAAATTCTACTCTTCCTCGAATTCTGCTGCCAGCGCTCCTGCGCTTGCGCACGCATGCGCATGGCCCACAATCGTTCACTCACAATATTCTGCCACCTTGCTGACGAACGTCATGTTGAGTCTTGTTGATATATCTTAAACAATATCTTAAACATATGTTTTTCATTGCACCTTTTGAACTGTATAAGCATGTAAATATTTGCATGTAATTGGCTTTGCAGCTGAATGTATTTGTAGATGATAACATGTCGGTACACCTGTTGCTGTTGGCAGCAGGTAGCAGACATCACTCAGGTGTATTATTGATGCTCTCATTGATACTATGTTTGTTAAGTGTGTGTGTGTGTGTGTGTGTGTGTGTGTGTGAGATATATAGAGAGAGAGGGGGGGCTTTGGTAGACTATTGCATTGCATTGAAGATGAACGCAATGCGACATCCTTTACTAGGCTCACCCACCAACAGTGCAGGTGCTGAACTGCTGATCCGAATGTATAGGTAAAAACCATATTATGCGTTTTCATTAGGGATGCTCGATATTGGCTTTTTTACCGATACCGATATTCCGATATTGTCCAACTCTTAATTTCCGATACCGATATCAACTGATATCAACCGATACCGATATATGCAGTGTTTCCCTGTCCAAAAAACGGAATAATTTCAGGTAACTAATAATTTCACTGGATATATATATAACAAATATTGTTATTGTTTTTTTTTGTTTTTAAACCGATACCGATATTTTCCGATATCACATTTTACTGCCGATATCGGCCGATAATATCGGTCGGCCGATAATATCGGACATCCCTAGTTTTCATCAATAAAAAAATGGCCAAAAAGATTGTGGATCTCGTAAGATGAAACGTTTATCTTGTTACTGACCACCTCCAGTCATTTCTTTACGTCGTCGGGCAGCGCCGGGTTCTTGGGTGACGGGTCAGACGTGTTCCCCAGCACCAGGTTCTCCTCCCCCCCCCCCCCCCCGATGGATCTGGAGATCACACAGAAGTTGGCCCCCTTGGGGGGTTGAAAGGTATAAACGTCACCCTTTACTTTGATGTCATAGAGGTTCTCCTCTCCGTGAATGTCACCGATGAGAACCATCAGTAGAAGACCCAGATTTGAGACTGCAGCCATTTTGCTCCAAGCCTTTACGTGACTGCACTGTGTCTGCTTGCCTCTCTGTATGCAGCCATGGTTGCACTTCTGTTATTGAGTTATAGAGGCAATCCGGAGGTTCCCGGTTCGATTCCCGCTCCCCCCGGGCAGCGTGTCGATGTGTTCTTGAGCAAGACATGGTTGCCTCCGCCGTCGGCGTGTGAGGGTGTGAGTGAATGGGTAAAATGTAAGTAACAAATTGCAAATTGTAAAGCGCTTTGGATAAAAGCTGCTATATAAAAAAGCAGCCATTTACCATCCATGGAACCCTCTTCTCTCTTTACACCAAATCTCTGGGTAACATTATCACGTCTCATGCCTTCTCATATCACTGCTATGCCGATGACACTCAACTCTTCCTCTCCTCTCCTTTCGTCTTTGACCTGGGAAACTGTCTAACCCTAACCTTAAGATTACCAGACGACCACTCTACGTCCTGAGCCACTGTCGCCCACATCTATGCTGCTATAGAACGGAGGATGACTTGAACCAAGACAGTGAGTGGATATTTAAGACCACACTATGGATTAAAGGGGAACTATTTTACTATTTCTTTCACTATTTGGGCACTTTTACACAATTCCTGTGAGTTTATGGAACACCTCTGTAATTATATATTTTTTTTAATTCATTGTTTTGTATTTCTAATCAAGTCCTCAAAAAATAATAATAATTTAATAATTTAGGACCTGCTCCGAGGTCATCATTTGGCACACATGCGAACCATGCATACAATGCGTATCTGCGATTAACCCATCCCGTCGTTAATTAAGAAAACAGCATTTTTCTACCTCAAGATCTCGAGCTGTTTTGAGCCTGGGCTCCAGGTCCAGGTCCAGCCACTGTGTGCAGCTCATCTTGTATCTCAACATTAACATGCAGCGGTGTCTTTCTGACATCACAAATCATCACATTTTCAAATGACTCAGTTCAGTGAGGGTGAATATTGTGAGAGGAGAATTGGAAGAATGCGCCAATATGAGAATTAGAGACATAGATCATATTAATATAAGTCCACATAGCTAGGAAACCATGCTAAACACTGAAAAATGCCATTTATAAGCAGTGGTGCAGTGGCAAATTTACAGTAGGTCAAACGCTCCACGCGCGCACAGTTTTTTTTTGGCACAGATATTTTTTTTTTTTTTTTTTTTGCCTTGAAATAGAGAAGCTGAAAAAGGTAGCAGCGTATGAAACTTTTGTATCACAAACAGTACTGTATTTGCAAATCTGGTATATGTCATAAATGTATAGATGTAGCAGTACTGTCTATCTGTATGTCGTGTACAGTGGTGCGTTGTTATTATGGACTGAGCCGGCACGCAGGATAATGACGCCGCGCGCACGGGCGTGCTTCTCCGGGAGTCCGGTTGGATAATGCCATGTAAAAAGTCACATGCCTGACATATCGGCATGTAACTCGAGAACCGAGGCACGGATTTTGGCGATCCAGATGGCATTCGAACGGCAACGAATAGCGCTTTATTGGGTAATTTATATGTTCGGCGAAAAATGCAGCCCCGAGCCTTCAGATGCTCGCAAAGGGCCGTGAAACTGAAACTGAAACTGAAAAACAGTGAAACCCCGGACATTTCGATGAATTAATAAACCCCCCCCCGGACGCCCCGGACAGGGCGTGAAAAGAGGACATGTCCGGGCAAAGTTTGGTCAGCCTACTCTACCTGTGCTTTTATTATGTAAAAACGGTGGCCGCGGGCCGAGCCGGTACTTAGTTACAACGAATGGGAACAGCGGATTTTTGTGTGCGTGACATATCCGTGCGCGATTGCGCGTACTTCAGCCTCAGTGACCGAGGTAAAACGCGTTATACCGCGTTATACCAGCACTGCACCACTGTTTATAAGATAGTTCCCCTTTAACATCTATGTTGCAATAGAACAGAGGACCAATTTTTTTTTTTTTTTCTTTTTGAAAAAATAGAAAGTCACTTTAAAGGAGGTACTAATAGTATAGTTTAGATACATTAAAGGTGACATGCATTATAAATGTATTTTTTCAGTGTCTAGCATTGTATTATAGTAATAGGAGTTAGTATCAATGTGTCTGTGTCTCTAAATACCATATTGGCGGATTGCCGTCATTCAGGTCATTCATTTCCTGCTCCATTTAATCATGAATTGAAAATGGGGGACCCTGATGTAAACAAGACGAAAGACTTTCTCTGGTCTGCATCAGGGGCGTTTTTAGGGTTAGAAAACATTGGGGGCTTCAGCCCAGGGGGTGGAGGGGGGGGTATTTTTTTTTTTTTTTAAAGCACAGAAATACGCAATTTTAGAGTAATTAGAGATGAATACTGAATAACTAGAATCATTAGAGGTTCTCAAAGTGATGTCCAGGTCCATGAGAGGGATCTGGGCAGTCCCCATAGAAA
This sequence comes from Notolepis coatsorum, assembly GCF_963971535.1. Taxonomy (NCBI): domain Eukaryota; kingdom Metazoa; phylum Chordata; class Actinopteri; order Aulopiformes; family Paralepididae; genus Notolepis; species Notolepis coatsorum. The sequence continues at coordinate 316,023,745 of NC_140165.1, forward strand.
ATTCAAAGTTAACAGGACCAAATCATCAGTTTCTTATTTATTTAGCCAGATAAAACATTGATCTGGTCCAAGAAGCCCCAACAGGAGTACAAATATACATATATACACATATATATACATATGTGTATATATATATATATATATAATATATATATATAATATATATACATATACTGTACATACATACACATATACACCAATAACAAAATAAAAACACAGTTAAGAATCATACACATAAGCAAATAAACAAACAAACAAACATATGCACAGCCTATGTACAAAATAAATAAACAGTTCATCTCTAGTCTTTACAGTTTTCTTCAATTGCATAAACACTCAAATCAAAAGTATTACACAATTATCAAAACCTTACACTCAAGGAGCAAAATATAGGCCCAGATTTGCACCCCTACAATGTCAGCCTCACTTTTTGCAAAACAATACACACAGTGATTTGCAAAACACTAAACACACTTGCATTACATTAGACACAGAATGTCAAATTACCACACATATGAGCCAATTGGTTAAACACAGCCATCAGATGCACAAACACACCATTGCTTAATTGTAGATACACAATCAGGTTTAAGCACTATAAAAATGCAGCAGGTGAGTTCACCTGTCTTCAACCAAAATGGAAGGAGAGTGAAGTACTGTACACAGAGAACGTGAAAATATACAATACATTCACCAAACACTACACAAGACAAACAATGATGCAGACTGATGAAAATATACATTTTCTCCCATTTTCCCAAATCAGTCAACATGTCAACATGGAGAATCACAACAAAAAAAATTCTTGCCAGATCCAGCTAGGCAAAGAGATAATGTCTAGTATTTTCTGTTTTTCATTTTTTCAAAAAGAAAAAATTGTGTTACTGTAATTGTAACCTGTACTGGATACAGTATTTTATGTGTGTCTGATATTTGCTGAGCTTACAGTGTTATGCACATAGTAGCATGAAAACTGGGACATGTATTGTTGTGATTCTCCATGTTGAAATGTTGACTGATTTGGTTATATGAGAGAACATTTATATTTTCATCAGTCTGCATCATTGATTTGGGTATATGGAGAGAAAATGTTATTTTTTTCATCAGTCTGCATCATTGATTTGGGTATATGTAGATACATAAATTATATTTTCATCAGTCTACAGCATTGGTCTTGTGTAGTGTTTGGTGAATTTATTGTATATTTGCACATTCTCTGCGTACTTCACTTACAGTACTCTAATCACTGAGAAGTAGAATAGCTAAATGTGTTTTAGGTTAAGCACAGCAGTGTGTGTAACTGGTTCAAACAGAATTAAGTCATTATGTAACGTGTGTTTCATATGGTAACAAAATTAGTGTATGGTTTTGACAAGTGTTTAATTTAGCAAAGGATCTGAGGTGTTCTGATAATTGTGTGTGTGGTTGTGCTAATTGTGTGTTTTGAAACACCGGGCCCCGTTTTCAAAATCATGCTTAGGCAATCGAAAAAAAACTATTGTGTGTTTCATTATATACATATGTTTCAGTCTTCTCATAAAAAAAAAATTCGATTTTTGGGTCTTTTCCTGCCTTTGGTCCGCTTTGCATTCACATCTCAAATGAACCGCAGCAGGGTTCACTTGCAAGAGTGAATGAGCTTTCACACCACCCCAAACCAACCGGACTATCCGAGGTTCGATTAAAGCTTATTATAGGACACTGGACATGGGTATGGATGGCTCCAGGTGCTGCTGCGTTAAAGTGCACATCTTCAATATCTGTACTATTTAAAAGCACAGTGCAGGACACACTCAAAGGTTATCGCACCTCAGAGATGGCAGTGGACATGTATGACAGGACAAAGGCCATATGTAATGGCCTTTGGATTGAGGAACATACTACCAGCCAAAGGAGGAAGCAGAAAAGGATGGACGAGTATGTAGTTGAGTCATTTTGTGGCACAAGCTCAGACCTCAGCTCAGGAGATCAGCTGAGACAGAGACTGTTCTATCCAGTCGTCGACAGAATTCTGCAAGAGCTTGAGAGCAGGTTTTCATGAGTTGGATAACAATTTATGAGAGGCATACAGGCATGTTATCCAGCCTCAGACCAGTTTCTCTCAGTGGAATTGCTGCAACCCCTCGCCACACATTACAATATCCAACTATTGCCAGAGGAGATCACAGTTGCAAAGTGTTTCCTGGTCAGGACAGGCAGAGATGCAGTCCCTACTATCCAAAGTGTATTTTCCCTCCTGGATGATAATAATAATAATAATAATAATAATAATAATAATAATAATAATAATAATAATAATAATAATAATAATAATAATAATAATAATAATGCATTTGATTTATAAGGTGCCTTTCAGGACACTAAAAAAATAGTCCACAAATCGGTGAATGAAAGAATTATAGGATCAAATGAAAACTACTTACTAAATTTTTTTTAAAGTACTAAAAACCAACAAAAAATACCAAACACTAACAAACATTCAGCACAGACAATGGGGATGCTGACATAAAAAAAAAAAAATTGAAAGTAAAAAAAAAAAAAAATGTAAACAATTTTTTTTTTTTTTTTTTTTTTAGATCCGGGGCTAGGAGAAAAACATCCGGGGCTAAAGCCCCGGAAGCCCAGGGCTAACGACGCCACTGGTCTGCATCCCCTTAACAATTGTGTGTATTGAGCCGTACTGTATTGTACCCATTCTGCAATCTGTTAATAAACTTTTCAATCAATCAAGCAACACAACACACACTGGGTTTATGGGTCAAACATCATGTTTATTGTCCATAGGGAGAGAGAAGAGTGATATTTCATACCCGTTTTATGACAGAAATAGGCAACAATAAAGGAACAAAAAAAAGAATAGATATCCAACACTGAAGCCAGAGCAGAGACTCTGCAGTTACCACAGCTCACCACTAGAGGGTAGTAAGTAGCATATGGCCAAATAACATGGAGAGTAATATTTCACACCCGTTTTATGATAATAATAATAAGGAGAGAGAAGAGTGTTAGAGGGGGTTGCCTGGCCCGATACCGATATCAACCGAAAACGATATATGCAGGGAGCCCCCCCCCCCCCCCCCCCCCCCAATTTTGACAATAAAAGTATGCATTGATGTGTTAATTTCACTGGATGCATCAACAAGGCATTCTAAATGTAAACATTATCTGTGCTTCTCCCCTTTTCTTCTCTCTCTCCCTCTGGTTCTCACTCTCAATTTCTCCCTCTCTCTCTTTCCTTCTCTCTCCCTTATTTATTGTAGTTTTCCTTGTATACTATTGCTACTGTAATTTTGTATTTTATTTACTTGTATGCATGTACACATAACCTTGTTTTTCTTGCAGCCACGCCCCCCCCCCCCCCCCCCCCTTCCCTCAAAAGGCTTTTGCTTTTTGGTCAGGCTGCTTTTGTATATAATAATTTGTTCTTACTTGTCTGCCTGGGTAAATAAAGGTTACATTTAAAAATAAGAAAAAAAAGTTATTCAAAATAATCCCCCCCCCCCTCCCCATTTTAATGCCAATACCGGTCGATAATATCGAACATCTCTAATTGGTATGAATTATATTTTAAAATAGATACGATGGTGTCAAGTTCTACCATATCTTCATCAATTCTGCTGTTCCACCATAGTTAACCCTTATCCCTGGATAGAGGTCCTGAGTGAACGTGGTTCTAACTGTATGGAGGAGGGTCACGGTGTCAGAGACACTGTAGAAGGACAGAGTACCTGCCTTGTGATCCAGGTACATTCCTATCCTGGAGGACTGAGGGCCTGAGACTTTAGTCTCAACATTATTGTGACTGAACACGTACTCCTCTCCACTGGAGCAGCTCAAACACCAGGACTTGTTATTGTTTCCAAAGCCTGACTCATAACCTGTTCTTTTGATGTCTTTGTAACAGACTGCTGTGTGAACCCCGTCGCTGCCGCTCCACTCTACTTCCCAGTAACAGCGTGCAGACTGACCCTCTCTGCACAACACCTGCTTACTACACCAGGAAGTGAATCTCTCAGGATGGTCAGTGTAGTGGTGGGTGTGGAAGTTTCCTGTACGAGTCACCTTCCTGTTCTCCACTGACAGGGTCAGCCAGTTGTGCACTGTGTTTGGGTCCAGTGAGAGGGGACAGGCGTCTGGGAGAAAAATACAGGACATCAAATCAGAGCAAATTAACCCTTTCACCGCCGCACTACCAAACGGTTAACCCTTTCACTGCGACAATACACAGAAGGTTAACCCTTTCACTGCCACACAACAGTAGGTTAACCCTTTCACTGCCACACTACAGAAGGTTAACCCTTTACTATCACACTACCAAACGGTTAACCCTCTCACTGCGACAATACACCGAAGGTTAACCCTTTCACTGCCACACAACAGAAGATATTGCATACCGGTATTTATAATTCTGTATGGGTTTGATATTGTGTATTTATATATCAATTATATCACTACTCCTACAAAAGGTGAGTAACTTCACTGGCTTTTTTTTGGTTATCTTTTCTTAGCACACCCATTTGTGTCAGGCTAGAACATTCTGCATGCGTTGGATAGAACATTCTGCATGCGTTGGATAGAACACTGCAGGCGTTGGATAGAACCAGTGGTGCGTTATTGAAATCATCTGGGGTGACACGCACCACGCGCACGCGCGCTCCCGGCGCGTCTGCGCGCTGCCGCGAATGCGCATTTAATGTCCCCTCGTTTGAGCACAGACTACAGACAGTGCCTAATTGCCTCTAGGAATGGATTGTAACACATGTCTTCACAACAAGTTAGGTGTGAATGTATCTGAGAACGTATTTAACACACCTGACGACCGGCGCTATTGATATGCAAATAGCGAGTACTTATCATGGGGTGGCACGGAGTGCAACCCCGTCCCATGAAGAACGCATGCCTGGATAGAACACTGCAGGCGTTGGATAGAACACTGCAGGCGTTGGATAGAACACTGCAGGCGTTGGATATAACACTGCAGGCGTTGGATAGAACACTGCAGGCGTTGGATAGAACACTGCAGGCGTTGGATAGAACACTGCAGGCGTTGGATAGAACACTGCAGGCGTTGGATAGAACACTCTGCAGGCGTTGGATAGAACACTGCAGGCGTTGGATAGAATATTATAGACGTATATTTACCGGTCAGTAGTGTGATAGTAAAGGGTTAACCTTCTGTAGTGTGGCAGTGAAAAGGTTAAACACACAACCTCTATTATGTCAGAGTCTGTCCGTCAGCCGACACACGACAACACAAGTGATGGAAAGGTCATGGTGGAACTCACATTGTAAATAGGACTCTCTCGTCACGGACTCTGGTGGAAGTAGAACAGCCACTGGCGAAACTAGAGACACAAAATATCAGTCACAGCATATTATGAATGAATGATTTTATTTCTGTCTTCTTTTACAAAGCATATAGAACATTTAAAAAACGAAAAGTAAAAATGACCGAAAAGGTGTAGGCTGAAGGCGAGGCTTATAATTGCCTATCCCCTTTTTACATTACATTATTTACACACTGAAGAGTTTATTGCTGGGACGTCAGCCCCCCCCTGTCCACCCGGGCTGGGTGATGCCCCAGGGATTGCTCAGCAGATGGCTGATGGACCCCGCGACTCGGCTATAGACGCCTCCCCACCGGCGCCTGCTGATGAGGCGACCTCTGGCCGCGGGGCCCAGGCGGACCCCGTTCCTGGGAATATCTCCCTGGGCGCACCGCCTACACGCTACGAGCCAGAGTCCGGCAGTTGGATACGGGAGTGAGACTGTTAATCTATTCCGGTTCATAGCTTTCCGGTCTGGGGGGGATGAAGAGTTTATTGCCGGCCACTAGGGGGCAGCGTCTCATTAGTATTGCCGACCGGCTTTGTTTTGTTTTGTAGTATTGCCGACCGGCCATTTTGTTTCACTTAATGTGAGTCTGTTTATATCACTATTGAGTGTTTATGTACATTATATAGCGATATATATATATGCATTATGATAGTGTTGTCATGTCATGCATTTATGTTGGTACTTTGTCAGCTTATTTCGCGGTCCTTTGTTCTTTTTCAGGGTGTCGTCATCCTTGTCATTAAATACTAAAACTGACATCGAGGAGTGCATTTCTTCACACACAAAAAAATATATACAAAAAATAAACATAATTTAGTACATAATTTGCACAAAAAAAAGTCTACAAAGTTTCATGTACAAATCGTAAGCAAATTTTTATCTTTTTTCTTTTTTACGTTTTGAATACAGTTATGTTATAATAAAATATTAGGATAATAATAAGTTTTATATTTATGTATCACCTTATATTTGAATCATTTCTTAAATGTATGTAGCGAACTACAAATTGTTACTTCTTTGTCAAAGTTATTCCATAGTGTTGCCCCTTTAACAGATATACATCGACTTTTTATATTTGTCCTTGCCTTTGCGATATCGAATACACAAGTTCCCCCAAGTCTATACTGGCTCTCTCTAGTTTGGAACAACTCCTGAATGCAACTTGGAAGTGAGTGCTTATGTGCTTTGTACATTATTATTGCAGTGCTAAGATCGATAAGATCTTCCAATTTTAAGGTATTTGATTTAATAAAGAGTGAGTTTGTCGGTTCATAGTAATCAGCTTGATTCACAATTCTTATGGCTTTCTTCTGCATTATGAACATTTGGTTAATGTTTGTTTTATATGTGTTTCCCCATACCTCCACACCATCTGCATATTTAGACCACTATCAGTAGGGCCCTTGCCCTACTGTTGATCGACTGTGCCTACTGATTACATTTTTTTTTCTTTTTTTTTTTTACTTTGCTTTGAAATATTATAGTGAACTATTTTGCACTGTTTCAATTTATCTTGTTGAAATCCTCCAACAGGCTCTTTTTTGTATAGTATATACCTTCAGACATTACTGAAATATGAGTAACATTTTGAACTTATATATCATCTTCATCCTCCCTCAGACCCTTTAAGTAGTCCAACACCGGTCCCCATGTTGTATCAAACACCTTTCTCCGTCCTGTATTTTTAAATCTAAGCCTCTCTAAGTAGAGAGTCTCACCCAGCTCTCTCATCCACATTTCAAATGAGGGTGCTGCATCAGACTTCCAGAGTCTCAAAATGAGCTTTTTAGCCAACACAGCACCTAGATATATCGGCCAGAGTACCTAGTAACATCGTCGCTATAGCCCAAAATGGCCACTAAGGGGCAGGGTTCCCACTGTTTATTAAAAGCTTTTGAATAAAAGTCAAATATATCAGACCAGAACGTGTGTAAGTTGGGACAAAACCCGAGTTGATGTGTAAGTGTACCATCTTGATTTTTACATTTGTTACACAGTGCTGATACGCTAGGATACATCTTATTCACTTTCACCTTTGAGTAGTGCAACCTGTGTATCACTTTAAATTGAATCAAGTTAATTCTAACATTTACAGAGCACCGGTGAATATTTGTAAGACACGTTTCCCAGAATTCCTCATTGAGGGGTATCCCCAGTTCTGACTCCCATTCAGTCCTATATCTTTCTGTGCTAACTATTACCTGATTGAAAAGTGTCTGGTATATTTTTGACACCGCCCCTTTACTACCTGGTCTAACATTAATTATAGTTTCCAGTGCTTGATGCTGAGGAATGTCTGACCATGTATCTACATGAGTCCTTACGAAGTTCCGTATCTGTAGATAGATAGCGGAAAAAATTTGTTGACGGTAAATCATGTTTGACCCTCAGTAGCTCGAATGATAAAAACTGGACCCCTTGGTACAAGTCCTTCAAGCACCCTATACCCTTCACCTTCCACTGTGCAAACCCTTGATCCATAGTGGATGGCTTAAAGGCATGGTTATTACCGATTGGAGTGTCTGTATACATATTTGGAGCTTTCAAGTATGTTTTAATCTGCTTCCATACCTTCAAGGAGCTATGTAAAATTCCTTTCATATAGTGATTTGTTTATCTTGACAGGGCTATTCAAAAGGGCTAGGAGAGAGGTTCCCTGACAAGCTGCTTGCTCCATTGAGAGACATGCAGGAGTAACCTCCTCCATGCCCTCCGTAAGGTTAGCACTTCCCCAGAAAGCAATATTGTTTAAATGTGCAGACCAGTAGTAACATCTGAAGTCTGGAAGACCAAAGCCACCCTAATTTTTTGTTTTACATAAGTGTTTTTTGCTAATACGTGCAGCTTTATTCTGCCAAATAAAGGGGATTATAATCGAGTCTAACTTTTTGAAATACCGCTGTGGTATGAATACTGGAATTGACTGAAAGATGCATGTAAATCTCGGAAGAACCACCATTTTAATAGCGTTTACTCTCCCAACCAGTGACAGTGGGAGGGTCTTCCAAAAATCTATATTCTGTTTCAACTGTTTTATTTTTTATTTCCAATTCTCTTCAAGTAAGAGTTCAGGTTTTTTAGTAACGGTCACTCCTAGGTAAGTAAATCTATCTTTGGTCATCTTAAAGGGGACATAGTTCAATGAGGAGCTATCCTTATTTAATTGTACTGGCATTAATTCACTTTTATCCCAATTAATTTGAAAACCTGAAAGAGAGCCAAAATAATTAAACAATTCCATAATTGGAGGAAGGGACTCCTGTGGGTTAGATACGTATAACAAAATGTCATCTGCATACATTGATAAATGATGCTTTTGCCCTTTAATGGAGACAGGTGATATTCTAGGATGTTGTCGAATTTTTGTAGCTAGTGTTTCTATGACTGAAAAGATAAGGAGAGCATGGATCTCCTTGCCTTGTCCCACGGTATAGTGGAAACTGAGAAGAAATATCCTGGTTAGTAACTACACTTGCTGTGGGATGAGCATAAAACATCCGTATCCAGTCAATAAATACCTTCCCGAAACCAAATGCCTCTAGGGTCACATACATATATGGCCACTCGACCTGATCGAAGGCCTTCTGAGCATCCACTGAAATCACAACTGTCTCTGTATTGTGTTTTGTATAAAGTATATTGAATAAACGTCTTAAGTTGTAATAGATATGTCTATTAGGAATAAAGCCTGTTTGATCCGGGTGCACTATCTTCTGAAGGCCAAACGACGCTACAGGGATAAAATTGAACTCCAGTTTGAACAAGCTGACTCTAGAGCTATGTGGCAGGGGCTCAAAACGATGACAGACTACAAAGGCGCCTCCCTCAAACTGAACAGTGACATCTCCTTAGCAAATGACCTCAATACCTTCTATGCGAGGTTTGATGCTGGTAATAACAACACCAGCTCACAAGCCACGGCAATGGGGGGGGGGGGTCGGCTGCTGATGGAGGCGCAGTGTTCAGGGTAACAGAGCATGAGGTGAGGCGGACCTTTAAAAAAGTGAATATCAGGAAGGCAGCAGGTCCGGACGGCATCCCCGGCCGCATCCTAAAAGTCTGTGCCGACCAACTGGCCCCAGTATTCACTGACATATTTAACCTGTCCTTAGAACAGGCTGTCATCCCCACCTGCCTGAAGAAGTCCACTATTATCCCTGTACCCAAAAAATCCAAGCCTGCTTGCCTCAACGACTACCGCCCTGTAGCTCTCACCTCCATAGCCATGAAGTGCTTTGAGAAGCTAGTAAAGGGCTACATCTGCTCCTCCCTCCCCATCAACATGGACCCCCTGCAATTTGCATACCGCCCCAACAGGTCCACGGAGGACGCCATAGCCCATGTGCTGCACACAGCAGCATCACACCTGGACAAGAGGCAGGGGAACTATGTGAGAATGCTATTCATCGACTACAGCTCGGCATTCAATACCATAGTCCCCTCCATACTCATAGCCAAGCTCAGGGACCTGGGCTTGAACTATGACCTCTGCCAGTGGGTCTTGGACTTCCTGACTGGCAGACCCCAGGTGGTGAGAGCAGGCAACTGCACCTCCTCATCCATCACCCTCAACATAGGGGCCCCCCAGGGCTGTGTTCTGAGTCCCCTCCTCTACTCCCTGTACACACACGACTGTGTGGCTCAGCGGAGTAGCAATACAATCATCAAATTTGCTGACGACACAGTGGTGGTGGGCCTGATCTCTGCCAACGACGAGAGGGCCTACCTGGAAGAGGTCAAGGTCCTGGCGGGATGGTGCCAGGAAAACAGCCTCTCCCTGAACGTCAGCAAAACAAAGGAGATGATTGTGGACTTCAGGAGGTCGGGGGTCAAGGACTACAGCCCCCTCAGCATCGACGGGGCACCGGTTGAGAGAGTCAACAGCTTTAAGTACCTCGGAGCCTACATATCCGAGGATTTGACATGGACCACACACATTGACAGTGTTGTGAAGAAGGCACGACAACGCCTCTACTTCCTCAGGCGCCTAAGGAAGTTCCAAGTCAGTCAGAAGATCCTTAAGAACTTCTACTCATGTACAATAGAGAGCATCTTGACCGGCAACATCACCTCCTGGTTTGGGAATAGCACTGCACAAGACCGAAGCAGACTACAAAGAGTGACACGTTCAGCCGAACGCACAATTGGAGGGGGGCTCCCCACCCTCCAGAACATTTACAACAAGCGTTGCAAGGGCAAGGCGAAGAGAATCATTAAAGACTCCAGTCACCCGAACAACTGCCTCTTTGAACTGCTGCGGTCAGGCAAGCGATACCGGAGTCTCAAGGCGAGCACAGAAAGACTCAGAAGAAGCTTCTATCCCCAGGCCATCAGGCTGCTAAACGAACAATGAATGAACACTACACAACAACAACCACCAAACGCACATAGCACACACATCCACACATAGCACACACTCACGTTAAACAAACACACTGTAGCACCCACTCCACACACTTTATAGCACACACCCACTTTAAACAAACACACTGTAGCACCCACTCCCCACACTTTATATTTATTGATGAAGGATTGCACTACAACTCGTACACCTTACTGTAAATTGTACCTAAATTGTACCTCATCCCATTTCTGTTTTGCACTATATAGTACTGTACATTAGTACACTGCATAGTATTGTATATTATATGGTAACTCAGAACATTGTACATATGTCTATACCCAGGGCCGCCTGGGAGAAATGCGAGGCCCCTTAACGCGAGCCCCCCCCCCCCCCCAAAGGTAAAAAAAAAAAAAAAAAAAAAAAAAAAATTATATATATATATATATTAGTGCTGTCAGGCGATTAAAATTTTTAATCTAATTAATTACAGGTTTTGTAATTAATTAATCTAATTAATCGCATTTTAATCGCATATTTATATTTCATATTCATATAAATATTTAAAATTCAAGGACATTACATTATTGTAGCAGGTGACTGATCAATTAAATACACCAAGAAGAATGCTTTAGAAATCAATTTTATTAAATAAATAAAATAAATAAAATGAAAACATACCTCTCAATAAGGTAACATTTGTTGCTGATACAGCTAACAGTTTACACTAAGCTACAGTATCCTCAAATCAGGGTCTACTGCAGGGTCTACTGCAGGATCTAGTGCAGGGTCTACTACAGGGTCTACTGTATGCATGACATCTATTCCTCAGCTTGTTTACATTGTCTGAGTGTAAGGCTGCCCTCTTCTTTTGGACTATGTGACCTGCAAGTGAAGAATGCTTTAGAAATCAATTCTATTAAATTGAATAAATAAATAAATAAAATGAATGAAAACATACCTCTCAATAAGGTAACATTTGTTGCCGATACAGCCAATAACAGTTTACACTAAGCTACAGTATCCTCAAAAATCAGGGTCTAGTGCAGGGTTTACTACAGGGTCTACTGTATGCATGACATCTATTCCTTGAGCCAATTGCTAAGACAAACAAGCTTCAGCTTGTTTACATTGTCTGTGTGTAAGGCTGCCCTCTTCTTTTGGACTATGTGACCTGCAAGTGAAGAATGCTTTAGAAATCAATTTTATTAAATTGAATAAAATAAAATGAATGAAAACATACCTCTCAATAAGGTAACATTTGTTGCTGATACAGCCAATAACAGTTTACACTAAGCTACAGTATCCTCAAAAATCAAAACAGCCCACAGCAAGCTAGTGTCTGGGGGCATGACTACAGGGTCTAGTACAGTGTCTACTACAGTGTCTGGGGGCATGACTACAGGGTCTAGTACAGTGTCTACTACAGTGTCTGGGGGCATGACTACAGGGTCTAGTACAGTGTCTACTACAGTGTCTGGGGGCATGACTACAGTGTCGGGGGTCTTTATCCATGGAATAATCAAAGTATACAAAGCATAATCCGTGCCTGGGAAGGCGGGCTGTCGTCGGCAGAATAATCCGGTATACAGGTCCACTCGCTCGTCGGCTCTGGGGCTCCTCGGGTGCAGCTTCACGTGGGGTCAACCACCCTGGATAAGCAGCCAGTTCTCTGCCCGAAACGATGGGGTACTGACTACGGTAGTATTCTCACCGCACGAAGCACTATATATTAACAGACTATTATTAGCTTAATAGACTACGTCCAACTCGACGATATAGTGCCAAATATGACTATTCAAATATTAATATACTGACTACAGGGTCTAGTACAGTGTCTACTACAGTGTCTGGGGGCATGACTACAGGGTCTACTACAGTGTCTGGGGGCATGACTACAGGGTCTAGTACAGTGTCTGGGGGCATGACTACAGGGTCTAGTACAGTGTCTGGGGGCATGACTACAGGGTCTAGGGGCATGACTACAGGGTCTAGTACAGTGTCTACTACAGTGTCTGGGGGCATGACTACAGGGTCTAGTACAGTGTCTACTACAGTGTCTGGGGGCATGACTACAGGGTCTAGTACAGTGTCTACTACAGTGTCTGGGGGCATGACTACAGGGTCTAGTACAGTGTCTACTACAGTGTCTGGGGGCATGACTACAGGGTCTAGTACAGTGTCTGGGGGCATGACTACAGGGTCTAGTACAGTGTCTGGGGGCATGACTACAGGGTCTAGGGGCATGACTACAGGGTCTAGTACAGTGTCTACTACAGTGTCTGGGGGCATGACTACAGGGTCTAGTACAGTGTCTACTACAGTGTCTGGGGGCATGACTACAGGGTCTAGTACAGTGTCTACTACAGTGTCTGGGGGCATGACTACAGGGTCTAGTACAGTGTCTACTACAGTGTCTGGGGGCATGACTACAGGGTCTAGTACAGTGTCTGGGGGCATGACTACAGGGTCTACTACAGTGTCTGGGGGCATGACTACAGGGTCTAGTACAGTGTCTGGGGGCATGACTACAGGGTCTAGTACAGTGTCTGGGGGCATGACTACAGGGTCTAGTACAGTGTCTGGGGGCATGACTACAGGGTCTAGTACAGTGTCTGGGGGCATGACTACAGGGTCTAGTACAGTGTCTGGGGGCATGACTACAGGGTCTACTACAGTGTCTGGGGGCATGACTACAGTGTCTACTACAGTGTCTGGGGGCATGACTACAGTGTCTACTACAGTGTCTGGGGGCATGACTACAGTGTCTACTACAGTGTCTGGGGGCATGACTACAGGGTCTAGTACAGTGTCTGGGGGCATGGTCTACTACAGTGTCTGGGGGCATGACTACAGGGTCTGGGGGCATGACTACAGGGTCTAGTACAGTGTCTGGGGGCATGGTCTACTACAGTGTCTGGGGGCATGACTACAGGGTCTACTACAGTGTCTGGGGGCATGACTACAGGGTCTAGTACAGTGTCTGGGGGCATGGTCTACTACAGTGTCTGGGGGCATGACTACAGGGTCTGGGGGCATGACTACAGGGTCTAGTACAGTGTCTGGGGGCATGACTACAGGGTCTAGTACAGTGTCTGGGGGCATGGTCTACTACAGTGTCTGGGGGCATGACTACAGGGTCTACTACAGTGTCTGGGGGCATGACTACAGGGTCTACTACAGTGTCTGGGGGCATGACTACAGGGTCTACTACAGTTTCTGGGGGCATGACTACAGGGTCTACTACAGGGTCTGGGGCATGACTGCAGGGTCTAGTGCAGGGTCTAGTGCAGGGTCTACTGTATGCATGACAAATCTATTCCTTGAGCCAATTGCTAAGACAAACAAGCTTGTTTACATTGTCTGAGAGTAAGGCTGCCCTCTTCTTTTGGACTATGTGACCTGCAAGTGAAAATAGCCTCTCACATGGCACAGAGGTAGCAGGAGTAGCCAGATATTTGCGAGCAAGAGGAGACAGCTGTCCATAGGCTTTTGCGTGAGCTGCCCACCACTCCAGTGGACAGTCATTCATTCCGATGCTGGGCTCAGCTTTGTAGAGGTCTAATTGTCCTGACAGTACCCTGACTTCATCTGAATCAGAGTCTGAAGACAGCAGGAGGAGGGTCCTCTTCGCTGGTGGCTCGTCCTCTGTGGCTTGTGGAGCAGCTTTGTCTGCTTCTGGTCCTGGCAGCATCTCTTTAAGCCAGGTCCACACCTAATAAGAGGGACAATTAATTAGTTGCATAGGACTTTTCATGACAGCCTAAGGACTTAACACTGGTCTTCTCATTCACACACACACCTCATCCCTCTCGTCCTTTGGTACGCTCTTCAAGTCCTTGAATCGCGGGTCGAGGGCTGTAGCCAGCTTCAGCCATCTGTTGTTGAGGGTCGCTTTGCGTGCGTCCAGGTCCTTCGTGAAGCTGGCCTTGAACTTTACCATGTAGCCCGGATCCTCCTCGTTGAGGTCCATGATGCGGTTTAGGTGGCAGAGCATGAGACGTAGGTTTCCCCTCCAAGGAGCTCAGTCACATACCTGCAGTGAAACAAGAGAGCGAGAGAGAAAGAGGTGAAGGTGTGTGTATGAGAGGGAGATAGGTGTGTGTATGGGGGAGAGAGGGGGGGTGAGGTGTGTGTATGGGAGAGAGATAGGTGTGTGTATGGGGGAGAGAGGGGGGGGGGTGAGGTGTGTGTATGGGAGAGAGAGGGGTGAGGTGTGTGTATGGGGGAGAGAGGGGGGGGGTGAGGTGTGTGTATGGGAGAGAGATATGTGTGTGTATGGGGGAGAGAGGGGGGGGTGAGGTGTGTGTATGGGAGAGATAGGTGTGTGTATGGGGGAGAGAGGGGGGGGGTGAGGTGTGTGTATGGGAGAGAGATAGGTGTGTGTATGGGGGAGAGAGGGGGGGTGAGGTGTGTGTATGGGAGAGATAGGTGTGTGTATGGGGGAGAGAGGGGGGGGTGAGGTGTGTGTATGGGAGAGAGATAGGTGTGTGTATGGGGGAGATTGGGGGGTGAGGTGTGTGTATGGGAGAGAGAGAGTGGGGTGTGAGGTGTGTGTATGGGGGAGAGAGAGAGAGGAGGGGGGTGTATGGGGGGAGAGAGAGAGGGAGAGACACTTACCTGCAGGGCTCAAGTACAAGCTCCAGCTTCTTCAGTTTGTCACACTCTGTGGGGGTCAGCATGGACAGCTTGTGGTTCTGTTGGGCCAAAGTGGCAGTCACAGCCTCCTGGTTCCTCAGGTACCGTGAGATCATGGCCAGTGTCGAATTCCACCTTCCAATTCAATAAAATAACTATTAGTCCCACTGGGGGTTGTTAATGCAGCATGATGCAATTGTACAGAATACAAAGAAATAAACACACACACACACTAAATTTACCCTAAGCATACAACAGGTAGTTAAACAGTCTCACCTTGTGGATACATCTTGTATCATGGGCTCTTTTGCTTGTCCGAGGGCAGTCTGCTGCTGCTGCAGTTCTTCTGTACTGGCAGGGCTGTGCTTGAAGTGGCCTACAATCTTGCGGCACTTTGCCAGGGTGGTGTCAAGGCTTCTGTCCTCAAGGGAGACTGTGATGGTTCTTTGCAGCACGTGTGCAGCACATGGCATGTGCTGGAACGGCATATAGCGCGCTGCTGCTATCATATTACGGGCGGAATCAGTCCCAATAGATGTGACTTTATCTTTTATATTCCACTCCTCTATTACGGTGTTGAACTGTTCAGCACACGCATCGGCGAAATGGCGGCCCACAGTTTTGGTCACCGTTAATGCAAATGATTGCAGTTTCCACTCAGTATCGATCAAGTGCACTGTGACACCCAAATAATTATGATTGCCCACCGACGTCCAGTGATCACCCGTTAGGGCCATTGGGCCAGCCCGTGCCAACACTTCTTCCCTCGCCTCCCTCTCTGTGTCATACATGTTGTGGATCCTTTTCATCACTGTAGCTCTCGAGGGTAGCTTGTAATTTGGGTCAGACGACGCTATTCGAAATGACTCCGCTAAACCCTTATCTTCCACTATAGCTATTGGCCTACAATATTTTGCTATCCACTTCGCGACGCTGTTGGTTAGTTTGTCTGTGGTGGATTTACTCAACCGTTTGCCTAACGGTAATTCTCCAAGAGTGGTTTGACGAAGCGTGCGAGTTGCTCTGGAGCTAACGTTAGCTACACTGGAGCTGCTCGAACAACTTGCCTGGACATGTTTAGCGTTCATGTGATACGTTAGACTAGAGCAGCTTCGGTGATACGCAAATTCTTTTTGACATAAGCTACATATTACAATGGTCTTGTTTACTGTCCCATCTATATTCTTTTTGAAATTGAACTTGCCGTTCATAGGTCCCAGGAGTATCGCCTCGGGTGATGCTGACATCTTGTTCCAGCTGAGCTAATTCCTTTGTGTGTTTGTTTTGTTTGATAGACGACGCATGTGTGAAGTGACGATCAAGTAGGCTACGGGTCATTCAATGGGCCAAGTTTAATACGCCCAACTCAAGCGTGGATTTCAAAATAAAAGCGCACCGATTTGCCACTTGTCTAAAGTAAATATAGGTCGGCTGTAATTAATTTTGCGTCAATTTTCATAACGCGATAATTTGCTGTGTAATTAATTAATCTAATTAACGCGATAAACTGACAGCCCTAATATATATATATATATATATTTTTTTTATACAGTCAACATATTCTTAAATAATAGCGCTGCCCGAGGCGGGGCATGATACAGTCAACATATAGCAAAAGAGAGAGCGAGAGAGAGCTCCCGTTCTACAGTCAATATACAGTGTACAGAGAGAGAGAGAGAGAGAGAGAGAGAGAGAGACACATTGGAAAGAAATTGAAATGCTATTTGGCCCTAAACAGAGAGTACACAGTGGCAGAATACCTGAGCACTGTGACTGAAGATCCTTGAGCACAGCCTAGCCATCGAGAAAGGCCGCCATAGGCAGACTGTGTGTGTTAGAAAGAGAGAGAGAGAGAGAGAGAGAACATGTGTGTTTGTCATGTGTGTGTGTGTTAGAGAGAGACTATAGCATGTATGAGAGATTCAAAAGGACAAAGATCAACACTTAAATCCAACAAGAAGAGGGTCAACAGAGAAACCAAAGCAGTAAGGAGCCAATGGCCGACATCAGCTAAATAGGCTAGCCAGGTACTGTGACACCAGGCCACGTGACACACAGCTTTGGCCAACGGCCCAACGCTACCCAAGCTACACAAACGACCATTCACACACAGCACATGTCGTATCTCCAAATGTTGTGAAGTAGCATATGTTTTGCCTGGACAAAAACATCGTTATTAACAAAACATTCGGGAGGGGAAGGAAGGAAGAGTGGGGTAATGTCATGACATTTTCATTAATCTTACGTTACCTGCACGAGGAACGCAGGGCGAAAGGCCGCAACACAGGTCTCCACGTTGACGAAAGGCCTCTCGCTGTCGGGACAAAGCTATGGCCAGAACCTTGTCATGGTGCAGGCCCGACTACATCTTCTGTCAAAGATGATGTCGTAGTCAGAGTGCCAGGGCCTGCTATTCTCAAGGCTAACTGATAGCATCAAACGAACGTTCCCAGCTGACGCTAAACAGCTAACTGGCTAACAGTTAGCTCAATCAGGCACCTGGCTGTATGTAGTAGCCGCATAGCATGCTTCTGCGTTAGCTAACAGCTAACAAGCTATGCGGCTACTGTCTACATACAGCCAGGTGCTCTCACCAGGCACACACAGTTAGCTACTAGTAGTACTATATATTAGCTAGTCGACCAGTTTGGCTCCAGAGAGAGAGAAAGATAGATAGGTCAGGTCCACGGCGGGTATATAATCATAGGTTGACTCACCATAACGCAGTATCAATGAATGCGGTGCGGCCGGCGCCAATGGTAAAGTTGGAAGGAGACTTGGCCCACGGTGTAATTTCTTCTTCTTCTTCTTCTTCGAGTACTTTCCGGCAGACTGGACACCTTTCGGCGTATTGCTGCCTAACAGATTTATCTGCTCACAAGTTCTCTTCTCCTTCTTTTGAAAAGACATCCACTCGCCTCGCCTCGCTCCTCTGGATAGGTTAGCTAACGCTAGTTAGCCGTTAGCTAAGCTAGCTACTAGCCGACATCATCATGGCTATCCCGACTGAACCACACGTTAGCACTCAATATTATAACGTAGCTAAAGCTAACTAGCTGTCCCTGTCTTTAGCCGGGATGGCTAGCCTGACTGAACTGTCTAACATGCAACAACTTTCATCTTCAGTCCATCTGCCGAACGATGTCCTCTTCACCTTGGCTGGCATAAACTCCAATGCTGCACGCGCGGAATAGTCAGACGCTACCTTACCTGTAACCCCTCCCCTCATTGAAACCAATGCCTGCTGCAGAGCACCAGAGCTCCAATAGTGACCCAGGTGCAGACCCAGGAACAAGTCATTCTACAAACGTGTCTAATGTGAAATATATAAGCATATAAGCAAAACTAGATTTTAGGTCTGTGATGAAAAAGGGCCTCGCGGGAAGGGGGGCCTCGCAAAAAAAAGAAAAAAAAAGAAAAAAAAAGAAAAAAAAATAATAAAAAATATTAATAAATTTTTTTTTATTTTTTTTTTTGCGAGGCCCCCCTTCCCGCGAGGCCCTGTGCGACCGCACTGCTCGCACACCCCCTGAGGCGGCCCTGTCTATACCGAACACTGTGACCTCATTTTCTTCTTCTAAAATTACATGCTATACTATGTTATTTGATACTATCTTGTCTAGCACAGTCTCTGGAGCGTAACAGTAAGAAGCATTTTGTATGAAAGTATTCTGTACTTCTGTATGACAACTATTAAAGAAACTAGAAACTTGAATGTGAGCTTTTAGCCGCTTGGCCAGAATCTTGCTAAGCAGCTTTGTTTCAATTGGAATCAGTGACACAGGTCTGTAGGATGATGGTTCTAACTCATCTCTGGCCTTTTTTTAAATTAATGAAATATTTGCATTATACAGCGTTTGAGGAAGTCTACCATCTGATGCGGCATGCTTAAACATACGAAGCAGAAGCGGAGATAGTTCCTTAGAGTAGTGCTTGTAGAATTCTGCCGTAAAGCCATCAGGGCCAGGTGCTTTATTGTTCGGGAATTCTGTAATTGCCTCTACTATTTCTCCTATGGAGATGTCCCTTTCCAGTGCAGCTTCTGCCTCGCCATCAAGCTGAGGTAGGTTTAATTCAGAGAGAAATGCCTTAATAGCATCAATGTCATGGTTGCCATTTTATGTATACAATTTTGAATAGAACTCCATAAAACGTGCATTTATCTCTTTAGGGTCTGTAAGAACAGTGCCTGTGTCTGATTTTATTTTTAGTATTGCACGGGAAGCTTGCGCCTGTCTTAATTGACGTGCCAGCAGTTTCTGAGGTTTGTCACCTATTTCAAATTGTATCTGTTTTATCATATTCAATTGCTTATTGACCTGTGCAGATAAAATAGTATTGTACTCATGTCTTTGACAGACTATAGAATTCAGGATGTCGGGATCCGCAGTGTACAGGTGTTCTAGTTGAGACACAGAATCATCCAAATCCACTAGTCTTTTTGACATTTGTTTTCTCCTACCTGCCACGTATGATATGATGCTACCTCTAAGCACTGCCTTGATAGCTTCCCACAGTGTTGAGTCATCCACATCCCCTGTATCATTTGTGTCTATAATGTCAGGTAGCCTAGCTGACATGTATTTTAAGAAACTCTTCTCTTTTAAGATTGTGTTGTCAAATCTCCAGGTGCGTTCATTTCTATGTCTAGTGAACCTAACATCCAGTGACATGGGAGCATGATCACTTATCAGGAAAGTATGGTATTGTGTGGACACAACACTGGATATCAGTTTAGAGTCTATAAACATGAAATCAATCCTAGAATATGATTTATGCACTGGAGAGAAAAAAGAATAGTCTCTGTTGGTAGGATTGCGTAGCCTCCATATGTCAACCAGATTTAGATTGTGCATGGCACTTTTTAACACCTCACTGGCTTTGCTGTTCACGGATACCTTTGATGACTTTTTATCCAACACAGGGTCAAATATACAATTGAAGTCGCCACCCAATATAATATTTGTATTACCGACGTCAGGAATTCTATTCAGAACCGTCTCAAAAAAATGTGGATCATCAAAATTTGGACCATACACGTTTATCAATGTTACAGGAACACAATTAAGTGTCCCTGATACAATTACAAATCTACCATTCGGATCCGCGATTGTGCACACATGATCAAATGACACACCCCTCTTGATAATAATAGCGACCCCTCTGGCCCTGGCCCCGAAGTTTGATTGAAATATTTGTGATCCCCATCCCATGCGTAACTTGTTCCTGGCTATATTCTTAATATGTGTCTCTTGAAGATATATAACATCAGCTTTCAGGCTTTTTAAATGAGCCATTACCTTACCTCTTTTAACTGGGTGATTTAGAAACCCTTACATTCCAGCTTACAATCCTTGTACTATCCCCATTGTTATTTACTGACATGACATATTATCAGTGGTGCGTTATTGAAATCATCTGGGGTGACACGCACCACGTGCACGCGTGCTCCCGGCGCGTGCGCGCGCTCCCGCGAATGCGCATTTAATGTCCCCTCGCTTGAGCACAGACTAAAGACAGTGCCTAATTGCCTCTACGAATGGAATGTAACACATGTCTTCACAACAAGTTAGGTGTGAATGTATCTGAGAACGTATTTAACACACCTGACGACCGGCGCTATTGATATGCAAATAGCGAGTACTTATCTGGGGTTGCAACCCCGTCCCATGAAGAACGCATGCCTGCATATTATCCATGATCATGTGACAAAGCAAAAATCGCCCAAAGTGTTGTATACATTCCGCCGTTAGAAAAAAAAATTAAAAACAATAATATGCACTGCCGCAAACTAACGTGAAAAACACTACGCTGACCTCCGGGGCCCTCTTTACCTCCCTCCAGTCCCCTCTGCGAACAAACACCTCTAAGTCTAAATACCTTAAGAGCTAGTAAACATACCATGATAGTCTGTGTATGCAATCGTCTCAACAAAATATATGAGAAGTAGGTAGGATGGGCGCAATGAGCCGCTGTAACTCGTGAGTGATCACGTATTGAAGCGGTCGTCTGTACCATCGGGTTGGATTAACGCGGCACTTTGTTGTCGTCTAGGAACTTCTCCGCGTCCTTCGGGTCGTTGAACGTGCGCTTGTCTGTGCCAACCGATACCACGAACGTCGCTGGGTGTCGGAATCCGCATCTCACCTCCGCAGTCTTGAATCTGGTCCTGATATTGTCGAATCGCTTCCGTAGCTTCAACACTGCCGGTCCCAGGTCCGGGAAAATGTAGATACGCGTTCCCTCATGTTGTAAAGGGAACTTTTGTGTTGCAAGCCTCAGAATGTGCTCCTTCACTGAATCATGGTGGATCCGTGCTATAATTTGGGGTGGAGTGCCATCTGTTGCCGTCTTCATATTGACCCGATATGCTCGGTCGATTTTAACAGGCTTGTTGTTGAAGTTCTCATCTCCCAGCAATGTTGTTATAAGTTTTGCAATAAAGTCTGTAGGATTGCCCTTTTCCGTGCCCTCTTTTACACCCATGATCCGAATGTTTTGTCGTCTGTAGCGCGACACAAAGTCGTCCACTCGCTCACCGAGCGTCTTGGCCTCCTCCCCCCACACCAGTAGCGGCTGCTGGTTCTCTCTCCACTAGGGGCGCTATACCAAAACATTTTGCAAACATGTACAGTACCACGCAACCGACTCATGGCAAGACGTGAGCGATTCGACTCACGCTCACGGCAATGAATCGGCTCTTATGAACGAGTCGCTCAGCTGTTACTACAACAACACACAACCAGTCAAATAAAGTATAGTCTAATTCACAACTTGAAACACAATATATAAATAGAAAAGTTAGAAACAAAACTCGCTCCGTCTCCAAACACACGCAGATCTCTCCCTCTCTCTCCTTCTCTCTCTCACACACAGCGCGACGTGGAATCGATTCGTTACACAATCAGACCTAGTATAATGTAGTATTATATACCAAGAATAACTTCAGTATGAGTACAGGGCTGTACACATATTTAGCATATTGTTAAACGAGCCAAGGCTAGCTATTAAACTATCGATATGAATCGAAAATCTGGGACCCTGATGTAAACAAGACAAACGTCTTTCTCTGGTCTGCATCCCCTTAACAATTGTGTGTATTGAGCCGTACTGTATTGTACCCATTCTGCAATCTGTTAATAAAGTTTTCATTCATTCATTCAAACATAGACGATATTGAACAAGCCATAATCCACGTATTTTCAATCCAAAAGAAAGAGAGAGAGAGAGAAGCGTTATCTGAGTGGCTGAGAGAGAGAGAGAGAGAGAGAGAGAGAGAGAGAGAGAGCATTTTAGTAACGTTACATTTTCAACAAGATTGCTGCTATTTAAACACCTCGACATAACGTTTAAACGTTACCGTTACTCCGTTTCCATGCAGTAATTATAAAAGTGGCCAGCTAAGCTAACGGAGCTAACAGCTAGCAGTAGCTAACGTTAGCTGAAAGCTGTAACGTTACAACGAATCAGCTGTTGATATTATGCGGCATCAGTAGACAACGTATCATGTATTAAACTAGAGTTAAGATCGCTAATCTACCTTGTTGTTGGCTTGTTGATAAAGTATATCCACTCCATGGCATTGTCCATCCAGCCTGTGTTGATGTCCATCCATTGTCCATGCATGTCCCTCCACACTGCATCCATAATATAGCTTGTTAATAGCCAACAAGTACTGTGAGTGAGTGCCTTTGTCCATGTCCGCCTCGAACAGCCTGCAAACTATCTGGTGTTCTATCGCCATGCTCTAAGACAAACTCTAACCTTAACCAACTTTGAAAGAGTGCCTAAGCCTAACCGTTGAAAGAACTTGCCATCACGCTCCAAATATCTGCATCACACAACACAACAACAGCATAAACTCATGTTGCAAACTGCGGTTACGGAAAGTACCGCGTCGGCCAATCAGAGAGCTTTTAGACGCTCGGCTGCTTGCTAGGTCGTTTCAAACCAGCGCCCGAGTTCCATCATAATACATCATATTCAACGCAAAGTGCGTGGCTGCGACGGATACAGCGATGAACCAGTGCACGGCGGGCACGCGCACTCCAGGCGCAATTGCGCCTAGCCCAGAGAGAAATACGGCGAGGAGAAATGCCTGTGGCTACGGTAATGAAAAGGTCTATATCAGACAGAATCGTCACTTCCTGTTCAGGAAAACTATTATTAATCTTTGTAAAATTAAGTTATATTGTGCATTGGAAACACAAACATACTTAAAATGAGTAAATATTATTCATTTTAAACATGTTTATATTATTTATAGGGCTATAAAACAAAAAACAAAAACGTTTTTTTTTCTTCTTCTCTCATTTAACAGGTGGGTCGGCGCCCTAGCGCCCCCGGTGGCGAGCCGCCACTGCCCCACACGGCACATTTGCCTTCAGGAATCTTGATTCGGCTTTCATGTTTATTCAGGCCATCCTCGTTTGAGGCTACCCTTTCCTCAATATTATCCAGTGTCTGTTTCAGACCAGCAAGTGATGCATCCAACTTTTCAAACCTTGAATCGACATTTTGATTCAGTCGATTAATAGCGGCCATTATGTCCGTCGTGGTCGGCGGTGGTGCTTCGTTCGGCGCTGTAGTTTCAGCTTGGTCTTCATCCGCATCTACAACTTATATTGTCAATTTTCTTTTTACTTCTACCATTGAATTGCCTTCTTAAATTTTACACTTTTGTAGGAGTTTAGTGGAGCCTCTCTCACACACGACTATCCCATCTCACGCCCCCTTCCGGTCGCACGCATTCGCGAAACCACACACCGAGTATAGCCTCACAATAAATAAGAGTTGTCAACATGGATGAAACAATAGAGCTCATCACTTATTTCTGATTTGCTCCTTGAGCTGTTCCAGAGGTCCTGGCGGCGTGAATATTAAAGGCAACCAACTTGTGTTCGGCTTTTCTCTGATTGGCCGCGCCCCCCCCGCCCCCACGCGCAGGCAAGCGCAGTCGTCCCACGTCCCAAATGAAATCCAAGGAGCGCAAGCGAGCGGCAGCACGGGCAACCAACTTGTGTCAACCAACTTGTGTTCAGCTGCGGTAGCAGTGGAGCGCTATGAAATGCGCTGAACTAGAAAGCGTAACGTTATTATGTTTCGCGTCACTGTACACCAGATTCACTTGTGTATAAACAAAGCCCATACAGTTATGAAATGCGCTGAACTAGAAAGCGTAACGTTATTATGTTTCGCGTCACTGTACATCACTTCAGCTCCAGCAGCAGCAGCAGCAGCACCGTTGTACTACCAGATTCACTAGTGTATAAACAAAGCCCATACAGTTATGAAATGCGCTGAACTAGAAAGCGTAACATTATTATGTTTCGCGTCACTGTACATCACTTCAGCTCCAGCAGCAGCAGCAGCAGCACCGTTGTACTACCAGATTCAGTAGTGTATAAACAAAGCCCATACAGTTATGAAATGCGCTGAACTAGAAAGCGTAACATTATTATGTTTCGCGTCACTGTACATCACTTCAGCTCCAGCAGCAGCAGCAGCAGCACCGTTGTACTACCAGATTCACTCGTGTATAAACAAAGCCCATACAGTTATGCTCATATTTTGCGAATGCATAAACTATATCTTAAATTATGGCTATGTGTCTAATATGGCTGTCGCTTATCAATGACTTCGCAACAGCCATATTAGACACATCGCCATAATTTAAGATATAGTTTATGCATTCGCAAATATGAGAGCTCTGTCATTGAAGTGGGTGGTGGCACTAAGAGTAGCGATTTTTATTGTTTTGTCATGACCAAACATAATCCCAACATAGATAGGAGGTGTACTGTATGTCAAATGTCGGTCATGTGGGCATGGTGGAAGAGTTTAGTACAGTCACACAACAGAACACCAGTGGCATTAACCAACAAGGGCGCTCCTCTCAAGAGTACCTGGGGGAGCCTCATGCGCATGCGCGTCTGCCGCGTCTCGCCGCGTCTCTCGAGTCTCTCTTGCCGCGAAGGGCGTGTGCTAGTGGATTGATTGATTGGCCGTGTGGCCAATCAGAGAAACGCTGAACGAAAAGCTGAACACAAGTTGGTTGCCTTTAATATTCACGCGTCCTGGCGAGTGGGTTCACAGGGAGGCTTATTCTTGGTTTCTATTGTGATGTCTTTATTTGTTTGTCTTTGTATGCATCTATCTCTCACTCTTTAGTTCTGTTATCTGTTGCTATTTGATTGGATTGATTAATTGGTTGATTGAATCATTCATTCATCCATTGATTGCAATTTCGATTAGAGTGTCATTAAAAATTTAATTAAATTCCATTTCACACAAACAAAACATTCTGCTACCTGCCCCCCAAGCTTTACAAAGTGCCTTTCCTAAAACATACTTTCATGATATCTTACTGAAATAATGGGCCTCATACCATGAAGCGATATAAGAACAGATTTCGTTCTTAACTAGCATTTCCTCTTACTTTGTTCTTACCTGGGATTCAGCAAAGTTCTCTTATTGTTGCTTTTTTCTCAGGCAAGAACAAATGATAAGAGTGGTCGAGAGCACTCTTACCAAAATAAGAAACTCTTACCCAAAATAAAATTTTTATTAAAAAAAGCATACCATTGGTTAATTGCCCCCAAATACGACTTTAAAAATATAGAACTTTTCAATAATAATGATTATTATTATTATAACTTATTGCATGCATTCTATCTGAAATGGATTATATATTGCTGTTAGAACAGTTATGCTCTGGCCGCCCAGGCCATTGATTGAAGATTTTATTAACAGATTGCAGAATGGGTACAATACAGTAGGGCTCAATACACACAATTGTTAAGGAGATGCAGACCAGAGAAAGACTTTAGTCTTGTTTACATCAGGGTCCCCCATTTTCAATTCATAATGACATTTATGACATACACAACATACAGACAGATATATATCATGACATTTATGACATGACATACTGTCATAATCACAGCACGGGCCTACTTCACTCCCCCTACTTTTCCCCTCACGTCCTCCACACGCTCCTCTTCATCCCCCTCTCTATCCGCTGCGCACTCCTCATCATCCTCTCTTTCTTCAGTCACTCCTTCCTTCACCCTCATTCACCCAGCTGTAGTCCATCCCCCTAATTCACACACGGGCAAACACCCCACTCTCCCCAGCTGCACCCTATCCTCCCCTGATGAGAGGACTATATCTGCACCTCGACGCTGACCAGAAGCTGTCGTGGTATTAATTACCACTGCCCAGGTACGACGTCTCTGCCACAAGCTCTACTGCTAGATACCCTCCGTGTATTGGCTTACTCTAATCCGTTTCTCTCCTGTGCCCCAAAGGACCGCCGTCCCTGTCTGGACGCCTAAATATTAAAGGCAACCAACTTGTGTCTAACCACGCCCAACTTGCGTCTAGCCACGCCCTGGACGTCACCTGTTCCCGAGAGGAACACCTATTCTCCCGCTGCCACCCAGCAGCTCCAGCGTCCCTGTCTGGACGTCACCTGTTCCCGAAGAGGAATACCTATTCACCCGCTGCCACCCAGCAGCTCCCCCGACAAGCACCAGGGCCCTCATTCATCAACGTGTGCGTAGAACATGTTCTATTTCCACACGTAAGCACAGAATGTAGAATCAGTGTACGCACAGGAAAATCGGGATTCACCACACGTGCGTACGCAGGTTCTACGCACACCTGTCATGATGAATATGACTTTGATCCTACGTTTGAGCTCGTGCACTGTTTTAAGTATTTGCATACCAGAACCGCCCCGATTAACCATATACGGTAATGGTATACCCCCATGAAATGTGGAAAAATGGACTAAGCCGAGGGAAGCGTGTTATGAGAACGGTGATGTCGGATATGATATCTATTAACCATTGCTGCCTGGGCAGCGCAAACACTAATAAAGACCGCGCTGGAATATGACTGCCTTTTCCCGTGTTGTTTGATTAATACCCAGGGATTAAAGTTCTCCTCAATTTTATTCCAAATCGCGATGGATCTTCCGTCAATTTTCTACCTGCTGCATATGATTTCTAGAGGCATACTACAATCTATTTTGATGTCAGTATTGGGTAGCCTATATAAACAATAATACGAGAGCATATACAAGAACAATGAATCTCACTGCATGTATGATGTAGCCTGCCTTTCAATACATGAACTTGAATTCCATCATGTTTGTGTGCGGGACTCACAAGGCTGTTGTCACAATGGGTGGTACCGGTACAGTAATAATAACAGTCCACACAATATCACGATGGACCATGCCATAGCCTATGTTCTATTAGGACATGATCTGTGACGACAAATGTTCTCGAATGTTTGATTAAGATATCATACTCTGACAGCATGCCTATGATCAACAAAAACGCGAACTTGAATCCCATCATATACATAGTCTGTCCACTATCTGGTGTCATTGCAATGCGTTTTCTATTCTTTCTTATGCAGTAAAAAGGGGGAAGAACACTATATCGTGGGTGTTCATATGACTCTGCTTACAGCTTCGAAACTCCACTTGTTTCGTTTAACGTAAAGCCTTTTAAATATAATCAAAACGTTCCCGTGTTTCTGCGGTCTGTGCGCAAAATAATAACGAGTTGAGATACGCGGAGCGCAGTCAGTCAGTAGCCTACACCCCGTATATTCCGATAACGCTATATAAACCATGCTGCATTCATTCTGAGAGAAAGATCTATTATTCTAGAAGTTCTGTATGAACCGTAATTCATTATAGTTCATTGTGAAATAGCAACAGTAGTGTAATTATGGTCAAAACCCTATAAATAGCATTTGGAATAATAGATCTTTCTCTCAGAATGAATGCAGCATGGTTTATATAGCGTTATCGGAATATACGGGGTGTAGGCTACTGACTGACTGCGCTCCGCCAGTGTTGGAACTAATGCACAGAAGCTCATTTCCTTGTTGTAATAATATATTCTACCACTGGGCGTCAGCTAAGTGTGCTCAGAGCTGTGCGTAGACATAAGCACAAAGTCAAGTTCAAGTTGAAATTGATGAATCCCACTCTTTGCTTAGAAATGATCGTACGCACAGGGTAAGCACAAATCTGTGCGTAAGACACGTTGATGAATGAGGGCCCAGGACCGCTTGCTCGCTCACTGCCGCCGTGGCAGCCACAGGACAGAACATTAACCCCGTTCTATTTCCCCCAAATTCCTGTGTTGCTCAATTCCATTAAACACCCTTGAAACCGCTCCCTTTCTCTTCTCGTGTATTCAGCAATTGGGCTGTGCTCCAGACTCCAGTTCTCACACATACAGATATGCAGTACTGTATACGTAGCATAGAACGCATATTTAGAGATCGTCTATATCAGTGGTTCCCAAACTTCTGTTTTATGCGGACCACTAGATTGTTATCAAGAACATTTGCGGACCACCTCGTATGCAAACAGTAAAACATAAATAAATAAACAACGGTTTCGTCGATGATCCAATGTACAGTTACCCCCACCCCGCTGACCCATCTTACTAGCCAACTACTATTATATTACTACTATATTAATACAGTCTATTCCACTATATAGCTATAGGTGCTGTATGATAACAATACATTTGATTCCTATCTAATTTTGATCCATCGCAAAGCGCTCCAGCGCTTGAATACGGCCGGGGGATCCGCTCATATACAATGCAGACCCACGGCTCTCGTATTATAATGAGCCCGCGAGGCGTGTCTCTGTATGCAAATGACTTGCGCGAGAACGCGCATCCAGTTTAGAATGAGTGAGATTCACCATTCAAAAAACCTGGGTAAGAACAGATTTGGACTTTAAGAACGGCTTGATGAATGTGGCGGTGGCTTTTCTTATTGTTCTCTTAACAGACAGGTAAGCAAGAAAAATAATAAGAGAGTATTGTTGAATGAGGCACATTGTTTATGTTATCATAGAACCTGCTGGAGTGTAGCCTGCATTGACAGTCATGTTTTACGATATATTCATCTCACCTTCTCCTGATATCTTCATGTTTTACAAGAGTCTATATATTCATCACCTTCTCCTGATATCTTCATGTTTTACAACAGTGTATATATTCATCTCACCTTCTGCTGATATCTTCGGCCACGTATCCTTCAGGATGTTCTTCAGTTCGTCTCTCAGCTCAGAAACAGCATCACTCACATTCCTGAAGTCACATAGAGGATGGACAGCGATACTGGGTAAGTCTGGAGATACACTGGGACTGGAGAAGGACTGGAAACCCTGGATAGAGAGAAATTATATTAAACAAAGAGAGACAGACACTGTAACAGTACTGTATATCTGGATGTCATGTATGTCATAAATGTCCTGATTAGATTAGATTTTTTTATCTGTATGTTGTGTATGTCATAAATGTCATTATGAATTGGAAATGGGGGACCCTGATGTAAACAAGACAAAAGTCTCTCTCTGGTCTGCATCCCCTTAACAATTGTGTGTATTGAGTTGTACTGTACCCATTCTGCAATCTGTTAATTAAAGTTTTCAATCAATCAGACTCATTCGAAAATCACCTACAGTAAAACTGTAGTATTTCTGTGTTTTTTTTGCTTCAGATGTACAAATGGCTGTAGAAATACTATAGTGAATCACTATAGAAATAACCATATACATAGTATTTCTTTGGTAAAACCACAGGAATACTAGTGTTTCACCGTACATTTCTATTGACTTTAGTACTGAAAAAAGTACATGGGCAGTCACAGAAATGTAAACGTAATATATATGGTTTAAATATGAAAGGCATATTCAGTAGAAACAGTTAGTCCTAATGCTATCTATACGACTGAATAGCTAGTGAACCGGAGTAAAATGGATGTGGTTCAAAGACATATGAAAGGCATATTCATCAGAAACGGTTACAGTTAGTCGTATGGATAAGACTGAATATCTAGTGAACCTGAATGAAATGGATGTGGTCGTCAGCGTGCTCCAGCTGCTCCAGCTCCACCCCTCTCCTCCTCAGCTCCTCTATCTCCTGTTCCAGTTGCTTCAGGAGCCCTTCAGCCTGACTGACTGCAGTCTTCTCCTGGGCTCCGATCAGGGCCTTCACCTCCTTGCGCCTCGTCTGTATTGAGCGGATCATCTCAGAGAAGATCTTATCACTGGCCTTCACTGCTGTCTGGGCTGAACTCTGTTAAGACACAAAGACATGAATGGACTGCACTTTTATAGCACTTTCTTCTAAAGAGCTTTACAACTTATGCCTCACATTCACACACACACAGACACACACACACACACACACACACACACATGTGTTGTGTATGTCATAAATGTCAATATGAATTGAAAATGGGGGACCCTGATGTAAACAAGACGAAAGTCTTTCTCTGGTCTGCATCCCCTTAACAATTGTGTGTATTGAGCCGTACTGTATTGTACCCATTCTGCAATCTGTTAAATAAAGTTTTCATTCATTCATTAATTTGCTGTCTCGTTATAACACAAACAGCTCACCATGAACCATGACCAGCTTAATTACGTTAGTTAGCATCCAAGCTAGCGTGATAACGTTAGTACAGTAGTTATTAGCATCCAAGCTAGCGTGATAACATTAGTACAGTAGTTATTAGCATCCAAGCTAGAAACGGCTAGGCTGCCTGCTCTTACCTGCAATAATGTTGTCATCGTCCTGGACAGATAGACTTGTTAAATCATAATATCCACACTTTGTGCTGGTCCTCAGTAAATGTCCCGCCGGCAAAAAATAAGTTGCTATTAAAGTGCTAAATGTTAGATACACTAATATAGAGGTTTCGAACGTGGCCGCTCTGTTAATAAAAATGTATGTGGTAAAAAAAAAAGGGAACCATTCTCTGATTGGATCACAAGGCTGTCAATCATTCAACCTCCGTGTAGCTGCAGAGCAGCAGAGATGGCAACATTCTCTGATTGGATTTCAAGGCTGTTAATCATTCAATCCCCCATTCAATGGCAAGAGTTTAAATGCACGGACCGTGCTTAGATGACGTTAATAGCCTATTTTGATTGGCTATTATTTATTATTTATTTAATCCCGGGTCAACCCGTGCAGAATTCTGCACCAGTTTTTACTGGAGCCATTACTGCTTTTGAAAAAAAAAATCACTGGCATTTTTTTTACAGAGGAAAACATTTCTAATAAAAAAATAATAATAATAATAATTTAAAAATATATATATATAAGTAAATTAATAATAATTATGAATTATGAGTGAATTTGTGTTTCACGTGTTGTCATAGAGAAACCTCCACTGACACACACACACACACACACACACACACACACACACACACACAAACAACAAACTTTCTAACGAAAAGATGGCACAAAAAGTGATTACAAAGGTTAATAAAAAAAACAATTTTTTTCCCTCTTTTATATATAGGAACGCTCTGAGGACCCTAGCTGGAGCCTCATTCAGTGTCACTTTGACTACGCTTGCACTTCATGGTACAGTAACATCTCCAAACAAATGAACACAAAGCCAAAGTAGGAGATGTCCACAAACACGCCACAAGAGGGAGCCCCACTGACCTGGTCCTGCAGAGAGTCAGGACATGCATGGGGAAAGACGCATTTTTTTACTCTGCAACTGTAATGTGGAATGCCCTGACAACATTCCTAAAACTCCTGAACTCCCCTCTCGGATTTAAATCTGCCTTAAAATCATGGCTCAGTAGCAACTCAAATCGGTCTTAATTTGTTTTTTATCTCTTATCATAATTTGTTTTTTATCTGTTTTTATCATGAGTTGCGTGTTTGCGTTTTTTTTTCTTTTTTTCTTTTAACATTAGATGACTGTATGAGTTTTCAGGTTAGGTGTTTTTGTACTTACTTTTAGGGTGTCCTGTCTGTGTACATGTCCGTTCGTGTTTTTGTGCCTTTTTATGTTCCATGTAAATGGCCCACAATGGAAAGAAGCCATGGCTGTATTGTGTTTTATCCATTTGACCAGCATTATGATACTTTTATTGTTAAAATGTTGTCCTACTGTTGTGTCAATAAAGTATTCAATCACACACACACACAACACACACACGCACGCATAAATAAAAAGCATTATTGATTGAGTGTTTTTTCTTTATTTAGACAGTAAGATGGTGGAGAGGGATGCAGAATAGGGCAGATACAGGAAAGAAGGCTCTGGCAGGATTGGATCCTAGGCTATCAGGGGTACACATGTGGTTCCAGAGTAGGGTCCTAACCACTACACCATCTCTGGGCACATTGGGCCTCATTTACCATTTCTCTTATTATTTGTCTTATATTTTTGCTTTACCGTCTGTTATCTCAACACACTGGGATTTTAATTGGGAGCAATTGACCAATGGTAGAAACATTGCTGAATCCCAGGTAAGAACAAAATAAGAAGAAATGCTAGTTAAGAACTAAATCTGTTCTTATATCGCTTCGTAAATGAGGCCCATTGTGTCTTGCTCAAGGACACTTCGGCATGCTTCCAGGAAGAGCTGGGATCGAACCGGGAACCTTCAGATTACCAAACGACTGAATGCCAAAAAATTCATGCGTGTCCTATGTGTCACCCATCTTGCATGTGTGTGTTCGCTGCATGACGATGTAGCAATGTGCTACAAATAAAGACTTCTTCTTCAAAGTCCAGTTTCATATGACCTCACCTTCAGTGTCTCCATAGCCAGTCTGAGTGCTTTCAGCTCCTTCTCTCTCTCCTGGACTCTCTCCTGGACTTTGAAAAGACTCTCCCCCAGCTGTTTCTGGAACAAATCAACGTAGAAAGAAGAGTTTTAGTTAGGGACTTAATTTAAAGCTACACTAGAGACAGCTTTATCTATAGTGATTGGCACCCTGTGGCCATAAAAGGTAATTGCATCTTGTTTAAACATGGCAGATGACAAAACAGTAACAAACTAGAATGGGTGCTCATTGGAGCACATTATGTCCACGACATGCTATATAGTTGGGAATAAATATGTCCCCCCAATAAGTGAAGGAGGTATGGCATGTGTACATATGTTTTATATTGTCTCTTGTGGCCTATTCAGGTGTGTGAGTCACAAGTGCTTTCTTGCAGTTTGTGGTTTTCATTGGGATTGATGTGCCTTTAGCATACACAAGTTGCTTCCAATAGAAAACGCTAGCGTTAACTCTGACTGCCCAACCAGAAGTCTGCAAGTCATGTCATGATTTCTCAAAACACAACTGAGTAACACTAGCTGGTTACTGGAAAACGATAGATGTGCTTCCAGCCTATCACAAAATGAACTCCTCACTCCCAAAATGTCTAATTTATATATTGTAATTTTCAAAATGATAATCATTGCCCCAAGCTGTTGCCAAGTAAAACAATTGGGCTGTTAATGAGATCGCACAGGGTGAGGCTTGGCCATTGCACTTTGTTTGTGCTGACTCCTGTGAATGCCGAGCAAAAGGCGTCGTCTCTCTGGTGGTAAAAAGGTGAACCATAAACTCTCCACAGAGGGACTAAAAAATAGTCAATGGAGAATGCTGGAAATTCCTGTTGCCTGACGTGAAACATGTTCCCACACACTCATGCCTCTGTAACGTTCTGCTTCAAAGCACAGGCTGATCGGCCCTATAGTTTGTGAGATAATGTGCGGATTCACACACACGCACAGATGCTACCGATTCTAATTCTTTTGCAACATAGAATATAACTGATGTGCCATACAGACCCTCATCTGCACATTTGATTACAGTGTTTACCTTCTCAAATTCGTATACACCGTTTATTTTTATTATACTTCTATTGCCTATATTTATGTCTTTCTACTATTACCCTACCCTGTGCCAGGTTGTTCAATCAATCAATCAGTCTATTTTCCTCAGTAATCGTTTCACTTGTGTTTCGTGATGATCTATTTAAACACCTCTGTTCATTGTGGACCTTCCTCATTCTTTAAATGTGATCTTCGTCATGAAGTAGATGTTCTGGTCCTACCTGTTTCTCAGTCCTCTCTGCTGCAGCTGACACCGTGTCGTGGCCTTTATGTTCCTCCATGGTGCACAGATAACAGATACACTGCTGGTCCGTACGACAGTAGACCTCCAGCAGCTTGTTGTGACTAGAACACATCTTGTCCTGCAGTCGGGCCGTGGCTTTGACCAGCTTGTGCTTCTTCAACACAGGGATACTGTGGTGAGGTTGGAGGTGGGTCTCGCAGAAAGAAGCCAGACACGCCAGGCAAGACATGAGGGCCTTGTGGCGTCTGGTTCCAGTGCAGAAATCACAGGCCAGGTCTCCTGGTCCGGCGTAGGTCAGAGCAGCAGAGGCAGAAGCCTGCTGGCCCCCTGTCCTCTTCAGCTGCTCCACCACCTAGGAGGACAGAAGGAGGACGGCTCAGTCACTGATGACCATGGCACCAGCAAGGAGCACTCATTCAAGGGTACTACGACTATGCTTGCACCTCATGGTACCAAAGCACCTCAAAGGCGCTAAAAACTAAATTACAAACATCACAAAACAAACTGGTCAGACTACTGCTTGACCTTACCCCTAGAACCCACCTCACCCCTGCCCACTTTGACAACCTAGGATGGCTTAGAGTAGACAACAGAGTACAGCAACTTGCAATGGGCCTGGTCTACAAGATACACTACACGACTAAGGTACCCATGTACATGTCAAAATACTTCCCAAAGGTCAGTGAATACCACGACCACAACACCAGAGGGAGCTCTACGGGAGACTGCAATTTGAAACTGGCCCCTGTAAATGTCCTAACCTAACCCTCTCCAATGTACAGTAAATGTCCTAACCCAGTAATACACAAGACCCTCTTCTTAGTTGGGAACAAGTAAGGTTTTGTCGATAATCTAAAGTACAGTTACCCCCCACCCCACCCACCCAACCACCTCCAATGTACAAACCACAAAACAAGGAAAACATAATACGTCATCTGCAATGAGAAATTACATGTGTTTCTGTCTCTCTTCATGTACATGGGGGGGGGGGGGGGTCAGTGCCAATATGCAAAATGAATGGCCTACTGACAATCAGAGCTATTTGTTGTTATTGAGTCTACTATTAGCATAAGTTACTTCATATTGCACACTGACCAAACACTTCAGATTCAATCAAAGAAATGTAGGCCAGGAAAAAAGTTCTGAAATGTGTAGGAACACTGTATGAGGATTAGTATGGTTACTGGTTAGCATTGGTATTATCGCACATTAAAAATGCCCTTATGTTTAAAATGTTCATAGGACAAAAGGCTCAGGGAAAAAAACACCTTTTTTTGAACTTTTAAAACATTTTAAAACAAACCTTTTAGTAAAGACTAAACACACAGAGGGCCCTCCCCCAGTTTTGGGCCATAGGGCATCTGTTCCCCTCTTAAACTGGTAAATGGTGCATTTATATAGTGCTTTTATCCAAAGCGCTTAACAATTTGTTCCTCACATTCTACCATTCACTCACACATTCACACACCGACAGCAGAGCCATGCAAGGTGCCAACCTGCTCATCGAGCCACCCACCTCTGCCAGCATGGTGTTTCGCTTCAGTGCAGGCCTGGGAATGAAGCTCTGCATGCACTGGGGACAGCTGTAGACTCCCTTCTTCTCATTCTGGTCCCAGCAATCTCCAATACAGCTGCTGCAGTAACTGTGTCCACAGGGGACTGTGACTGGTTCCTTAAGAAGGTCCAGACAGATAGAACAGCAGAACTGGTCCACGTCCAACACAACACCCTCCTGCTGTTGGGCCATTGTACCCACGTCGCTCTCTCTGAGGGCTGTCTACGCGACAAGAGACCAAACAACAGTTTCGCTTTCTCTGAAAAGGCAGTGGGAGAGAAGGGGAGGGACTTCCTGGTTTCCTCCCAGGGGGCGGAATTTAACTCAGCATAGAAAGTTAAGAATGTCTTTGGGGTGGTTTTAAATAATATACGATGCAGACAGTAAAGACAAAACTTAATGTTTCCATTATTTATTTGGTTTCTTACACCTCCAAGCACCACATTTCATGTAATACAGTATATACCGAGAACAGAAGTGATTGTTACATAATAGGCATCATGTTTATAGCCTGTGTTACAGCGACACCTAGTGGTGCTCTTAAGATGTTGCATGTAAGTCCTGAGTGGGCGGGGATGCGTGAATACCAAACCAAGCCGCATTTCTCGGAGACGCTCTCTGATTGGCCGACGCCTGTTTATACACTGGTTAAGCTTAGGCACTCTTCGAAGTTGGTTAAGGTTAGAGTTTGTCTTAGTTAGAGCATGGCGATAGAACGCCAGGTAGTTTGCAGGCTGTTTGGCGTGGAAATGGGAAAAGACACAGCTCGTCACGGATTGGGCAAACGCGTCAGTGACCAATCAGAGAGCGTCAGGGTCCGTGTACGTTTTGATAGTTCGTTTTTCATTTCAAACGGAAATACGAAAAAAAGGAAAAAAAGGTGTTTTTCCTATTTCCGTTTGAAACCAAAATCGAAAGAACGGGGAAAAACTGAAATACGAAGCTGTTTTTCGTATTTTGGTGTCAGAATCAAATGAAAAAAGGAGTAAATAATGGGCCGATTTTGGTCTGTGTACGTTTTGATAGTTCGTTTTTCGTTTTTGATGTGAAGAATGGAACCACGTGACAAGTAAATTTTTCAATGTAAAAGCCATGCACGATCTAACGTTAACGAATATGTATAACGTTATGAATAAATACATGCATACAGATCTATACCAGGGTAACGTTATGATACATACATTTTTTGTTTTGTGCATTTCATTTAGACATGATCTTTTATGTGAAGTAATAGCCTATTTTGGTCTGTCCCAAATAGTGTTGTCTAAACGCACGTTACCCAACAGATATCCTAGTTCAGTGGTCGGCAATAGGCGGCTCGCAGGCGGAAATAGGTCCGCCAGCAATAATATCTGCCCGTCAGATTATTTTGAGAATATGATTTTTGTGATGAAGATTCGCTTTATTGTATCGGAATCGGGAGACTTAGGTAAAGTTAGAAAGATATTCACAGATTCGAATTTCCGCTGTCAATAATTTTAAAACACAAAGGACACCTCTTTCCTATCGTAGTAAGGTAGACAATGAGCTACAACCTTATTTTCACCTAAACGAGCCGTCCTCGGAGCTGTACAATTAATAATATTGATCTCTATGTGCAGTCGGCTGTGAGGCAAGTGCGCAGCCAGGGACCGTCTAAAAAGTGCAACACCGAAAAGAGACACTACAAAAAGATTCAATAACTTCACTGTCATACAATATGGTCTGATATTAACATTCAGTATTCAATATTGTCTGATTCAATATTAACATTCAGTATTCAAGTAGAACAGCTAGCTAGCCGTTGTGGACACTCACCTTTCCACAGCAAAACGGTAGGCAAGGCACCTTGGTTGAGAAATGCAGGTTTCAGTCTATGTGTTGAGAATTGTTGAATATATATAGAACACAAATGTTCTAGAATGTTCTATTATGACATCATCTGTGACATCACAAATGTTGTAGAATGTTTGATTATGACATCATACTGTGACATCACAAATGTTCTAGAATGTTCTATTATGACATCATACTGTGACATCGACAGTGGCTCATGAGGTAGAGCAGTCGTCTGGCAAT
This sequence comes from Notolepis coatsorum, assembly GCF_963971535.1. NCBI lineage: Eukaryota > Metazoa > Chordata > Actinopteri > Aulopiformes > Paralepididae > Notolepis > Notolepis coatsorum. The sequence goes on from NC_140165.1 coordinate 316,061,609, forward strand.
CCGGACGTTCCCGGTTCGATTCCCGCTCCTCCCGGGCAGCGTGTCGATGTGTCCTTGAGCAAGACACTTAACCCCTACTTGCTCCAGATGAGCAGGTTGGCACCTTGCATGGTTGCCTCCACCGTCGGTGTGTGAATGTGTGAGTGAATGGGTAAAATGTGAGTAACAAATTGTAAAGCGCTTTGGATAAAAGCTACTATATAAAAAAGCAGCCATTTACCATCCATGGAGAGGGACCCTGTCGCCCCCCCCCCCCCCCCCCCCGCCCCCTACAGACGGGTGTCCCTCGGGGCTCGACCCTTGGAACCCTCCACTTCTCTCTCTACACCAAATCTCTGGGTAACATTATCACGTCTCATGCATTCTCATATCACTGCTATGCCGATGACACTCAACTCTTCCTCTCCTCTCCTTTCGTCTTTGACCTGGCAAGCTGTCTAACCCTAACCTTATGATTACCAGACGACCACTCTACGTCCTGAGCCACTGTCGCCCACATCTATGCTGCTATAGAACGGAGGATGACTTGAACCAAGACAGTGAGTGGATATTTAAGACCACACTATGGATTAACATCTATGTTGCAATAGAACAGAGGACCAAATTTAATTTTTTTATTTCTTTTTGAAAAAATAGAAAGTCACTTTAAAGGAGGTACTAATAGTATAGTTTAGATACATTAAAGGTGACATGCATTATAAATGTATTTTTTCAGTGTCTAGCATTGTATTATAGTAATAGGAGTTAGTATCAATGTGTCTGTGTCTCTAAATACCATATTGGCGGATTGCCGTCATTCAGGTCATTCATTTCCTGCTCCATTTAATCATGAATTGAAAATGGGGGACCCTGATGTAAACAAGACGAAAGTCTTTCTCTGGTCTGCATCCCCTTAACAATTGTGTGTATTGACCTGTACTGTATTGTACCCATTCTGCAATCTGTTAATAAACTTTTCAATCAATCAAGCAACACAACACACACTGGGTTTATGGGTCAAACATCATGTTTATTGTCCATAGGGAGAGAGAAGAGTGATATTTCATACCCGTTTTATGACAGAAATAGGCAACAATAAAGGAACAAAAAAAAGAATAGATATCCAACACTGAAGCCAGAGCAGAGACTCTGCAGTTACCACAGCTCACCACTAGAGGGTAGTAAGTAGCATATGGCCAAATAACATGGAGAGTAATATTTCACACCCGTTTTATGATAATAATAATAAGGAGAGAGAAGAGTGTTAGAGGGGGTTGCCTGGCCCGATACCGATATCAACCGAAAACGATATATGCAGGGGCTTTTGTATATAATAATTTGTTCTTACTTGGCTGCCTGGGTAAATAAAGGTTACATTTAAAAATAAGAAAAAAAAGTTATTCAAAATAATCCCCCCCCCCTCCCCATTTTAATGCCAATACCGGTCGATAATATCGAACATCTCTAATTGGTATGAATTATATTTTAAAATAGATACGATGGTGTCATGTTCTACCATATCTTCATCAATTCTGCTGTTCCATAGTAAACCCATATCCCTGGATAGAGGTCCTGAGTGAACGTGGTTCTAACTGTATGGAGGAGGGTCACGGTGTCAGAGACACTGTAGAAGGACAGAGTACCTGCCTTGTGATCCAGATACATTCCTATCCTGGAGGACCAAGGGCCTGAGACTTTAGTCTCAACATTATTGTGACTGAACACGTACTCCTCTCCACTGGAGCAGCTCAAACACCAGGACTTGTTATTGTTTCCAAAGCCTGACTCATAACCTGTTCTTTTGATGTCTTTGTAACAGACTGCTGTCTGAACCCTGGAGCCGCTCCACTCTACTTCCCAGTAACAGCGTGCAGACTGACCCTCTCTGCACAACACCTGACTAGACCAAGTGAATCTCTCAGGATGGTGAGTGTAGCCGTGTCTGTTTCCTGTATGAGTCATCTTCCTGTTCTCCACAGACAGGCGACAGTTGTGCACTGTGTTTGGGTCCAGTGAGAGGGGACAGGCATCTGGGAGAAAAATACAGGACATCAAATCAGAGCAAATTAACCCTTTCACCGCCGCACTACCAAACGGTTAACCCTTTCACTGCGACAATACACAGAAGGTTAACCCTTTCACTGCCACACAACAGTAGATTAACCCTTTCACTGCCACACTACAGAAGGTTAACCCTTTACTATCACACTACCAAACGGTTAACCCTCTCACTGCGACAATACACCGAAGGTTAACCCTTCCACTGCCACACAACAGAAGATATTGCATACCGGTATTTATAATTCTGTATGGGTTTGATATTGTGTATTTATATATCAATTATATCACTACTCCTACAAAAGGTGAGTAACTTCACTGGCTTTTTTTTGGTTATCTTTTCTTAGCACACCCATTTGTGTCAGGCTAGAACATTCTGCATGCGTTGGATAGAACATTCTGCATGCGTTGGATAGAACACTGCAGGCGTTGGATAGAACACTGCAGGTGTTGGATAGAACACTGCAGGCGTTGGATAGAACACTGCAGGCGTTGGATAGAACACTGCAGGCGTTGGATAGAACACTGCAGGCGTTGGATAGAACACTGCAGGCGTTGGATAGAACACTGTAGGCGTTGGATAGAACACTGCAGGCGTTGGATAGAACACTGCAGGCGTTGGATAGAACATTCTGCAGGCGTTGGATAGAACACTGCAGGCGTTGGATAGAATATTATAGACGTATATTTACCCGTCAGTAGTGTGATAGTAAAGGGTTAACCTTCTGTAGTGTGGCAGTGAAAGGGTTAAACACACAACCTCTATTATGTCAGAGTCTGTCCGTCAGCCGACACACGACAACACAAGTGATGGAAAGAGGTCATGGTGGAACTCACCTTGTAAATAGGACTCTCTCGTCACGGACTCTGGTGGAAGTAGAACAGCCACTGGCGAAACTAGAGACACAAAATATCAGTCACAGCATATTATGAATGAATGATTTTATTTCTGTCTTCTTTTACAAAGCATATAAAACATTTAAAAAACGAAAAGTAAAAATGACCGAAAAGGTGTAGGCTGAAGGCGAGGCTTATAATTGCCTATCCCCTTTTTAAATTACATTATTTACACACTGAAGAATTTATCGCTGAGACGCCAGCCCCCCCCTGTCCACCCGGGCTGGGTGATGCCCCAGGGATTGCTCAGCAGACGGCTGATGGACCCTGCGACTCGCCTATAGACGCCTCCCCACCGGCGCCTGCTGATGAGGCGACCTCTGGCCGCGGGGCCCAGGCGGACCCCGTTCCTGCGGGTATCTCCCTGGGCGCACCGCTCCCGGTGCGCAGTCGCCGCTGCCCCAGCCCACTCGGCCGGGCCGCGTGAGGAGGCCGCCTACACGCTACGAGCCCGAGTCCGGCAGTTGGATACGGGAGTGAGACTGTTAATCTATTCCGGTTCATAGCTTTCCGGTCTGGGGGGGATGAAGAGTTTATTGCCGGCCACTAGGGGGCAGCGTCTCATTAGTATTGCCGACCGGCTTTGTTTTGTTTTGTAGTATTGCCGACCGGCCATTTTGTTTCACTTAATGTGAGTCTGTTTATATCACTATTGAGTGTTTATGTACATTATATAGCGATATATATATATATGCATTATGATAGTGTTGTCATGTCATGCATTTATGTTGGTACTTTGTCAGCTTATTTCGCGGTCCTTTGTTCTTTTTCAGGGTGTCGTCATCCTTGTCATTAAATACTAAAACTGACATCGAGGAGTGCATTTCTTCACACACAAAAAAATATATACAAAAAATAAACATAATTTAGTACATCATTTGCACAAAAAAAAGTCTACAAAGTTTCATGTACAAATCGTAAGCACATTTTTTTTTTTTTACGATTTGAATACAGTTATGTTATAATAAAATATTAGGATAATAATAAGGTTTTATATTTATGCATCACCTTATATTTGAATCATTTCTTAAATGTATGTAGCGAACTACAAATTGTTACTTCTTTGTCAAAGTTATTCCATAGTGTTGCCCCTTTAACAGATATACATCGACTTTTTATATTTGTCCTTGCCTTTGCGATATCGAATACACAAGTTCCCCCAAGTCTATACTGGCTCTCTCTAGTTTGGAACAACTCCTGAATGCAACTTGGAAGTGAGTGCTTATGTGCTTTGTACATTATTATTGCAGTGCTAAGATCGATAAGATCTTCCAATTTTAAGGTATTTGATTTAATAAAGAGTGAGTTTGTCGGTTCATAGTAATCAGCTTGATTCACAATTCTTATGGCTTTCTTCTGCATTATGAACATTTGGTTAATGTTTGTTTTATATGTGTTTGCCCATACCTCCACACCATCTGCATATTTAGACCACTATCAGTAGGGCCCTTGCCCTACTGTTGATCGACTGTGCCCTACTGATTACATTTTTTTTAATTTTTTTTTTTACTTCGCTTTGAAATATTATAGTGAACTATTTTGCACTGTTTCAATTTATCTTGTTGAAATCCTCCAACAGGCTCTTTTTTGTATAGTATATACCTTCAGACATTACTGTAATATGAGTAACATTTTGAACTTATATATCATCTTCATCCTCCCTCAGACCCTTTAAGTAGTCCAACACCGGTCCCCATGTTGTATCAAACACCTTTCTCTGTCCTGTATTTTTAAATCTAAGCCTCTCTAAGTAGAGGGTCTCACCCAGCTCTCTCATCCACATTTCAAATGAGGGTGCTGCATCAGACTTCCAGAGTCTCAAAATGAGCTTTTTAGCCAACACAGCACCTAGATATATCGGCCAGAGTACCTAGTAACATCGTCGCTATTGCCGGTATTTGACCGGCAAAATCTGTTGAAGTCCGACATATTTAATCTCTCCGGTCATAATGTCCGGTGAAAATAATTCCCTCCAAGCACAATTTGATTATTTGAATTGTATTAAAATTGGCTAAAATTAAATAGCCTATGCGATGAACGAAACAATCATTACATTTGTTTCATCGTTGCTTCACCAAGCAGGTCTAATAATGACAACGATGTTGTCAGCGGGAGCTTGGTGCTAGATTTGCGAGAAGCATGCAGCTGCAGAGCCACAGAACCCACAGAGCCGTGCCCACACAGTGCAATACTCCAATTCAGCCATTGGCAATTCAGCTGTTGGGTTGGGGGCGCTGCTGAGCGGTCCCCAGACCGGACCTGAAAACACCGCTGCTCTGCGGGTCTGCAGCTGCATGCTCTCGCAAATCTAGCACCAGGCTCCCGCTGACAACATCGTTGTCATTATTAGACCTGCTTGGTGAAGCAACGATGAAACAAATGTAATGATTGTTTCGTTCATCGCATAGGCTATTTAATTGTAGCCTATTTTAATACAATTCAAATAATCAAATTGTGCTTAGAGGGAATTATTTTCACCGGACATTATGACCAGCACCAAGTCGTTGGGAGGTGGAGTCATCACGCAAACCCACGATAATGTTGCCGTCTCTCTCTGCCAAATTTCTCAGTTCTTCGCTTGATATAATTAATACAAATGTCCAATATAACGGAATTCGTTAGCTCATAAAAACGTGATTATAACAGACTGCTGTTTATTAATGTCGGGCAGACTGCCCACCGACACCTCAAGTCGGCAGCAGCACGAAGTCTCGAGGGACTTATTTTATTTGGAATATATTAATGACTGTATATACGCAAAAGTAGCCTAGTTTTAAGGTAAAATATTATAAATGCCTTGAGCATGTCATTCTTTATATAGGCCTATCAATTGTTTTTAAGCTCAATAAACTCTGACCGGAATTGATCCCATTTGTCCGGTAGATTGAAATCTACCGGACACTCAGACCGGCAAAAGAAATTTCTAACGGAAACCCTGGCTGATACGCTAGGATACATCTTATTCACTTTCACCTTTGAGTAGTGCAAACTGTGTATCACTTTAAATTGAATCAAGTTAATTCTAACATTTACAGAGCACCGGTGAATATTTGTAAGACGCGTTTCCCAGAATTCCTCATTGAGGGGTATCCCCAGTTCTGACTCCCACTCAGTCCTATATCTTTCTGTGCTAACTATTACCTGATTGAAAAGTGTCTGGTATATTTTTGACACCGCCCCTTTACTACCTGGTCTAACATTAATTATAGTTTCCAGTGCTTGATGCTGAGGAATGTCTGACCATGTATCTACATGAGTCCTTACGAAGTTCCGTATCTGTAGACCCTCAGTAGCTCGAATGATAAAAACTGGACCCCTTGGTACAAGTCCTTCAAGCACCCTATACCCTTCACCTTCCACTGTGCAAACCCTTGATCCATAGTGGATGGCTTAAAGGCATGGTTATTACCGATTGGAGTGTCTGTATACATATTTGGAGCTTTCAAGTATGTTTTAATCTGTTTCCCTACCTTCAAGGAGCTATGTACTATAAAATTCCCTTCATATAGTGATTTGTTTATCTTGACAGGGCTATTCAAAAGGGCTAGGAGAGAGGTTCCCTGACAAGCTGCTTGCTCCATTGAGAGCCATGCAGGAGTAACCTCCTCCATGCCCTTTGTAAGGTTAGCACTTCTCCAGAAAGCCATATTGTTTAAATGTGCAGACCAGTAGTAACATCTGAAGTCTGGAAGACCAAAGCCACCCTCATTTTTTGTTTTACATAAGTGTTTTTTGCTAATACGTGCAGCTTTATTCTGCCAAATAAAGGGGATTATAATCGAGTCTAACTTTTTGAAATACCGCTGTGGTATGAATACTGGAATTGACTGAAAGATGTATGTAAATCTCGGAAGAACCACCATTTTAATAGCGTTTACTCTCCCAACCAGTGACAGTGGGAGGGTCTTCCAAAAATCTATATTCTGTTTCAACTGTTTTATTTTTTATTTCCAATTCTCTTCAAGTAAGAGTTCAGGTTTTTTAGTAACGGTCACTCCTAGGTAAGTAAATCTATCTTTGGTCATCTTAAAGGGGACATAGTTCAATGAGGAGCTATCCTTATTTAATTGTACTGGCATTAATTCACTTTTATCCCAATTAATTTGAAAACCTGAAAGAGAGCCAAAATAATTAAACAATTCCATAATTGGAGGAAGGGACTCCTGTGGGTTAGATACGTATAACAAAATGTCATCTGCATACATTGATAAATGATGCTTTTGCCCTTTAATGGAGACAGGTGATATTCTAGGATGTTGTCGAATTTTTGTAGCTAGTGTTTCTATGACTGAAAAGATAAGGAGAGCATGGATCTCCTTGCCTTGTCCCACGGTATAGTGGAAACTGAGAAGAAATATCCTGGTTAGTAACTACACTTGCTGTGGGATGAGCATAAAAAATCCGTATCCAGTCAATAAATACCTTCCCGAAACCAAATGCCTCTAGGGTCACATACATATATGGCCACTCGACCTGATAGAAGGCCTTCTGAGCATCCACTGAAATCACAACTGTCTCTGTATTGTGTTTTGTATAAAGTATATTGAATAAACGTCTTAAGTTGTAATAGATATGTCTATTAGGAATAAAGCCTGTTTGATCCGGGTGCACTATCTTCTGAATGTGAGCTTTTAGCCGCTTGGCCAGAATCTTGCTAAGCAGCTTTGTTTCAATTGGAATCAGTGACACAGGTCTGTAGGATGATGGTTCTAACTCATCTCTGGCCTTTTTTTAAATTAATGAAATATTTGCATTATACAGCGTTTGAGGAAGTCTACCATCTGATGCGGCATGCTTAAACATACGAAGCAGAAGCGGAGATAGTTCCTTAGAGTAGTGCTTGTAGAATTCTGCCGTAAAGCCATCAGGGCCAGGTGCTTTATTGTTCGGGAATTCTGTAATTGCCTCTACTATTTCTCCTATGGAGATGTCCCTTTCCAGTGCAGCTTCTGCCTCGCCATCAAGCTGAGGTAGGTTTAATTCAGAGAGAAATGCCTTAATAGCATCAATGTCATGGTTGCCATTTTATGTATACAATTTTGAATAGAACTCCATAAAACGTGCATTTATCTCTTTAGGGTCTGTAAGAACAGTGCCTGTGTCTGATTTTATTTTTAGTATTGCACGGGAAGCTTGCGCCTGTCTTAATTGACGTGCCAGCAGTTTCTGAGGTTTGTCACCTATTTCAAATTGTATCTGTTTTATCATATTCAATTGCTTATTGACCTGTGCAGATAAAATAGTATTGTACTCATGTCTTTGACAGACTATAGAATTCAGGATGTCGGGATCCGCAGTGTACAGGTGTTCTAGTTGAGACACAGAATCATCCAAATCCACTAGTCTTTTTGACATTTGTTTTCTCCTACCTGCCACGTATGATATGATGCTACCTCTAAGCACTGCCTTGATAGCTTCCCACAGTGTTGAGTCATCCACATCCCCTGTATCATTTGTGGCTATAATGTCAGGTAGCCTAGCTGACATGTATTTTAAGAAACTCTTCTCTTTTAAGATTGTGTTGTCAAATCTCCAGGTGCGTTCATTTCTATGTCTAGTGAACCTAACATCCAGTGACATGGGAGCATGATCACTTATCAGGATAGTATGGTATTGTGTGGACACAACACTGGATATCAGTTTAGAGTCTATCAACATGAAATCAATCCTAGAATAGGATTTATGCACTGGAGAGAAAAAAGAATAGTCTCTGTTGGTAGAATTGCGTAGCCTCCATATGTCAACCAGATTTAGATTGTGCATGGCACTTTTTAACACCTCACTGGCTTTGCTGTTCACGGATACCTTTGATGACTTTTTATCCAACACAGGGTCAAATATACAATTGAAGTCGCCACCCAATATAATATTTGTATTACCGACGTCAGGAATTCTATTCAGAACCGTCTCAAAAAAATGTGGATCATCAAAATTTGGACCATACACGTTTATCAATGTTACAGGAACACAATTAAGTGTCCCTGATACAATTACAAATCTACCATTCGGATCCGCGATTGTGCACACCAGGGGCGTTTTTAGGGTTAGAAAACATTGGGGGCTTCAGCCCAGGGGGGTGGAGGGGGGTTTCCCCCCCCCCCCCCCTTTTTTTTTTTCTTTTTTTTTTTTTTTAACACAGTAATACGCAATTTTAGAGTAATTAGAGATGAATACTGAAGAACTAGAATCATTAGAGGTTCTCAAAGTGAGGTCCATGTCCATGAGAGGGATCTGGGCAGTCCCCATAGAAAATTCAAAGTTAACAGGACCAAATCATCAGTTTCTTATTTATTTATTTAACCTTTATTTAGCCAGATAAAACATTGATCTGGTCCAAGAGGCCCCAACAGGAGTACAAATATACATATATACACATATATATATATACATATACTGTACATACATACACACATATACACCAATAACAAAATAAAAACAGTTAAGAATCATACACATAAGCAAATAAACAAACAAACAAACATATGCACAGCCTATGTACAAAAGAAATAAACAGTTAATCTCTAGTCTTTACAGTTTTCTTCAATTGCATAAACACTCAAATCAAAAGTATTACACAATTATCAAAACATTACACTCAAGGAGCAAAACATAGGCCCAGATTTGCACCTCTATAAGCACAATGTCAGCCTCACACTTTTTGCAAAACAATACACAGAGCAAAAAAGTATCTTGCCAGATCCAGCTAGGCAAAGAGATAATGTCTAGTATTTTCTGTACTCTATTTAAATTTTTTCAAAATTGTTTTTGTTTTACTGTAATTTTAACCTGTAGGCCTACTGGATACAGTATTTTATGTTTGTCTGATATTTGCTGAGCTTACAGTGTTATGCACATAGTAGCATGAAAACTGGGACATGTTTTGTTGTGATTCTCCATGTTGAAATGTTGACTGATTTGGTTATATGGCGAGAAAATTTATATTTTCATCAGTCTGCATCATTGATTTGGGTATATGGAGAGAAAATGTTTTTTTTCCAGCAGTCTGCATCATTGATTTGGGTATATGTAGATAAATAAATAATATTTTCATCAGTCTACAGCATTGGTCTTGTGTAGTGTTTGGTGAATGTATTGTATATTTGCACATTCTCTGCGTACTTCACTTACAGTACTCTAATCACTGAGAAGTAGAATAGCTAAATGTGTTTTAGGTTAAGCACAGCAGTGTGAGTAACTGGTTCAAACAGAATTAAGTCATATAAAACGTGTGTTTCATATAGTAACAAAATGTAGTTTTTTTAAATTAGTGTATGGTTTTGACAAGTGTTTAATTTAGCAAAGGATCTGAGGTGTTCTGATAATTGTGTGTGTGGTTGTGCTAATTGTGTGTTTTGAAACACCGGGCCCCGTTTTAAAAATCATGCTTAAGCAATCGGAAAAAAAAGTCTCATAAAAAAGATATTCGATTTTTGGGTATTTTCCTGCCTTTGGTCCGCTTTGCATTCACATCTCAAATGCAGGGTTCACTTGCAAGAGTGAATGAGCTTTCACACCACCCCAAACCAACCGGACTATCCGAGGAAATGAACCAGGGTTCGATTAAAGCTTATTATAGTTTATCACAGTATCATGAGCATGTCTTTGTCAGTGGACACTGGACATGGGTATGGAGGCTCCAGGTGCTGCTGCGTTAAAGTGCACATCTTCAATACCTATCTGTACTATTTAAAAGCACAGTGCAGGACACACTCAAAGGTTATCGCACCTCAGAGATGGCAGTGGACATGTATGACAGGACAAAGGCCATATGTAATGGCATCTTGTGGCACAAGCTCAGACCTCAGCTCAGGAGATCAGCTGAGACAGAGACTGTTCTATCCAGAGCTTGAGAGCAGGTTCTCATGAGTTGGATAACAACTTATGAGAGGCATACAGGCATGTTATCCAGCCTCAGACCAGTTTCTCTCAGTGGAATTGCTGCAACCCCTCGCCACACATTACAATATCCAACTATTGCCAGAGGAGATCACAGTTGCAAAGTGTTTCCTGGTCAGGACAGGCAGAGATGCAGTCCCTACTATCCAAAGTGTCTTTTCCCTCCTGGATGATGATGATAATAATAATAATAATAATAATAATAATAATAATAATAATAATAATAATAATAATAATAATAATAATAATAATAATAATAATAATAATAATAATAATAATGCATTTGATTTATAAGGCGCCTTTCAGGACACTAAAAAAAAGTCCACAAATCGGTGAATGAAAAATTATAGGATCAAATGAAAACTACTTACTAAAAATGTTTAAAAGTACTAAAAACCAACAAAAAATACCAAACACTAACAAACATTCAGCAAAGACAATGGGGATGCTGACATAAAAAAAAAAAAAAAAAAAAAAAAAAAAAAAAAAAAAATGTAAACAATTTTTTTTTTTTTTTTTTTTTGATCCGGGGCTAGGAGAAAAACATCCGGGGCTAAAGCCCCGGAAGCCCAGGGCTAACGACGCCACTGGTGCACACATGATCAAATGACACACCCCTCTTGATAATAATAGCGACCCCTCTGGCCCTGGCCCCGAAGTTTGATTGAAATATTTGTGATCCCCATCCCATGCGTAACTTGTTCCTGGCTATATTCTTAATATGTGTCTCTTGAAGATATATAACATCAGCTTTCAGGCTTTTTAAATGAGCCATTACCTTACCTCTTTTAACTGGGTGATTTAGAAACCCTTACATTCCAGCTTACAATCCTTGTACTATCCCCATTGTTATTTACTGACATGACATATTATCAGTGGTGCATTATTGAAATCATCTGGGGTGACACGCACCACGTGCACGCGCTCCCGCGAATGCGCATTTAATGTCCCCTCGCTTGAGCACAGACTAAAGACAGTGCCTAATTGCCTCTACGAATGGAATGTAACACATGTCTTCACAACAAGTTAGGTGTGAATGTATCTGAGAACGTATTTAACACACCTGACGACCGGCGCTATTGATATGCAAATAGCGAGTACTTATCTGGGGTGCAACCCCGTCCCATGAAGAACGCATGCCTGCATATTATCCATGATCATGTGACAAAGCAAAAATCGCCCAAAGTGTTGTATACATTCCGCCGTTAGAAAAAATAAATTAAAAACAATAATATGCACTGCCGCAAACTAACATGAAAAACACTACGCTGACCTCCGGGGCCCTCTTTACCTCCCTCCAGTCCCCTCTGCGAACAAACACCTCTAAGTCTAAATACCTTAAGAGCTAGTAAACATACCATGATAGTCTGTGTATGCAATCGTCTCCACCTGTCCAACAAAACAAATGAGAAGTAGGTAGGATGGGCGCAATGAGCCGCTGTAACTCGTGAGTGATCACGTATTGAAGCGGTCGTCTGTACCATCGGGTTGGATTAACGCGGCACTTTGTTGTCGTCTAGGAACTTCTCCGCGTCCTTCGGGTCGTTGAACGTGCGCTTGTCTGTGCCAACCGATACCACGAACGTCGCTGGGTGTCGGAATCCGCATCTCACCTCCGCAGTCTTGAATCTGGTCCTGATATTGTCGAATCGCTTCCGTAGCTTCAACACTGCCGGTCCCAGGTCCGGGAAAATGTAGATACGCGTTCCCTCATGTTGTAAAGGGAACTTTTGTGTTGCAAGCCTCAGAATGCGCGCTCCTTCACTGAATCATGGTGGATCCGTGCTATAATTTGGGGTGGAGTGCCATCTGTTGCCGTATTCATATTGACCCGATATGCTCGGTCGATTTTAACAGGCTTGTTGTTGAAGTTCTCATCTCCCAGCAATGTTGTTATACGTTTTGCAATAAAGTCTGTAGGATTGCCCTTTTCCGTGCCCTCTTTTACACCCATGATCCGAATGTTTTGTCGTCTGTAGCGCGACACAAGGTCGTCCACTCGCTCAGCGAGCGTCTTGGCCTCCTCCCCCCACACCAGTAGCGGCTGCTGGTTCTCTCTCCACTAGGGGCGCTATACCAAAACATTTTGCAAACATGTACAGTACCACGCAACCGACTCATGGCAAGACGTGAGCGATTCGACTCACGCTCACGGCAATGAATCGGCTCTTATGAACGAGTCGCTCAGCTGTTACTACAACAACACACAACCAGTCAAATAAAGTATAGTCTAATTCACAACTTGAAACACAATATATAAATAGAAAAGTTAGAAACAAAACTCGCTCCGTCTCCAAACACACGCAGATCTCTCCCTCTCTCTCCTTCTCTCTCTCACACACAGCGCGACGTGGAATCGATTCGTTACACAATCAGACCTAGTATAATGTAGTATTATATACCAAGAATAACTTCAGTATGAGTACAGGGCTGTACACATATTTTGCATATTGTTAAACGAGCCAAGGCTAGCTATTAAACTATCGATATGAATCGAAAATCTGGGACCCTGATGTAAACAAGACAAACGTCTTTCTCTGGTCTGCATCCCCTTAACAATTGTGTGTATTGAGCCGTACTGTATTGTACCCATTCTGCAATCTGTTAATAAAGTTTTCATTCATTCATTCAAACATAGACGATATTGAACAAGCCATAATCCACGTATTTTCAATCCAAAAGAAAGAGAGAGAGAGAGAAGCGTTATCTGAGTGGCTGAGAGAGAGAGAGAGAGAGAGAGAGAGCATTTTAGTAACGTTACATTTTCAACAAGATTGCTGCTATTTAAACACTTCATGGAAACGGGGTAACGTTAACCTTATGTCGACTGTAGTATTGTATGACCTCGACATAACGTTTAAACGTTAACGTTACTCCGTTTCCATGCAGTAATTATAAAAGTGGCCAGCTAAGCTAACGGAGCTAACAGCTAGCAGTAGCTAACGTTAGCTGAAAGCTGTAACGTTACAACGAATCAGCTGTTGATATTATGCGGCATCAGTAGACAACATATCATGTATTAAACTAGAGTTAAGATTGCTAATCTACCTTGTTGTTGGCTTGTTGATAAAGTATATCCACTCCATGGCATTGTCCATCCAGCCTGTGTTGATGTCCATCCATTGTCCATGCATGTCCCTCCACACTGCATCCATAATATAGCTTGTTAATAGCCAACAAGTACTGTGAGTGAGTGCCTTTGTCCATGTCCGCCTCGAACAGCCTGCAAACTACCTGGTGTTCTATCGCCATGCTCTAAGACAAACTCTAACCTTAACCAACTTTGAAAGAGTGCCTAAGCCTAACCGTTGAAAGAACTTGCCATCACGCTCCAAGACAAATATCTGCATCACACAACACAACAACAGCATAAACTCATGTTGCAAACTGCGGTTACGGAAAGTACCGCGTCGGCCAATCATTTACATTTACATTTACATTTAGTCATTTAGCTGACGCTTTTATCCAAAGCGACTTACAAGTTCTGTACGACAAGCCATCAGGAAGGGCACAACTCTATCAGCTGAGCAACAATGTTCATCAAAGTGTTGAGTGCTACAGTGTAGGTTAGTTTATTAGGACAAGTGCATGACAGTACGGTTAGTTAGGGTTAGATTTTTTTTTTTTTTTTTTTTTTTTTTTTTTAATTCAGATAATGGTTGAAGAAGTGCGTCTTTAGTCGACGGCGAAAGATTGGACGTGATTCGGCTGTCCTAACTGGGGTGGGTAGTTCATTCCACCATTGTGGGGCAAGGACTGAGAATAGGCAACTTCTCTTTGATGACCCTCCCGGAGCTTGGATAGGAGTAGGTCTGAGGCGGCCAGAAGATGCAGAGCGTAGGGGTCTTGAGGGTGTGTAGTTAGAGACCATTGACCGGAGGTAGGCGGGAGCGGTTCCCTTTGCCGCACGGTATGCTAGGTCGAGGGCCTTGAAGCGGATTCGTGCAGCAATGGGGAGCCAGTGCAGGTCCCTAAGAAGTGGGGTGACATGGGCCGACTTCGGTAGGTTTGAGATCAGGCGGGCCGCTGCGTTCTGAATGAGTTGAAGAGGCTTAGTGGCAGTGGCCGGGAGGCCAGCGAGCAGTGCATTGCAGTAGTCGAGGCGGGAGATGACTGTTGATTGGACGAGGAGTTGGGTGGCTTCTTTTGTCAGGAAGGGGCGTATCCTTCTGACGTTGCTCAGGAGGAATCGGCAGGTTCTGGTCGTCGCTGCGATGTGAGCAGAGAAGTTCAACTGGTCGTCGAGGACAACACCAAGGTTCTTGGCGGTCGGGGACGCAGTCACAGCTGCATTCTCGACTGTGATTGAAAGGTCGGTTAGGGGGGAGGATTTGGCCGGCAGGTGGAGCAATTCTGTTTTGCTTAGGTTCAGTTTGAGGTGGTTGGACGTCATCCAGGCTGAGATGTCGGACAGACAGGCCGAGATCCGCACAGAGACGTGGATATCTGAGGGAGGGAAGGAGAGGAAGAGTTGAGTATCGTCGGCATAACAATGGTAGGAGAAGCCATGAGACGTGATAATGTTACCCAGTGATTTAGTGTAGAGGGAGAAGAGAAGGGGTCCTAAAACCGAGCCCTGGGGGACACCCGTCCGCAGGGGGCGGGTGGCCGACAGGGTCCCTCTCCATGACACTTGGTAGGAGCGGTCATTGAGGTATGATGACAGCCATGTCAGCGCAGAGCCAGCCACTCCCATTCCTGCGAGGGCCGCAAGGAGGATCTGGTGGTTGACTGTGTCGAAGGCTGCAGAGAGCTTTTAGACGCTCGGCTGCTTGCTAGGTCGTTTCAAACCAGCGCCCAAATTCCATCATAATACATCATATTCAACGCAAAGCGCGTGGCTGCGACGGATACAGCGATGAACCAGTGCACGGCGGGCACGCGCACTCCAGGCGCAATTGCGCCTAGCCCAGAGAGAAATACGGCGAGGAGAAATGCCTGTGGCTACGGTAATGAAAAGGTCTATATCAGACAGAATCGTCACTTCCTGTTCAGGAAAACTATTATTAATCTTTGTAAAATTAAGTTATATTGTGCATTGGAAACACAAACGTACTTAAAATGAGTAAATATTATTCATTTTAAACATGTTTATATTATTTATAGGGCTATAAAACAAAAAACAAAAACGTATTTTTTTCTTCTTCTCTCATTTAACAGGTGGGTCGGCGCCCTCGCGCCCCCGGTGGCGAGCCGCCACTGCCCCACACGGCACATTTGCCTTCAGGAATCTTGATTCGGCTTTCATGTTTATTCAGGCCATCCTCGTTTGAGGCTACCCTTTCCTCAATATTATCCAGTGTCTGTTTCAGACCAGCAAGTGATGCATCCAACTTTTCAAACCTTGAATCGACATTTTGATTCAGTCGATTAATAGCGGCCATTATGTCCGTCGTGGTCGGCGGTGGTGCTTCATTCGGCGCTGTAGTTTCAGCTTGGTCTTCATCCGCATCTACAACTTATATTGTCAATTTTCTTTTTACTTCTACCATTGAATTGCCTTCTTAAATTTTACACTTTTGTAGGAGTTTAGTGGAGCCTCTCTCACACACGACTATCCCATCTCACGCCCCCTTCCGGTCGCACGCATTGGCGAAACCACACACCGAGTATAGCCTCACAATAAATAAGAGTTGTCAACATGGATGAAACAATAGAGCTCATCACTTATTTCTGATTTGCTCCTTGAGCTGTTCCAGAGGTCCTGGCGAGTGGGTTCACAGGGAGGCTTATTCTTGGTTTCTATTGTGATGTCTTTATTTGTTTGTCTTTGTATGCATCTATCTCTCACTCTTTAGTTCTGTTATCTGTTGCTATTTGATTGGATTGATTAATTGGTTGATTGAATCATTCATTCATCCATTGATTGCAATTTCGATTAGAGTGTCATTAAACATTTTATTAAATTCCATTTCACACAAACAAAACATTCTGCTACCTGCCCCCCAAGCTTTACAAAGTGCCTTTCCTAAAACATACTTTCATGATATCTTACTGAAATAATGGGCCTCATACCATGAAGCGATATAAGAACAGATTTCGTTCTTAACTAGCATTTCCTCTTACTTTGTTCTTACCTGGGATTCAGCAAAGTTCTCTTATTGTTGCTTTTTTCTCAGGCAAGAACAAATGATAAGAGTGGTCGAGAGCACTCTTACCAAAATAAGAAACTCTTACCCAAAATAAATTTTTATTAAAAAAAGCATACCATTGGTTAATTGCCCCCAAATACGACTTTAAAAATACAGAACTTTTCAATAATAATGATTATTATTATTATAACTTATTGCATGCATTCTATCTGAAATGGATTATATATTGCTGTTAGAACAGTTATGCTCTGGCCGCCCAGGCCATTGATTGAAGATTTTATTAACAGATTGCAGAATGGGTACAATACAGTAGGGCTCAATACACACAATTGTTAAGGAGATGCAGACCAGAGAAAGACTTTAGTCTTGTTTACATCAGGGTCCCCCATTTTCAATTCATAATGACATTTATGACATACACAACATACAGACAGATATATATCATGACATTTATGACATGACATACTGTCATAATCACAGCACGGGCCTACTTCACTCCCCCTACTTTTCCCCTCACGTCCTCCACACGCTCCTCTTCATCCCCCTCTCTATCCGCTGCGCACTCCTCACCATCCTCTCTTTCTTCAGTCACTCCTTCCTTCACCCTCATTCACCCAGCTGTAGTCCATCCCCCTAATTCACACACGGGCAAACACCCCACTCTCCCCAGCTGCACCCTATCCTCCCCTGATGAGAGGACAATATCTGCACCTTGACGCTGACCAGAAGCTGTCGTGGTATTAATTACCACTGCCCAGGTACGACGTCTCTGCCACAAGCTCTACTGCTAGATACCCTCCGTGTATTGGCTTACTCTAACCCGTTTCTCTCCTGTGCCCCAAAGGACCGCCGTCCCTGTCTGGACGACACCTGTTCCCGAGAGGAACACCTATTCTCCCGCTGCCACCCAGCAGCTCCAGCGTCCCTGTCTGGACGTCACCTGTTCCCGAAGAGGAATACCTATTCACCCGCTGCCACCCAGCAGCTCCCCCGACAAGCACCAGGACCGCTTGCTCGCTCACTGCCGCCGTGGCAGCCACAGGACAGAACATAACCCCGTTCTATTTCCCCCCAATTCCTGTGTTGCTCAATTCCATTAAACACCCTTGAAACCGCTCCCTTTCTCTTCTCGTGTATTCAGCAATTGGGCTGTGCTCCAGACTCCAGTTCTCACACATACAGATATGCAGTACTGTATACGTAGCATAGAACGCATATTTAGAGATCGTCTATATCAGTGGTTCCCAAACTTCTGTTTTATGCGGACCACTAGATTGTTATCAAGAACATTTGCGGACCACCTCGTATGCAAACAGTAAAACATAAATAAATAAACAACGGTTTCGTCGATGATCCAATGTACAGTTACCCCCACCCGCTGACCCATCTTACTAGCCAACTACTATTATATTACTACTATATTAATACAGTCTATTCCACTATATAGCTATAGGTGCTGTATGATGACAATACATTTGATTCCTATCTAATTTTGATCCATCGCAAAGCGCTCCAGCGCTTGAATACGGCCGGGGGATCGGCTCATATACAATGCAGACCCACGGCTCTCGTATTATAATGAGCCCGCGAGGCGTGTCTCTGTATGCAAATGACTTGCGCGAGAACGCGCATCCAGTTTAGAATGAGTGAGATTCACCATTCAAAAAACCTGGGTAAGAACAGATTTGGACTTTAAGAACGGCTTGATGAATGTGGCGGTGGCTTTTCTTATTGTTCTCTTAACAGACAGGTAAGCAAGAAAAATAATAAGAGAGTATTGTTGAATGAGGCCCATTGTTTATGTTATCATAGAACCTGCTGGAGTGTAGCCTGCATTGACAGTCATGTTTTACGATATATTCATCTCACCTTCTCCTGATATCTTCATGTTTTACAAGAGTCTATATATTCATCACCTTCTCCTGATATCTTCATGTTTTACAACAGTGTATATATTCATCTCACCTTCTGCTGATATCTTCGGCCACGTATCCTTCAGGATGTTCTTCAGTTCGTCTCTCAGCTCAGAAACAGCATCACTCACATTCCTGAAGTCACGTAGAGGATGGACAGCGATACTGGGTAAGTCTGGAGATACACTGGGACTGGAGAAGGACTGGAAACCCTGGATAGAGAGAAATTATATTAAACAAAGAGAGACAGACACTGTAACAGTACTGTATATCTGGATGTCATGTATGTCATAAATGTCCTGATTAGATTAGATTTTTTTATCTGTATGTTGTGTATGTCATAAATGTCATTATGAATTGGAAATGGGGGACCCTGATGTAAACAAGACAAAAGTCTCTCTCTCTGGTCTGCATCCCCTTAACAATTGTGTGTATTGAGTTGTACTGTACCCATTCTGCAATCTGTTAATTAAAGTTTTCAATCAATCAGACTCATTCGAAAATCACCTACAGTAAAACTGTAGTATTTCTGTGTTTTTTTTGCTTCAGATGTACAAATGGCTATAGAAATACTATAGTGAATCACTATAGAAATAACCATATACATAGTATTTCTTTGGTAAAACCACAGGAATACTAGTGTTTCACCGTACATTTCTATTGACTTTAGTACTGAAAAAAGTACATGGTCAGTCACAGAAATGCAAACGTAATATATATGGTTTAAATATGAAAGGCATATTCAGTAGAAACAGTTAGTCCTAATGCTATCTATACGACTGAATAGCTAGTGAACCGGAGTACAATGGATGTGGTTCAAAGACATATGAAAGGCATATTCATCAGAAACGGTTACAGTTAGTCGTATGGATAAGACTGAATATCTAGTGAACCTGAATGAAATGGATGTGGTCGTCAGCGTGCTCCAGCTGCTCCAGCTCCAACCCTCTCCTCCTCAGCTCCTCTCTCTCCTGTTCCAGTTGCTTCAGGACCCCTTCAGCCTGACTGACTGCAGTCTTCTCCTGGGCTCCGATCAGGGCCTTCACCTCCTTGCGCCTCGTCTGTATTGAGCGGATCATCTCAGAGAAGATCTTATCACTGGCCTTCACTGCTGTCTGGGCTGAACTCTGTTAAGACACAAAGACATGAATGGACTGCACTTTTATAGCACTTTCTTCTAAAGAGCTTTACAACTTATGCCTCACATTCACACACACACAGAGACACACACACACACACACACACATGTGTTGTGTATGTCATAAATGTCAATATGAATTGAAAATGGGGGACCCTGATGTAAACAAGACGAAAGTCTTTCTCTGGTCTGCATCCCCTTAACGATTGTGTGTATTGAGCCGTACTGTATTGTACCCATTCTGCAATCTGTTAAATAAAGTTTTCATTCATTCATTAATTTGCTGTCTCGTTATAACACAAACAGCTCACCATGAACCATGACCAGCTTAATTACGTTAGTTAGCATCCAAGCTAGCGTGATAACGTTAGTACAGTAGTTATTAGCATCCAAGCTAGCATGATAACATTAGTACAGTAGTTATTAGCATCCAAGCTAGCATGATAACATTAGTACAGTAGTTATTAGCATCCAAGCTAGAAACGGATAGGCTGCCTGCTCTTACCTGCAATAATGTTGTCATCGTCCTGGACAGATAGACTTGTTAAATCATAATATCCACACTTTGTGCTGGTCCTCAGTAAATGTCCCGCCGGCAAAAAATAAGTTGCTATTAAAGTGCTAAATGTTAGATACACTAATATAGAGGTTTCGAACGTGGCCGCTCTGTTAATAAAAATGTATGTGGTAAAAAAAAAAGGGAACCATTCTCTGATTGGATCACAAGGCTGTCAATCATTCAACCTCCGTGTAGCTGCAGAGCAGCAGAGATGGCAACATTCTCTGATTGGATTTCAAGGCTGTTAATCATTCAATCCCCCATTCAATGGCAAGAGTTTAAATGCACGAACCGTGCTTAGATGACGTTAATAGCCTATTTTGATTGGCTATTATTTATTATTTATTTAATCCCGGGTCAACCCGTGCAGAATTCTGCATCAGTTTTTACTGGAGCCATTACTGCTTTTGAAAAAAAAATCACTGGCATTTTTTTACAGAGGAAAACATTTCTAATAAAAAAATAATAATAATAATAATAAAAAAAAAATATATATATATATATGTAAATTAATAATAATTATGAATTATGAGTGAATTTGTGTTTCACGTGTTGTCATAGAGAAACCTCCACTGACACACACACACACACACACACACACACACACACACACACACACACACACACACACACACACACACACACACACACACACACACACACAAACAACAAACTTTCTAACGAAAAGATGGCACAAAAAGTGATTACAAAGGTTAATAAAAAAACCTATTTTGTTCCCTCTTTTATATATAGGAATGCTCTGAGGACCCTAGCTGGAGCCTCATTCAGTGTCACTTTGACTACGCTTGCACTTCATGGTACAGTAACATCTCCAAACAAATGAACACAAAGCCAAAGTAGGAGATGTCCACAAATACGCCACAAGAGGGAGCCCCACTGACCTGGTCCTGCAGAGAGTCAGGACATGCATGGGGAAAGACGCATTTTTTTACTCTGCAACTGTAATGTGGAATGCCCTGACAACATTCCTAAAACTCCTGAACTCCCCTCTCGGATTTAAATCTGCCTTAAAATCATGGCTCAGCAGCAACTCAAATCGGTCTTAATTTGTTTTTTATCTCTTATCATAATTTGTTTTTTATCTGTTTTTATCATGAGTTGCATTAGATGACTGTATGAGTTTTCAGGTTAGGTGTTTTTGTACTTACTTTTAGGGTGTCCTGTCTGTGTACATGTCCGTTCGTGTTTTTGTGCCTTTTTATGTTCCATGTAAATGGCCCACAATGGAAAGAAGCCATGGCTGTATTGTGTTTTATCCATTTGACCAGCGTTATGATACTTTTATTGTTAAAATGTTGTCCTACTGTTGTGTCAATAAAGTATTCAATCACACACACACACAACACACACACGCACGCACGCACGCATAAATAAAAAGCATTATTGATTGAGTGTTTTTTCTTTATTTAGACAGTAAGATGGTGGAGAGGGATGCAGAATAGGGCAGATACAGGAAAGAAGGCTCTGGCAGGATTGGATCCTAGGCTATCAGGGGTACACATGTGGTTCCAGAGTAGGGTCCTAACCACTACACCATCTCTGGGCACATTGGGCCTCATTCACCATTTCTCTTATTATTTGTCTTATATTTTTGCTTTACCGTCTGTTATCTCAACACACTGGGATTTTAATTGGGAGCAATTGACCAATGGTAGAAACATTGCTGAATCCCAGGTAAGAACAAAATAAGAAGAAATGCTAGTTAAGAACTAAATCTGTTCTTATATCGCTTCGTAAATGAGGCCCATTGTGTCTTGCTCAAGGACACTTCGGCATGCTTCCAGGAAGAGCTGGGATCGAACCGGGAACCTTCAGATTACCAAACGACTGAATGCCAAAAAATTCATGCGTGTCCTATGTGTCACCCATCTTGCATGTGTGTGTTCGCTGCATGACGATGTAGCAATGTGCTACAAATAAAGACTTCTTCTTCAAAGTCCAGTTTCATATGACCTCACCTTCAGTGTCTCCATAGCCAGTCTGAGTGCTTTCAGCTCCTTCTCTCTCTCCTGGACTCTCTCCTGGACTTTGAAAAGACTCTCCCCCAGCTGTTTCTGGAACAAATCAACGTAGAAAGAAGAGTTTTAGTTAGGGACTTAATTTAAAGCTACACTAGAGACAGCTTTATCTATAGTGATTGGCACCCTGTGGCCATAAAAGGTAATTGCATCTTGTTTAAACATGGCATATGACAAAACAGTAACAAACTAGAATGGGTGCTCATTGGAGCACATTATGTCCACGACATGCTATATAGTTGGGAATAAATATGTCCCCCCAATAAGTGAAGGAGGTATGGCATGTGTACATATGTTTTATATTGTCTCTTGTGGCCTATTCAGGTGTGTGAGTCACAAGTGCTTTCTTGCAGTTTGTGGTTTTCATTGGGATTGATGTGCCTTTAGCATACACAAGTTGCTTCCAATAGAAAACGCTAGCGTTAACTCTGACTGCCCAACCAGAAGTCTGCAAGTCATGTCATGATTTCTCAAAACACAACTGAGTAACACTAGCTGGTTACTGGAAAACGATAGATGTGCTTCCAGCCTATCACAAAATGAACTCCTCACTCCCAAAATGTCTAATTTATATATTGTAATTTTCAAAATGATAATCATTGCCCCAAGCTGTTGCCAAGTAAAACAATTGGGCTGTTAATGAGATCGCACAGGGTGAGGCTTGGCCATTGCACTTTGTTTGTGCTGACTCCATGAATTGAAAATGGGGGACCCTGATGTAAACAAGACGAAAGACTTTCTCTGGTCTGCATCCCCTTAACAATTGTATGTATTGAGCCGTACTGTACTGTACCCATTCTGCAATCTGTTAATAAAGTTTTCATTCATTCATTCATTCATTCATTCATTCATTCATTCATTCATTCATTCATTCATTCATTCACTCCTGTGAATGCCGAGCAAAAGGCGTCGTCTCTCTGGTGGTAAAAAGGTGAACCATAAACTCTCCACAGAGGGACTAAATAATAGTCAATGGAGAATGCTGGAAATTCCTGTTGCCTGACGTGAAACGATAGGTTATGTAGATAACCTAGTTATATTAGTATAGGCTAAGCATCCCGCTCTGAGCCTTACGAGATACTCATATCTCCTGTGATACCTAATGTATCTCCCACGAACAAAAACACATGCACCCCACCTGTATGGGGCCCCGCCCCTTATGGTGGCCACCGCCCATATAACCATGACCCTGGTCATGAAACACCCTTCCTCGCCAAAACCCGTCCCAGGAAAAGATCCCTCAAGAGGGAACTCAGGGCGCGCAGAGCGGGACGCTTAGCCTATACTAATATAACTAGGTTATCTACATAACCTATCGTTATATATCGTATAGCATCGCGTCCCGCTCTGAGCCTTACGAGATAATGGGGAAGAGCGGGCGCGAGACCCGACAGATGTACCCCCTGAGGACCCGTAAGCCCACATCAAGGGGTGCGGGGAGCCCTGTCACCCCATCCTTCCTAACGAAGGGGGGGCGCAGTCAACTCCACCTGAATGCGAACAAGAGGGAGCCAGAACCCCTTGAACACACCGTACAGGCGGAACCACGTGTGACTCAACACACTGCGGCCCATACCCATACACTCCTGCTACCCGACCAAAGGACGGGAAGCAGGAAAGGCCACAGACCCCAGAACCGCCTGGGAGACAGAACCCCCGGTCATGTCCATGAGGAAAAACCTTACAAAGGAGCCCGGGGAGGACCATGAAGCTGCAGCACAGATGGCCTCCACCGAGGCCCCACCCAGGAGAGCGGCAGAGGCAGCCACCCCACGAGTGGAGTGCGCCCTGACGCCCCCAGGGGGATCCTGCCCAGCCAGCGTGTAGCAGAGGGTAACACCCTCGCACAACCAATGGGACAGGCGCTGCTCCGACAGTGCCTTACCAGCACGAGCCCCACCGTAACAGACAAAAAGCTGGTCGGTAACCCTGAAATCCTGAGTACGGCTGAGGTAAATCCCCAAGCACGGACTGGACATGACAGGTGAAGGCCCGCATCTAACTCACCAGTGTGAGGAGGAGGACGAAACGCCTGAACCACAATATCCCGGGAGCGGAAGGAACTCCGGATATTCTCAGGCACGAAAGCAGGATTAGGTCGCAGAGTGACACCGCAATCGGTCCGAAAAGACAGGCACTCTGGATGTACCGAGAGAGCACAGAGCTCACCTACGCGTTTAGCGGAAGTGACAGCCAGAAGGAACGCGGTCCTGAAGGACAGCTGTCCCAACGGCGCCCGCTCGAGCGGCTCAAACGGGGCCAAGGACAACCGACCGAGGACCAATTGAAGATCCCAAGTCGGAGCCAAGGAGCGTTGCACCGGCTTAACGCGTCGAGCGCCAAGCAGGAAACGCTTCACAAGAGGGTGGCTGAACAAGACATCCCCTCAAACCCCTCATGATAGGAGGATATAGCTGCTGCATATACCCTCACCGTCGAAGCCGACAGTCTATCAAGGAGAGACTGGAGGTAACTAAGGACAGCAACCAGGGGGCAGGAGACTGAGTCCAGGCCCCCCGCCTTACACCACACTTGGAACATACGTCATCTGCCCGCGTAAGCGCGACAGTGGAGGGAGCATGTGCAGTCCAGATGGTAACACCATCAGGATCAAGAACCTGCGCCCCTCAACGTACCCGTCCCAACAACTGACCTAACAGATGTATGGGGAAGAATCCCTGGCGGCACGGCATCGGTCCCAGACCTGCCTGGCCATGTCCAGACGCAATCCTCACCCGTCAGGATGAGGGCCGCCCCGCGACAGTACACCTGCACCCACATTCTCCCTGCCGGGGATGTGGGGAGCCCTTAGGCCGCGCAGATGGAGGACGCCCATAGCCAGCCGCCCGCCGCCTGGTGCAGACAGGGGGAGCGTACTCCTCCCTGTCTGTCGATACACGACACTGACGTCGTATCGTCCGTCCTGATCAACACCATTTGTGGACCAGAAGGACCGCTTTCAACACCAACACATTGAACGTAGCGCAGACCGGGCAGCATGGTTTGCCAGCTGCCCCCTACTGCGTTGGCCCGACGCATCACCAGCGAGGGAGGCGTCGGTGAAAACGCGACGTGAGACAGCGCCGTAACCGTCCTAGGACGGAACCTCCCGAGCGTGTTGACAACACGCTCCGAGATGGATGCCCATAGCCCTCCAACCGTTGACTGGGAAGAGGAATACTCTACATCCAGTGTACAGCAACCCCAGGCTGGTAGAGACCTGCCTGGTACGAGACCTGACGATCCACCTTGACCGCGAAGGACCAGAACGTCATCAGGGCAGAACACTCCGTAACCCCGGATGACGCAGAGGCCCCAGTGCGGCCTCCACGCACTTGGTGAAGATGCGGGGAGCCAGAGAAAACCGAACGGCAGCCTCTGGTACTCATACGCTAACCCTGCAAAGGAAGCGTAGGTAAGCCCTAGGATGGAAGATCGGGGATGCGCATACGCATCCTACAGGTCTATGGAGGAGAACCAGACCCCCACCTGACAGTGTTCAACAGGTAGGAGACGATCCAAAAAATGCTGAACCTTCCCATGGGACAGGTCCAGCCTGGGTCTTACACCCCTCCCTCCCGACTTCTCGGGCAGAGAACACCGGGAGGAGAACGCCACGACGATGGCTTGCTTCGTCCACAGAGATTGGATCTCGTCGACCAGAGCTGTCCCTGCTGGAGACCCCGACAACAGGGTCTGTACCAAACCTGAAAACGGGTGGGGTTGTGTAAACACAAGTCCCCGCCTCACCATTCTCTCCATCTACCTCGACATATGGTACTGCCGTAGTCATATGTGACGACACTCCCAACGCACCCGCCGTCACGTGGCGCAGGTCCGCCAGGAACTGTAGATAGTTGGCCCGGTCCCCCCCGCTGTGCGAAGACAACCCTGGAATCGTGCGAGGAGCGCGTTCCGTGTCGGAACACCTGACCCTGACACCACCCACGAGGCAATCGCACCCAAGGGGGAACCCCGACAGAAAAAGGGCCTGTCTGATACGGGGGGCTTCCGATCAAAAAAGCCCCCCCACTGAACACCCCTCCAGAACATGCTGAAGGAGTCGTTCTGCAGCCGGACATGCAAGGTGTAAGGCCCCCATGGGTTCCTACACACCGTAGCCCTGCAGTGATATCACTACCACCCCAAACCATGTGAGCTGCGACCACTTGCCAATATTCCAGGAGTGGGAGCACCAACATGATACCTGGCCTGGCGAAGGCGAGGCCGGGGAAGCCCGCACTGTGTGCCTCAAAAGGTTTCGAGCCCCCCTGCTGACAACACTTAAGTTGACAGACGTAACACCAGGCTCAACCAACACAGTTCAAGGTGTGGGAGCCGCTTGACAGCACAACATTCTCACGGACAGACCCAGGCTCAGCCATCAACTGGGTGTCAGCCCCTGTCTCCATGAGAAGCGAAGAATGGGGCCGCATACGCTTCAATGAAGGTTCGCGGCCCGCAGCCAAAGGAGAACGCTCAGAGCCCCGCTTCTGGGGATACCAGAGAGAGGATTGAACGGGGAGCGGGCTGCTCGCGGCAAAATGACGACGGAGTGGTTTACCAACACCGAAATCACCCAAAATGGCCGATCCCTCGGCCGCCAAGACTGTCGGCCTCGCGATACCCTGTCGATTCTCCAACCAGGGCACCACTGGCGGGGGAAACATGGCCGCCTGTCGAGGGCCCCGTCATCGCCGCTGACGAGGCCGTGCTCTCTCTTCTTCTGGCTGCGCGGTGTGAGGCGGTGTAGGGCCTAGGACAATACCGCCCGCGCTCCAGCAGAAGACCAAAATCCCCTGCGGAGAGGGGAACCCTGAGCGGTTATAGCTTGCGGCTGGGTCAAAGCTAATAACGTCAACATCCTCGACGGAGTGGTTTACCAACACCGTGCGCGATGTGTCGACGTCGGCCGGCCCTCAAGGCCCCTCCACCAGACACCATTTCTGTAATAGAAAAAACACCAATTCGAACACAGTTCTAATCGTTGCCAATTCCATACCGTGGCGGTACAAGCCTTAACAGCCCACCAGCCACTCGCCAGGCCGACCCATGGTGTCGGCCGGGCGGGGCATTGTTTCAATATATCAAAAACAAAGGACTGACGTTAACATGGAGCACCAGTGGTGATTGCAAACAGCACCCTCCACTGTGGTGTGGACCATGAAAAGGTTAAATGAATAAAAGAGCTAAACCACAAAAACTGTAGAATGAGCAAACCCATACACACAAAGTTTAAGGGGAGACGGACCAGACCCGTCTTCATTCAAAATATTCACAACAGAACACCAGCCCTAGTTTAGCCCATTTACCAAAAAAGGTAAACAAAGCCCCCCCCCCGCACTACTCCCCCAGTATACCGATTGACCGTCAGTATGAATGGTTTGAGAGGAGAGAAAGCTGTAGCAAGACAGACCTTCTCATAGCAGAGTGACAAAATGAAACAATAGCCCCCTACACAGGGCCGCCCCAGGAGATGGGGGGCCTCGCGTCTAAAAACGCACAGGGCCTCACATTTCTCCCAAGCGGCCCTGCCCTTATACTACTGCAGCCTAACGCCAGGCAATGTGGAACCCAAGACAACAATTGCCTGTGCACAGACACGCAACATGTTTACCATGTCGGCTGGACCCATAGCCCCACTACCCGACGCCAACCCAGATGGGAACACCGTTCAACAAACCCCGCCGGAACACAAGGTAATACCTGGCTAGAACCTAGCCACGACCTACCCCGTTGTCAACCCATTTACCCGAAAAAGGTAAATAGAACTCAAAACCCCACAACAGCTACCGACTGACCTTCATTGATGAACCGGGCAAGAGGCGGGAGAGTGACAACATCTCACGGCGGAGACATTAAAACAGCATAGCAATTAGCAGTAGTGATAGCATGCGGCAGTAGCGATAGCATGTTAGCATAGCTTTAGATGTTTTAGCAGCACGCCCAAGACAGCTTGGAAACCGTTCCCTGCAGAGAACGTTCACCAAACCATCTTGCCCCTGGCGCCAACACACAACAAGGTTGTGTTAACAACACAAACCAGCATTACTAACACTAATACCCATGCCTGAAGACACAGGGCCTACCTGAGTACAAGCTGGCCCGACAGCCAGCCTTGTACAGCTGAACCTCGATGTGCAGTCATCAAACGAGGAACATCACAGGCCCGTCGTGTCGCCGAAAACATGCGTCGAAGATGCCAGGGGCCAGCAACCTCCAGTAAGCTTCCAACATTATTAATCTTCCTTAATCTTTTCATTCCGCTAGCTCGTATGGTGCACGCATCCAACACGCTGGGACGAAAATAGAGGAAGGGTGTTTCATGACCAGGGTCATGGTTATATGGGCGGTGGCCACCATAAGGGGCAGGGCCCCATACAGGTGGGGTGCATGTGTTTTTGTTCGTGGGAGATACATTAGGTATCACAGGAGATATGAGTATCTCGTAAGGCTCAGAGCGGGACGCGATGCTATACGATATATAACATGTTCCCACACACTCATGCCTCTGTAACGTTCTGCTTCAAAGCACAGGCTGATTGGCCCTATAGTTTGTCAGATAATGTGCGGATTCACACACATACACGCACAGATGCTACCGATTCTAATTCTTTTGCAACATATAATATAACTGATGTGCCATACAGACCCTCATCTGCACATTTGATTACATTGTTTACCTTCTCAAATTCGTATACACCGTTTATTTTTATTATACTTCTATTGCCTATATTTATGTCTTTCTACTATTACCCTACCCTGTGCCAGGTTGTGGTCTATTTTCCTCAGTAATCGTTTCACTTGTGTTTCGTGATGATCTATTTAAACACCTCTGTTCATTGTGGACCTTCCTCATTCTTTAAATGTGATCTTCGTCATGAAGTAGATGTTCTGGTCCTACCTGTTTCTCAGTCCACTCTGCTGCAGCTGACACCGTGTCGTGGCCTTTATGTTCCTCCATGGTGCACAGATAACAGATACACTGCTGGTCCGTACGACAGTAGACCTCCAGCAGCTTGTTGTGACTAGAACACATCTTGTCCTGCAGTCGGGCCGTGGCTTTGACCAGCTTGTGCTTCTTCAACACAGGGATACTGTGGTGAGGTTGGAGGTGGGTCTCGCAGAAAGAAGCCAGACACGCCAGGCAAGACATGAGGGCCTTG
This sequence comes from Notolepis coatsorum, assembly GCF_963971535.1. Classification (NCBI taxonomy): domain Eukaryota; kingdom Metazoa; phylum Chordata; class Actinopteri; order Aulopiformes; family Paralepididae; genus Notolepis; species Notolepis coatsorum. Next base: position 316,091,346 of record NC_140165.1, read on the forward strand.
TGGCGTCTGGTTCCAGTGCAGAAATCACAGGCCAGGTCTCCTGGTCCGGCGTAGGTCAGAGCAGCAGAGGCAGAAGCCTGCTGGCCCCCTGTCCTCTTCAGCTGCTCCACCACCTAGGAGGACAGAAGGAGGACGGCTCAGTCACTGATGACCATGGCACCAGCAAGGAGCACTCATTCAAGGGTACTACGAGTATGCTTGCACCTCATGGTACCAAAGCACCTCAAAGGCGCTAAAAACTAAATTACAAACATCACAAAACAAACTGGTCAGACTACTGCTTGACCTTACCCCTAGAACCCACCTCACCCCTGCCCACTTTGACAACCTAGGATGGCTTAGAGTAGACAACAGAGTACAGCAACTTGCAATGGGCCTGGTCTACAAGATACACTACACGACTAAGGTACCCATGTACATGTCAAAATACTTCCCAAAGGTCAGTGAATACCACAACCACAACACCAGAGGGAGCTCTACGGGCGACTGCAATTTGAAACTGGCCCCTGTAAATGTCCTAACCTAACCCTCTCCAATGTACAGTAAATGTCCTAACCCAGTAATACACAAGACCCTCTTCTTAGTTGGGAACAAGTAAGGTTTTGTCGATAATCTAAAGTACAGTTACCCCCCACCCCACCCACCCAACCACCTCCAATGTACAAACCACAAAACAAGGAAAACATAATACATCATCTGCAATGAGAAATTACATGTGTTTCTGTCTCTCTTCATGTACATGGGGGGGGGGGGTCAGTGCCAATACGCAAAATGAATGGCCTACTGACAATCAGAGCTATTTGTTGTTATCGAGTCTACTATTAGCATAAGTTACTTCATATTGCACACTGACCAAACACTTCAGATTCAATCAAAGAAATGTAGGCCAGGAAAAAAGTTCTGAAATGTGTAGGAACACTGTATGAGGATTAGTATGGTTACTGGTTAGCATTGGTATTATCGCACATTAAAAATGCCCTTATGTTTAAAATGTTCATAGGACAAAAGGCTCAGGGAAAAAAACACCTTTTTTGAACTTTTAAAACATTTTAAAACAAACCTTTTAGTAAAGACTAAACACACAGAGGGCCCTCCCCCAGTTTTGGGCCATAGGGCATCTGTTCCCCTCTTAAACTGGTAAATGGTGCATTTATATAGTGCTTTTATCCAAAGCGCTTAACAATTTGTTCCTCACATTCTACCATTCACTCACACATTCACACACCAACAGCAGAGCCATGCAAGGTGCCAACCTGCTCATCGAGCCACCCACCTCTGCCAGCATGGTGTTTTTCTTCAGTGAGGGCCTGGGAATGAAGCTCTGCATGCACTGGGGACAGCTGTAGACTCCCTTCTTCTCATTCTGGTCCCAGCAATCTCCAATACAGCTGCTGCAGTAACTGTGTCCACAGGGGACTGTGACTGGTTCCTTAAGAAGGTCCAGACAGATAGAACAGCAGAACTGGTCCGCGTCCAACACAACACCCTCCTGCTGTTGGGCCATTGTACCCACGTCGCTCTCTCTGAGGGCTGTCTACGCGACAAGAGACCAAACAACAGTTTCGTTTTCTCTGAAAAGGCAGTGGGAGAGAAGGGGAGGGACTTCCTGGTTTCCTCCCAGGGGGCGGAATTTTACTCAGCATAGAAAGTTTAGAATGTCTTTGGGGTGGTTTTAAATAATATAGGATGCAGACAGTAAAGACAAAACTTAATGTTTCCATTATTTATTTGGTTTCTTACACCTCCAAGCACCACATTTCATGTAATACAGTATATACCAAGAACAGAAGTGATTGTTACATAATAGGCATCATGTTTATAGCCTGTGTTACAGCGACACCTAGTGGTGCTCTAAATATGTTGCATGTAAGTCCTGGGTGGGTGGGGATGCTTGAATACCAAACTAAGCCGCATTTCTCGGAGACGCTCTCTGATTGGCCGACGCCTGTTTATACACTGGTTAAGCTTAGGCACTCTTCGAAGTTGGTTAAGGTTAGAGTTTGTCTTAGTTAGAGCATGGCGATAGAACGCCAGGTAGTTTGCAGGCTGTTTGGCGTGGAAATGGGAAAAGACACAGCTCGTCACGGATTGGGCAAACGCGTCAGTGACCAATCAGAGAGCGTCAGGGTCCGTGTACGTTTTGATAGTTCATTTTTCGTTTCAAACGGAAATACGAAAAAAGGGAAAAAAAACAAAATACGAGGTGTTTTCCTATTTCCGTTTGAAACCAAAATCGAAAAAAACGGGGAAAAACTGAAATACGAAGCTGTTTTTCGTATTTTGGTGTCAGAATCAAATGAAAAAAGGAGTAAATAATGGGCCGATTTTGGTCCGTGTACGTTTTGATAGTTCGTTTTTCGTTTTTGATGTGAAGAATGGAACCACGTGACAAGTACATTTTTCAATGTAAAAGCCATGCACGATCTAACGTTAACGAATATGTATAACGTTATGAATAAATACATGCATACAGATCTATACCAGGGTAACGTTATGATACATACATTTTTTGTTTTGTGCATTTCATTTAGACATGATCTTTTATGTGAAGTAATAGCCTATTTTGGACGTTACCCAACAGATATCCTAGTTCAGTGGTCGGCAATAGGCAACTCGCAGGCTGCAATAGGTCCGCCAGCAATAATATCTGCCCGTCAGATTATTTTGAGAATATGATTTTTGTGATGAAGATTCGCTTTATTGTATCGGAATCGCGAGACTTAGGTAAAGTTAGAAAGATATTCACAGATTCGAATTTCCGCGGTCAATAATTTTAAAACACAAAGGACACCTCTTTCCTATCGTAGTAAGGTAGACAATGAGCTACAACCTTATTTTCAGGATTGTTGTAGGATAGACAGTCTATCTATCCTGTCTCAAGATGCACAATGAGATCTTCTTCTTCTTCTTCTTCTTCTTTTGAATTTCCGGCAGTGTAGACACATCGTGGCGTATTACTGCCCTCCGCAGTTCTTTTGATGAGCTCTTCTTCTTCTTCTTCTTCTTTCTTCTCTTGAATTTCCCGCAGGCGTATTACTGCCCTCCTCAGTTCTTATACTACGCGGTTTGGTTTCCATAGTTAGGCCTCTGGTAAATCAACTTTTACACGTTTACCCTCTTCTTCTTCTCATCTTCAAAACACATTACTATCGACTCTATCTCCTTCTTCTCTGCTCCTCTTGCCTGTCCAATACTAATAAATACAATCATAGATGCCTGCGTAATAGAGCACTCGGAGCATCTGCTCTCCCACTATTGAACTTGGGGGAGCAAAGGTATGCTCTTGCTCCACCACTTTTTTATCATATGAAAAATATGATATATCCCCCCCAATATATAAATCTAACCATAACTACGTAATTTCAATCAAATTAATAATACGCAATGACACTTAATAGCACATTTTTAAGTTTCCAAAGATTGCGACGCCCCCCCCCTGCCCCCCCATATGGTTTGATCCAGTGCCTCCCCACCCCAGCAGACAGTGGCGCACGGCGCTGCAGGTAGGCTGAGTGTAAATACAGCAACGTGTGTGTCATTGGTGGCAGGCAGGATTTTCCAGTAAGTTGTTCAAACAAAAGATTGTTAGACATGTCTTTACTATTGATTGGTAGAACTTCTACCACGCAATACAATAAAAGTGTTTCACGTCCCGAAATGCCATCTGGTCATACCGTAAATCCTCTAATAATAATAATAATAACAACGTTTCCCTCTGGTTGGCGTTAGCTTTAGTGCTAGCCGCTAGCTAACGTTGTCATATTATCTAGACATGTGGTGTCAGCTGGATGACGTTGACTTCGTTTGCAAATGTTAACGTTCGCTATCTATATGGCAGACGAGCAGGGCCGGATTAACGATGGCCGCGGCCCGTGGGCCTCTAGTGACGAGGGGCCTCCAAAAAAAAAAAAAAAAAAAAAAATCTTGCACCCCCACTTTCAACTATAACTAGGCGGCCATGAATACAATAACGCTATATCCTCTGATACAACTCTGACGCATGCAGAAATGTCAGCACTGACTCTGTGATCAGCTGGTGGTTCTCAGTATCCATGCCAAAGAAAGATTTAAGAGAGAAGGGAGAGACTCCCAACTCTACCAGACTTTTATAAAAGATTTCCCTCTCTTTCCTATACCTTTCACATTCTAGGAAAACATGCCCGACAGTTTCAGTCTCTCCACATTCACACCGCCCATCTGGATGTTTTCCCACAATGCACAAGGTACTGTTCAACCCACAGTGTCCCAGCCTCAAGCTACACATCTTCACCCTATCACTCCTAGACCCATATCCATCCACCTTGATTTTGACCCGAGGCTGCAGAGAGAAATAGTGCCTTCCCTTGGTCCCCTTTTCCCACTCAGCCTGCCACTCAGCCTCAACTCCTTTCTTTATCTTCTCTCTGAGTTCTACTCTTCCCATTGAAATGCCTATCTCTTCCTCCCTTCCCAGGCTCTGTTTGGCAAGGGAATCAGCCATCTCATTTCCCGCAATCCCAGCATGCCCCAACAAAACTCCACTGACCAGCCTGCCTTCGCAATCCTATATAAAACCAACATTATTTCCTGAATGAGATCAGGGCGAGCTTTAGACCCAACTGCACTCAGAGCCATCAGTGCAGCAGCCGAGTCAGAACATATAATCACCTGGCCTGGTCCCACTTCCTCCACCCACCACAATGCCCAGAAAATGGCAAGCAACTCTGTCACAAATACAGAGCTGCCATCAGATATTCTCTGTCCCTTACCCTAACCCTATATAGAACACAAATGTTCTAGAATGTTCTATTATGACATCATACTGTGAACAAATGTTCTAGAATGTTCTATTATGACATCATATTGTGACATCACAAATGTTCTAGAATGTTCTATTATGACATCATCTTTGACATCACATTTGATTATGACATCATACTCTGACATCACAAATGTGCTAGAATGTTCTATAATGACATCATACTGTGACATCACAAATGTTCTAGAATGTTCTATTGTGACATCATACTGTGACATCACAAATGTTCTAGAATGTTTGATTATGACATAACATACTGTGACATCACAACGGAACATGTTTGAGTTTATTTGAATAATATAAATAATATGTTTGGTAAGGCTGTCCCCGAAGCCTGTTTTTGGGATTCAAACTTCGTCAGAGTTCTTCGAACGGATGTTCGAACCTTCGTTTTTTAAGCGAAATAAACACAAAGGACACCTCTTTCCTATCGTAGTAAGGTAGACAATGAGCTACAACCTTATTTTCACCTAAACGAGCCGTCCTCGGAACTGTACATTTAATAATATTGATCTCTATGTGCAGTCGGCTGTGAAACAAGGGCGTGCAGCCAGGGACCGTCTAAAAAGTGCAACACCGAAAAGAGACACTACAAAAAGATTCAATAACTTCACTGTCATACAATATGGTCTGATATTAACATTCAGTATTCAATATTGTCTTATTCAATATTAACATTCAGTATTCAAGTAGAACAGCTAGCTAGCTGTTGTGGACACTCACCTTTCCACAGCAAAACGGTAGGCAAGGCACCTTGGTTGAGAAATGCAGGTTTCAGTCTATGTGTTGAGAATTGTTGAATATATATAGAACACAAATGTTCTAGAATGTTCTATTATGACATCATCTGTGACATCACAAATGTTCTAGAATGTTTGATTATGACATCATACTGTGACATCACAAATGTTCTAGAATGTTCTATTATGACATCATACTGTGACATCGACAGTGGCTCATGAGGTAGAGCAGTCGTCTGGCAATCCGGACGTTCTCGGTTCGATTCCCGCTCCTCCCGGGCAGCGTGTCGATGTGTCCTTGAGCAAGACACTTAACCCCTACTTGCTCCAGATGAGCAGGTTGGCACCTTGCATGGTTGCCTCCACCGTCGGTGTGTGAATGTGTGAGTGAATGGGTAAAATGTGAGTAACAAATTGTAAAGCGCTTTGGATAAAAGCTACTATATAAAAAAGCAGCCATTTACCATCCATGGAGAGGGACCCTGTCGCCCCCCCCCCCCCCCCCCCCCCCCCGCCCCCTACAGACGGGTGTCCCTCGGGGCTCGACCCTTGGAACCCTCCACTTCTCTCTCTACACCAAATCTCTGGGTAACATTATCACGTCTCATGCATTCTCATATCACTGCTATGCCGATGACACTCAACTCTTCCTCTCCTCTCCTTTCGTCTTTGACCTGGCAAGCTGTCTAACCCTAACCTTAAGATTACCAGACGACCACTCTACGTCCTGAGCCACTGTCGCCCCCATCTATGCTGCTATAGAACGGAGGATGACTTGAACCAAGACAGTGAGTGGATATTTAAGACCACACTATGGATTAACATCTATGTTGCAATAGAACAGAGGACCAAATTTTATTTTTTTATTTCTTTTTGAAAAAATAGAAAGTCACTTTAAAGGAGGTACTAATAGTATAGTTTAGATACATTAAAGGTGACATGCATTATAAATGTATTTTTTCAGTGTCTAGCATTGTATTATAGTAATAGGAGTTAGTATCAATGTGTCTGTGTCTCTAAATACCATATTGGCGGATTGCCGTCATTCAGGTCATTCATTTCCTGCTCCATTTAATCATGAATTGAAAATGGGGGACCCTGATGTAAACAAGACGAAAGTCTTTCTCTGGTCTGCATCCCCTTAACAATTGTGTGTATTGACCTGTACTGTATTGTACCCATTCTGCAATCTGTTAATAAACTTTTCAATCAATCAAGCAACACAACACACACTGGGTTTATGGGTCAAACATCATGTTTATTGTCCATAGGGAGAGAGAAGAGTGATATTTCATACCCGTTTTATGACAGAAATAGGCAACAATAAAGGAACAAAAAAAAGAATAGATATCCAACACTGAAGCCAGAGCAGAGACTATGCAGTTACCACAGCTCACCACTAGAGGGTAGTAAGTAGCATATGGCCAAATAACATGGAGAGTAATATTTCACACCCGTTTTATGATAATAATAATAAGGAGAGAGAAGAGTGTTAGAGGGGGTTGCCTGGCCCGATACCGATATCAACAGAAAACGATATATGCAGGGGCTTTTGTATATAATAATTTGTTCTTACTTGGCTGCCTGGGTAAATAAAGGTTACATTTAAAAATAAGAAAAAAAAGTTATTCAAAATAATCCCCCCCCCCCTCCCCATTTTAATGCCAATACCGGTCAATAATATCGAACATCTCTAATTGGTATGAATTATATTTTAAAATAGATACGATGGTGTCATGTTCTACCATATCTTCATCAATTCTGCTGTTCCATAGTAAACCCATATCCCTGGATAGAGGTCCTGAGTGAACGTGGTTCTAACTGTATGGAGGAGGGTCACGGTGTCAGAGACACTGTAGAAGGACAGAGTACCTGCCTTGTGATCCAGATACATTCCTATCCTGGAGGACCAAGGGCCTGAGACTTTAGTCTCAACATTATTGTGACTGAACACGTACTCCTCTCCACTGGAGCAGCTCAAACACCAGGACTTGTTATTCTTTCCAAAGCCTGACCCATAACCTGTTCTTTTGATGTCTTTGTAACAGACTGCTGTCTGAACCCTGGAGCCGCTCCACTCTACTTCCCAGTAACAGCGTGCAGACTGACCCTCTCTGCACAACACCTGATTATACAGAGTGAATCTCTCAGGATGGTCAGTGTAGCCCTGGTTGTTTCCTGTACTAATCACCTTCCTGTTCTCCACTGACAGGCGACAGTTGTGCACTGTGTTTGGGTCCAGTGAGAGGGGACAGGCGTCTGGGAGAAAAATACAGGACATCAAATCAAAGCAAATTAACCCTTTCACCGCCGCACTACCAAACGGTTAACCCTTTCACTGCGACAATACACAGAAGGTTAACCCTTTCACTGCCACACAACAGTAGATTAACCCTTTCACTGCCACACTACAGAAGGTTAACCCTTTACTATCACACTACCAAACGGTTAACCCTCTCACTGCGACAATACACCGAAGGTTAACCCTTTCACTGCCACACAACAGAAGATATTGCATACCGGTATTTATAATTCTGTATGGGTTTGATATTGTGTATTTATATATCAATTATATCACTACTCCTACAAAAGGTGAGTAACTTCACTGGCTTTTTTTTGGTTATCTTTTCTTAGCACACCCATTTGTGTCAGGCTAGAACATTCTGCATGCGTTGGATAGAACATTCTGCATGCGTTGGATAGAACACTGCAGGCGTTGGATAGAACACTGCAGGTGTTGGATAGAACACTGCAGGCGTTGGATAGAACACTGCAGGCGTTGGATAGAACACTGCAGGCGTTGGATAGAACACTGCAGGCGTTGGATAGAACACTGCAGGCGTTGGATAGAACACTGCAGGCGTTGGATAGAAGACTCTGCAGGCGTTGGATAGAACACTGTAGGCGTTGGATAGAACACTGCAGGCGTTGGATAGAACACTGCAGGCGTTGGATAGAACATTCTGCAGGCGTTGGATAGAACACTGCAGGCGTTGGATAGAATATTATAGACGTATATTTACCCGTCAGTAGTGTGATAGTAAAGGGTTAACCTTCTGTAGTGTGGCAGTGAAAGGGTTAAACACACAACCTCTATTATGTCAGAGTCTGTCCGTCAGCCGACACACGACAACACAAGTGATGGAAAGAGGTCATGGTGGAACTCACCTTGTAAATAGGACTCTCTCGTCACGGACTCTGGTGGAAGTAGAACAGCCACTGGCGAAACTAGAGACACAAAATATCAGTCACAGCATATTATGAATGAATGATTTTATTTCTGTCTTCTTTTACAAAGCATATAGAACATTTAAAAAACGAAAAGTAAAAATGACCGAAAAGGTGTAGGCTGAAGGCGAGGCTTATAATTGCCTATCCCCTTTTTAAATTACATTATTTACACACTGAAGAATTTATCGCTGAGACGCCAGCCCCCCCGTGTCCACCCGGGCTGGGTGATGCCCCAGGGATTGCTCAGCAGACGGCTGATGGACCCTGCGACTCGCCTATAGACGCCTCCCCACCGGCGCCTGCTGATGAGGCGACCTCTGGCCGCGGGGCCCAGGCGGACCCCGTTCCTGCGGGTATCTCCCTGGGCGCACCGCTCCCGGTGCGCAGTCGCCGCTGCCCCAGCCCACTCGGCCGGGCCGCGTGAGGAGGCCGCCTACACGCTACGAGCCCGAGTCCGGCAGTTGGATACGGGAGTGAGACTGTTAATCTATTCCGGTTCATAGCTTTCCGGTCTGGGGGGGATGAAGAGTTTATTGCCGGCCACTAGGGGGCAGCGTCTCATTAGTATTGCCGACCGGCTTTGTTTTGTTTTGTAGTATTGCCGACCGGCCATTTTGTTTCACTTAATGTGAGTCTGTTTATATCACTATTGAGTGTTTATGTACATTATATAGCGATATATATATATGCATTATGATAGTGTTGTCATGTCATGCATTTATGTTGGTACTTTGTCAGCTTATTTCGCGGTCCTTTGTTCTTTTTCAGGGTGTCGTCATCCTTGTCATTAAATACTAAAACTGACATCGAGGAGTGCATTTCTTCACACACAAAAAAATATATACAAAAAATAAACATAATTTAGTACATAATTTGCACAAAAAAAAGTCTACAAAGTTTCATGTACAAATCGTAAGCACATTTTTTTTTTTTTACGATTTGAATACAGTTATGTTATAATAAAATATTAGGATAATAATAAGGTTTTATATTTATGCATCACCTTATATTTGAATCATTTCTTAAATGTATGTAGCGAACTACAAATTGTTACTTCTTTGTCAAAGTTATTCCATAGTGTTGCCCCTTTAACAGATATACATCGACTTTTTATATTTGTCCTTGCCTTTGCGATATCGAATACACAAGTTCCCCCAAGTCTATACTGGCTCTCTCTAGTTTGGAACAACTCCTGAATGCAACTTGGAAGTGAGTGCTTATGTGCTTTGTACATTATTATTGCAGTGCTAAGATCGATAAGATCTTCCAATTTTAAGGTATTTGATTTAATAAAGAGTGCGTTTGTCGGTTCATAGTAATCAGCTTGATTCACAATTCTTATGGCTTTCTTCTGCATTATGAACATTTGGTTAATGTTTGTTTTATATGTGTTTGCCCATACCTCCACACCATCTGCATATTTAGACCACTATCAGTAGGGCCCTTGCCCTACTGTTGATCGACTGTGCCCTACTGATTACATTTTTTTTAAATTTTTTTTTTTACTTCGCTTTGAAATATTATAGTGAACTATTTTGCACTGTTTCAATTTATCTTGTTGAAATCCTCCAACAGGCTCTTTTTTGTATAGTATATACCTTCAGACATTACTGTAATATGAGTAACATTTTGAACTTATATATCATCTTCATCCTCCCTCAGACCCTTTAAGTAGTCCAACACCGGTCCCCATGTTGTATCAAACACCTTTCTCCGTCCTGTATTTTTAAATCTAAGCCTCTCTAAGTAGAGGGTCTCACCCAGCTCTCTCATCCACATTTCAAATGAGGGTGCTGCATCAGACTTCCAGAGTCTCAAAATGAGCTTTTTAGCCAACACAGCACCTAGATATATCGGCCAGAGTACCTAGTAACATCGTCGCTATTGCCGGTATTTGACCGGCAAAATCTGTTGAAGTCCGACATATTTAATCTCTCCGGTCATAATGTCCGGTGAAAATAATTCCCTCCAAGCACAATTTGATTATTTGAATTGTATTAAAATTGGCTAAAATTAAATAGCCTATGCGATGAACGAAACAATCATTACATTTGTTTCATCGTTGCTTCACCAAGCAGGTCTAATAATGACAACGATGTTGTCAGCGGGAGCTTGGTGCTAGATTTGCGAGAAGCATGCAGCTGCAGAGCCACAGAACCCACAGAGCCGTGCCCACACAGTGCAATACTCCAATTCAGCCATTGGCAATTCAGCTGTTGGGTTGGGGGCGCTGCTGAGCGGTCCCCAGACCGGACCTGAAAACACCGCTGCTCTGCGGGTCTGCAGCTGCATGCTCTCGCAAATCTAGCACCAGGCTCCCGCTGACAACATCGTTGTCATTATTAGACCTGCTTGGTGAAGCAACAATGAAACAAATGTAATGATTGTTTCGTTCATCGCATAGGCTATTTAATTGTAGCCTATTTTAATACAATTCAAATAATCAAATTGTGCTTAGAGGGAATTATTTTCACCGGACATTATGACCAGCACCAAGTCGTTGGGAGGTGGAGTCATCACGCAAACCCACGATAATGTTGCCGTCTCTCTCTGCCAAATTTCTCAGTTCTTCGCTTGATATAATTAATACAAATGTCCAATATAACGGAATTCGTTAGCTCATAAAAACGTGATTATAACAGACTGCTGTTTATTAATGTCGGGCAGACTGCCCACCGACACCTCAAGTCGGCAGCAGCACGAAGTCTCGAGGGACTTATTTTATTTGGAATATATTAACACTTTGAGTGCCGGGACACGTCTTCTCACGTCTTTGCTGGCCATGCTAAAGTTGCCGGGGGACGCTGTACAGCGTCCTTATATCAATATTTCAAAAATCTGCGATCGGATTCATAATGTCCCTCCGCTGGCCTGAGATCCACCAGCAGGACCCACTGAGCTCTCTGGCGGTTCAGGAGCGCCATCTAGTGGCCGATCGGCGCAACCGCTTAACAGGAAGCGCAGTAGAGGTTTTGCTGGTCGGCCATATTACTTCCGGGCACTCGGTATAGGTTCCGGCACTCTAGCTCGTCACACTACATAGCGATCGATTGCCAATAACTCGATAAACAACATGATTTGGACGTATATACCATTATACAAGCTGGAGATGGACCGGGTAATAATATATCCCATAATGATAACATTTCTACTCGACGATGATCGCCCAACGGCGCGCGGAGACTGGGGTGAGTTTCAGCGTGTAACGTTACCGTCTTCGATAATAACTGATATTATCAACATTTGACCCACATTAGATGATTGGTATAACGCTGCCCACGGAATTATAAACGCCCCCTCGCCCATCCGGTCAACATCAGATGACGTGTAGTAACTTCTAGAAGTACGTCTAGTTGGAATTTTTTATATCGCGCTGATTGCCATCAAACTGTATTTCATCATCAATATAATGCATTTGGGGCTATATATCACGTTCTGGAGAAAGCTGCAGAAGAGATGAAAACATACTTATACATTAGACCATACTTTACTATGAATATGTGAATGAAAAAGTTTAACGTTGCTACACAATGAACAATACATATAGGACTTTGAATGGGCCCTAATAATGGCAATGTAGCAATAGAATTTAAAAAGTTATAGCCCTGCAAAGAAGGGGACTTTCTCCATAGACAAATAGCGCTGGCAATCTATGGTATATCATTAATTTAACCTTAGGCAACCAAAGTGTTAATGACTGTATATACGCAAAAGTAGCCTAGTTTTAAGTTAAAATATTATAAATGCCTTGAGCATGTCATTCTTTATATAGGCCTATCAATTTGTTTTAAGCTCAATAAACTCTGACCGGAATTGATCCCATTTGTCCGGTAGATTGAAATCTACCGGACACTCAGACCGGCAAAAGAAATTTCTAACGGAAACCCTGGCTGATACGCTAGGATACATCTTATTCACTTTCACCTTTGAGTAGTGCAAACTGTGTATCACTTTAAATTGAATCAAGTTAATTCTAACATTTACAGAGCACCGGTGAATATTTGTAAGACGCGTTTCCCAGAATTCCTCATTGAGGGGTATCCCCAGTTCTGACTCCCACTCAGTCCTATATCTTTCTGTGCTAACTATTACCTGATTGAAAAGTGTCTGGTATATTTTTGACACCGCCCCTTTACTACCTGGTCTAACATTAATTATAGTTTCCAGTGCTTGATGCTGAGGAATGTCTGACCATGTATCTACATGAGTCCTTACGAAGTTCCGTATCTGTAGACCCTCAGTAGCTCGAATGATAAAAACTGGACCCCTTGGTACAAGTCCTTCAAGCACCCTATACCCTTCACCTTCCACTGTGCAAACCCTTGATCCATAGTGGATGGCTTAAAGGCATGGTTATTACCGATTGGAGTGTCTGTATACATATTTGGAGCTTTCAAGTATGTTTTAATCTGTTTCCCTACCTTCAAGGAGCTATGTACTATAAAATTCCCTTCATATAGTGATTTGTTTATCTTGACAGGGCTATTCAAAAGGGCTAGGAGAGAGGTTCCCTGACAAGCTGCTTGCTCCATTGAGAGCCATGCAGGAGTAACCTCCTCCATGCCCTTTATAAGGTTAGCACTTCTCCAGAAAGCCATATTGTTTAAATGTGCAGACCAGTAGTAACATCTGAAGTCTGGAAGACCAAAGCCACCCTCATTTTTTGTTTTACATAAGTGTTTTTTGCTAATACGTGCAGCTTTATTCTGCCAAATAAAGGGGATTATAATCGAGTCTAACTTTTTGAAATACCGCTGTGGTATGAATACTGGAATTGACTGAAAGATGTATGTAAATCTCGGAAGAACCACCATTTTAATAGCGTTTACTCTCCCAACCAGTGACAGTGGGAGGGTCTTCCAAAAATCTATATTCTGTTTCAACTGTTTTATTTTTAATTTCCAATTCTCTTCAAGTAAGAGTTCAGGTTTTTTAGTAACGGTCACTCCTAGGTAAGTAAATCTATCTTTGGTCATCTTAAAGGGGACAGAGTTCAATGAGGAGCTATCCTTATTTAATTGTACTGGCATTAATTCACTTTTATCCCAATTAATTTGAAAACCTGAAAGAGAGCCAAAATAATTAAACAATTCCATAATTGGAGGAAGGGACTCCTGTGGGTTAGATACGTATAACAAAATGTCATCTGCATACATTGATAAATGATGCTTTTGCCCTTTAATGGAGACAGGTGATATTCTAGGATGTTGTCGAATTTTTGTAGCTAGTGTTTCTATGACTGAAAAGATAAGGAGAGCATGGATCTCCTTGCCTTGTCCCACGGTATAGTGGAAACTGAGAAGAAATATCCTGGTTAGTAATAGTAACTACACTTGCTGTGGGATGAGCATAAAAAATCCGTATCCAGTCAATAAATACCTTCCCGAAACCAAATGCCTCTAGGGTCACATACATATATGGCCACTCGACCTGATCGAAGGCCTTCTGAGCATCCACTGAAATCACAACTGTCTCTGTATTGTGTTTTGTATAAAGTATATTGAATAAACGTCTTAAGTTGTAATAGATATGTCTATTAGGAATAAAGCCTGTTTGATCCGGGTGCACTATCTTCTGAATGTGAGCTTTTAGCCGCTTGGCCAGAATCTTGCTAAGCAGCTTTGTTTCAATTGGAATCAGTGACACAGGTCTGTAGGATGATGGTTCTAACTCATCTCTGGCCTTTTTTTAAATTAATGAAATATTTGCATTATACAGCGTTTGAGGAAGTCTACCATCTGATGCGGCATGCTTAAACATACGAAGCAGAAGCGGAGATAGTTCCTTAGAGTAGTGCTTGTAGAATTCTGCCGTAAAGCCATCAGGGCCAGGTGCTTTATTGTTCGGGAATTCTGTAATTGCCTCTACTATTTCTCCTATGGAGATGTCCCTTTCCAGTGCAGCTTCTGCCTCGCCATCAAGCTGAGGTAGGTTTAATTCAGAGAGAAATGCCTTAATAGCATCAATGTCATGGTTGCCATTTTATGTATACAATTTTGAATAGAACTCCATAAAACGTGCATTTATCTCTTTAGGGTCTGTAAGAACAGTGCCTGTGTCTGATTTTATTTTTAGTATTGCACGGGAAGCTTGCGCCTGTCTTAATTGACGTGCCAGCAGTTTCTGAGGTTTGTCACCTATTTCAAATTGTATCTGTTTTATCATATTCAATTGCTTATTGACCTGTGCAGATAAAATAGTATTGTACTCATGTCTTTGACAGACTATAGAATTCAGGATGTCGGGATCCGCAGTGTACAGGTGTTCTAGTTGAGACACAGAATCATCCAAATCCACTAGTCTTTTTGACATTTGTTTTCTCCTACCTGCCACGTATGATATGATGCTACCTCTAAGCACTGCCTTGATAGCTTCCCACAGTGTTGAGTCATCCACATCCCCTGTATCATTTGTGGCTATAATGTCAGGTAGCCTAGCTGACATGTATTTTAAGAAACTCTTCTCTTTTAAGATTGTGTTGTCAAATCTCCAGGTGCGTTCATTTCTATGTCTAGTGAACCTAACATCCAGTGACATGGGAGCATGATCACTTATCAGGATAGTATGGTATTGTGTGGACACAACACTGGATATCAGTTTAGAGTCTATCAACATGAAATCAATCCTAGAATAGGATTTATGCACTGGAGAGAAAAAAGAATAGTCTCTGTTGGTAGAATTGCGTAGCCTCCATATGTCAACCAGATTTAGATTGTGCATGGCACTTTTTAACACCTCACTGGCTTTGCTGTTCACGGATACCTTTGATGACTTTTTATCCAACACAGGGTCAAATATACAATTGAAGTCGCCACCCAATATAATATTTGTATTACCGACGTCAGGAATTCTATTCAGAACCGTCTCAAAAAAATGTGGATCATCAAAATTTGGACCATACACGTTTATCAATGTTACAGGAACACAATTAAGTGTCCCTGATACAATTACAAATCTACCATTCGGATCCGCGATTGTGCACACATGATCAAATGACACACCCCTCTTGATAATAATAGCGACCCCTCTGGCCCTGGCCCCGAAGTTTGATTGAAATATTTGTGATCCCCATCCCATGCGTAACTTGTTCCTGGCTATATTCTTAATATGTGTCTCTTGAAGATATATAACATCAGCTTTCAGGCTTTTTAAATGAGCCATTACCTTACCTCTTTTAACTGGGTGATTTAGAAACCCTTACATTCCAGCTTACAATCCTTGTACTATCCCCATTGTTATTTACTGACATGACATATTATCAGTGGTGCATTATTGAAATCATCTGGGGTGACACGCACCACGTGCACGCGCTCCCGCGAATGCGCATTTAATGTCCCCTCGCTTGAGCACAGACTAAAGACAGTGCCTAATTGCCTCTACGAATGGAATGTAACACATGTCTTCACAACAAGTTAGGTGTGAATGTATCTGAGAACATATTTAACACACCTGACGACCGGCGCTATTGATATGCAAATAGCGAGTACTTATCTGGGGTTGAGTGCAACCCCGTCCCATGAAGAACGCATGCCTGCATATTATCCATGATCATGTGACAAAGCAAAAATCGCCCAAAGTGTTGTATACATTCCGCCGTTAGAAAAAATAAATTAAAAACAATAATATGCACTGCCGCAAACTAACATGAAAAACACTACGCTGACCTCCGGGGCCCTCTTTACCTCCCTCCAGTCCCCTCTGCGAACAAACACCTCTAAGTCTAAATACCTTAAGAGCTAGTAAACATACCATGATAGTCTGTGTATACAATCGTCTCCACCTGTCCAACAAAACAAATGAGAAGTAGGTAGGATGGGCGCAATGAGCCGCTGTAACTCGTGAGTGATCACGTATTGAAGCGGTCGTCTGTACCATCGGGTTGGATTAACGCGGCACTTTGTTGTCGTCTAGGAACTTCTCTGCGTCCTTCGGGTCGTTGAACGTGCGCTTGTCTGTGCCAACCGATACCACGAACGTCGCTGGGTGTCGGAATCCGCATCTCACCTCCGCAGTCTTGAATCTGGTCCTGATATTGTCGAATCGCTTCCGTAGCTTCAACACTGCCGGTCCCAGGTCCGGGAAAATGTAGATACGCGTTCCCTCATGTTGTAAAGGGAACTTTTGTGTTGCAAGCCTCAGAATGCGCGCTCCTTCACTGAATCATGGTGGATCCGTGCTATAATTTGGGGTGGAGTGCCATCTGTTGCCGTATTCATATTGACCCGATATGCTCGGTCGATTTTAACAGGCTTGTTGTTGAAGTTCTCATCTCCCAGCAATGTTGTTATAAGTTTTGCAATAAAGTCTGTAGGATTGCCCTTTTCCGTGCCCTCTTTTACACCCATGATCCGAATGTTTTGTCGTCTGTAGCGCGACACAAGGTCGTCCACTCGCTCACCGAGCGTCTTGGCCTCCTCCCCCCACACCAGTAGCGGCTGCTGGTTCTCTCTCCACTAGGGGCGCTATACCAAAACATTTTGCAAACATGTACAGTACCACGCAACCGACTCATGGCAAGACGTGAGCGATTCGACTCACGCTCACGGCAATGAATCGGCTCTTATGAACGAGTCGCTCAGCTGTTACTACAACAACACACAACCAGTCAAATAAAGTATAGTCTAATTCACAACTTGAAACACAATATATAAATAGAAAAGTTAGAAACAAAACTCGCTCCGTCTCCAAACACACGCAGATCTCTCCCTCTCTCTCCTTCTCTCTCTCACACACAGCGCGACGTGGAATCGATTCGTTACACAATCAGACCTAGTATAATGTAGTATTATATACCAAGAATAACTTCAGTATGAGTACAGGGCTGTACACATATTTTGCATATTGTTAAACGAGCCAAGGCTAGCTATTAAACTATCGATATGAATCGAAAATCTGGGACCCTGATGTAAACAAGACAAACGTCTTTCTCTGGTCTGCATCCCCTTAACAATTGTGTGTATTGAGCCGTACTGTATTGTACCCATTCTGCAATCTGTTAATAAAGTTTTCATTCATTCATTCAAACATAGACGATATTGAACAAGCCATAATCCACGTATTTTCAATCCAAAAGAAAGAGAGAGAGAGAGAAGCGTTATCTGAGTGGCTGAGAGAGAGAGAGAGAGAGAGAGAGAGAGAGAGAGAGAGCATTTTAGTAACGTTACATTTTCAACAAGATTGCTGCTATTTAAACACTTCATGGAAACGGGGTAACGTTAACCTTATGTCGACTGTAGTATTGTATGACCTCGACATAACGTTTAAACGTTAACGTTACTCCGTTTCCATGCAGTAATTATAAAAGTGGCCAGCTAAGCTAACGGAGCTAACAGCTAGCAGTAGCTAACGTTAGCTGAAAGCTGTAACGTTACAACGAATCAGCTGTTGATATTATGCGGCATCAGTAGACAACATATCATGTATTAAACTAGAGTTAAGATTGCTAATCTACCTTGTTGTTGGCTTGTTGATAAAGTATATCCACTCCATGGCATTGTCCATCCAGCCTGTGTTGATGTCCATCCATTGTCCATGCATGTCCCTCCACACTGCATCCATAATATAGCTTGTTAATAGCCAACAAGTACTGTGAGTGAGTGCCTTTGTCCATGTCCGCCTCGAACAGCCTGCAAACTACCTGGTGTTCTATCGCCATGCTCTAAGACAAACTCTAACCTTAACCAACTTTGAAAGAGTGCCTAAGCCTAACCGTTGAAAGAACTTGCCATCACGCTCCAAGACAAATATCTGCATCACACAACACAACAACAGCATAAACTCATGTTGCAAACTGCGGTTACGGAAAGTACCGCGTCGGCCAATCAGAGAGCTTTTAGACGCTCGGCTGCTTGCTAGGTTGTTTCAAACCAGCGCCCGAGTTCCATCATAATACATCATATTCAACGCAAAGCGCGTGGCTGCGACGGATACAGCGATGAACCAGTGCACGGCGGGCACGCGCACTCCAGGCGCAATTGCGCCTAGCCCAGAGAGAAATACGGCGAGGAGAAATGCCTGTGGCTACGGTAATGAAAAGGTCTATATCAGACAGAATCGTCACTTCCTGTTCAGGAAAACTATTATTAATCTTTGTAAAATTAAGTTATATTGTGCATTGGAAACACAAACGTACTTAAAATGAGTAAATATTATTCATGTTTATATTATTTATAGGGCTATAAAACAAAAAACAAAAACGTTTTTTTTTCTTCTTCTCTCATTTAACAGGTGGGTCGGCGCCCTAGCGCCCCCGGTGGCGAGCCGCCACTGCCCCACACGGCACATTTGCCTTCAGGAATCTTGATTCGGCTTTCATGTTTATTCAGGCCATCCTCGTTTGAGGCTACCCTTTCCTCAATATTATCCAGTGTCTGTTTCAGACCAGCAAGTGATGCATCCAACTTTTCAAACCTTGAATCGACATTTTGATTCAGTCGATTAATAGCGGCCATTATGTCCGTCGTGGTCGGCGGTGGTGCTTCGTTCGGCGCTGTAGTTTCAGCTTGGTCTTCATCCGCATCTACAACTTATATTGTCAATTTTCTTTTTACTTCTACCATTGAATTGCCTTCTTAAATTTTACACTTTTGTAGGAGTTTAGTGGAGCCTCTCTCACACACGACTATCCCAGCTCACGCCCCCTTCCGGTCGCACGCATTGGCGAAACCACACACCGAGTATAGCCTCACAATAAATAAGAGTTGTCAACATGGATGAAACAATAGAGCTCATCACTTATTTCTGATTTGCTCCTTGAGCTGTTCCAGAGGTCCTGGCGAGTGGGTTCACAGGGAGGCTTATTCTTGGTTTCTATTGTGATGTCTTTATTTGTTTGTCTTTGTATGCATCTATCTCTCACTCTTTAGTTCTGTTATCTGTTGCTATTTGATTGGATTGATTAATTGGTTGATTGAATCATTCATTCATCCATTGATTGCAATTTCGATTAGAGTGTCATTAAACATTTTATTAAATTCCATTTCACACAAACAAAACATTCTGCTACCTGCCCCCCAAGCTTTACAAAGTGCCTTTCCTAAAACATACTTTCATGATATCTTACTGAAATAATGGGCCTCATACCATGAAGCGATATAAGAACAGATTTCGTTCTTAACTAGCATTTCCTCTTACTTTGTTCTTACCTGGGATTCAGCAAAGTTCTCTTATTGTTGCTTTTTTCTCAGGCAAGAACAAATGATAAGAGTGGTCGAGAGCACTCTTACCAAAATAAGAAACTCTTACCCAAAATACAATTTTTATTAAAAAAAGCATACCATTGGTTAATTGCCCCCAAATACGACTTTAAAAATACAGAACTTTTCAATAATAATGATTATTATTATTATAACTTATTGCATGCATTCTATCTGAAATGGATTATATATTGCTGTTAGAACAGTTATGCTCTGGCCGCCCAGGCCATTGATTGAAGATTTTATTAACAGATTGCAGAATGGGTACAATACAGTAGGGCTCAATACACACAATTGTTAAGGAGATGCAGACCAGAGAAAGACTTTAGTCTTGTTTACATCAGGGTCCCCCATTTTCAATTCATAATGACATTTATGACATACACAACATACAGACAGATATATATCATGACATTTATGACATGACATACTGTCATAATCACAGCACAGGCCTACTTCACTCCCCCTACTTTTCCCCTCACGTCCTCCACACGCTCCTCTTCATCCCCCTCTCTATCCGCTGCGCACTCCTCACCATCCTCTCTTTCTTCAGTCACTCCTTCCTTCACCCTCATTCACCCAGCTGTAGTCCATCCCCCTAATTCACACACGGGCAAACACCCCACTCTCCCCAGCTGCACCCTATCCTCCCCTGATGAGAGGACAATATCTGCACCTTGACGCTGACCAGAAGCTGTCGTGGTATTAATTACCACTGCCCAGGTACGACGTCTCTGCCACAAGCTCTACTGCTAGATACCCTCCGTGTATTGGCTTACTCTAACCCGTTTCTCTCCTGTGCCCCAAAGGACCGCCGTCCCTGTCTGGACGTCACCTGTTCCCGAGAGGAACACCTATTCTCCCGCTGCCACCCAGCAGCTCCAGCGTCCCTGTCTGGACGTCACCTGTTCCCGAAGAGGAATACCTATTCACCCGCTGCCACCCAGCAGCTCCCCCGACAAGCACCAGGACCGCTTGCTCGCTCACTGCCGCCGTGGCAGCCACAGGACAGAACATAACCCCGTTCTATTTCCCCCCAATTCCTGTGTTGCTCAATTCCATTAAACACCCTTGAAACCGCTCCCTTTCTCTTCTCGTGTATTCAGCAATTGGGCTGTGCTCCAGACTCCAGTTCTCACACATACAGATATGCAGTACTGTATACGTAGCATAGAACGCATATTTAGAGATCGTCTATATCAGTGGTTCCCAAACTTCTGTTTTATGCGGACCACTAGATTGTTATCAAGAACATTTGCGGACCACCTCGTATGCAAACAGTAAAACATAAATAAATAAACAACGGTTTCGTTGATGATCCAATGTACAGTTACCCCCACCCGCTGACCCATCTTACTAGCCAACTACTATTATATTACTACTATATTAATACAGTCTATTCCACTATATAGCTATAGGTGCTGTATGATGACAATACATTTGATTCCTATCTAATTTTGATCCATCGCAAAGCGCTCCAGCGCTTGAATACGGCCGGGGGATCGGCTCATATACAATGCAGACCCACGGCTCTCGTATTATAATGAGCCCGCGAGGCGTGTCTCTGTATGCAAATGACTTGCGCGAGAACGCGCATCCAGTTTAGAATGAGTGAGATTCACCATTCAAAAAACCTGGGTAAGAACAGATTTGGACTTTAAGAACGGCTTGATGAATGTGGCGGTGGCTTTTCTTATTGTTCTCTTAACAGACAGGTAAGCAAGAAAAATAATAAGAGAGTATTGTTGAATGAGGCCCATTGTTTATGTTATCATAGAACCTGCTGGAGTGTAGCCTGCATTGACAGTCATGTTTTACGATATATTCATCTCACCTTCTCCTGATATCTTCATGTTTTACAAGAGTCTATATATTCATCACCTTCTCCTGATATCTTCATGTTTTACAACAGTGTATATATTCATCTCACCTTCTGCTGATATCTTCGGCCACGTATCCTTCAGGATGTTCTTCAGTTCGTCTCTCAGCTCAGAAACAGCATCACTCACATTCCTGAAGTCACGTAGAGGATGGCCAGCGATACTGGGTAAGTCTGGAGATACACTGGGACTGGAGAAGGACTGGAAACCCTGGATAGAGAGAAATTATATTAAACAAAGAGAGACAGACACTGTAACAGTACTGTATATCTGGATGTCATGTATGTCATAAATGTCCTGATTAGATTAGATTTTTTTATCTGTATGTTGTCATAAATGTCATTATGAATTGGAAATGGGGGACCCTGATGTAAACAAGACAAAAGTCTCTCTCTGGTCTGCATCCCCTTAACAATTGTGTGTATTGAGTTGTACTGTACCCATTCTGCAATCTGTTAATTAAAGTTTTCAATCAATCAGACTCATTCGAAAATCACCTACAGTAAAACTGTAGTATTTCTGTGTTTTTTTTGCTTCAGATGTACAAATGGCTATAGAAATACTATAGTGAATCACTATAGAAATAACCATATACATAGTATTTCTTTGGTAAAACCACAGGAATACTAGTGTTTCACCGTACATTTCTATTGACTTTAGTACTGAAAAAAGTACATGGGCAGTCACAGAAATGTAAACGTAATATATATGGTTTAAATATGAAAGGCATATTCAGTAGAAACAGTTAGTCCTAATGCTATCTATACGACTGAATAGCTAGTGAACCGGAGTACAATGGATGTGGTTCAAAGACATATGAAAGGCATATTCATCAGAAACGGTTACAGTTAGTCGTATGGATAAGACTGAATATCTAGTGAACCTGAATGAAATGGATGTGGTCGTCAGCGTGCTCCAGCTGCTCCAGCTCCACCCCTCTCCTCCTCAGCTCCTCTATCTCCTGTTCCAGTTGCTTCAGGACCCCTTCAGCCTGACTGACTGCAGTCTTCTCCTGGGCTCCGATCAGGGCCTTCACCTCCTTGCGCCTCGTCTGTATTGAGCGGATCATCTCAGAGAAGATCTTATCACTGGCCTTCACTGCTGTCTGGGCTGAACTCTGTTAAGACACAAAGACATGAATGGACTGCACTTTTATAGCACTTTCTTCTAAAGAGCTTTACAACTTATGCCTCACATTCACACACACACAGAGACACACACACACACACACACACACACACATGTGTTGTGTATGTCATAAATGTCAATATGAATTGAAAATGGGGGACCCTGATGTAAACAAGACAAAAGTCTTTCTCTGGTCTGCATCCCCTTAACAATTGTGTGTATTGAGCCGTACTGTATTGTACCCATTCTGCAATCTGTTAAATAAAGTTTTCATTCATTCATTAATTTGCTGTCTCGTTATAACACAAACAGCTCACCATGAACCATGACCAGCTTAATTACGTTAGTTAGCATCCAAGCTAGCGTGATAACGTTAGTACAGTAGTTATTAGCATCCAAGCTAGCGTGATAACATTAGTACAGTAGTTATTAGCATCCAAGCTAGAAACGGCTAGGCTGCCTGCTCTTACCTGCAATAATGTTGTCATCGTCCTGGACAGATAGACTTGTTAAATCATAATATCCACACTTTGTGCTGGTCCTCAGTAAATGTCCCGCCGGCAAAAAATAAGTTGCTATTAAAGTGCTAAATGTTAGATACACTAATATAGAGGTTTCGAACGTGGCCGCTCTGTTAATAAAAATGTATGTGGTAAAAAAAAAAGGGAACCATTCTCTGATTGGATCACAAGGCTGTCAATCATTCAACCTCCGTGTAGCTGCAGAGCAGCAGAGATGGATTTCAATGCTGTTAATCATTCAATCCCCCATTCAATGGCAAGAGTTTAAATGCACGGACCGTGCTTAGATGACGTTAATAGCCTATTTTGATTGGCTATTATTTATTATTTATTTAATCCCGGGTCAACCCGTGCAGAATTCTGCACCAGTTTTTACTGGAGCCATTACTGCTTTTGAAAAAAAAAATCACTGGCATTTTTTTACAGAGGAAAACATTTCTAATAAAAAAATAATAATAATAATAATTAAAAAAATATATATATATATATGTAAATTAATAATAATTATGAATTATGAGTGAATTTGTGTTTCACGTGTTGTCATAGAGAAACCTCCACTGACACACACACACACACACACACACACACACACACACACACACACACACACACACACACACACACACACAAACAACAAACTTTCTAACGAAAAGATGGCACAAAAAGTGATTACAAAGGTTAATAAAAAAACCTATTTTGTTCCCTCTTTTATATATAGGAATGCACTGAGGACCCTAGCTGGAGCCTCATTCAGTGTCACTTTGACTACGCTTGCACTTCATTGTACAGTAACATCTCCAAACAAATGAACACAAAGCCAAAGTAGGAGATGTCCACAAATACGCCACAAGAGGGAGCCCCACTGACCTGGTCCTGCATGCATGTCAGGACATGCATGGGGAAAGACGCATTTTTTACTCTGCAACTGTAATGTGGAATGCCCTGACAACATTCCTAAAACTCCTGAACTCCCATCTCGGATTTAAATCGGCCTTAAAATCATGGCTCAGCAGCAACTCAAATCGGTCTTAATTTGTTTTTTATCTCTTATCATAATTTGTTTTTTATCTGTTTTTATCATGAGTTGCGTGTTTGCATTTTTCTTTTCTTTTTTTCTTTTAACATTAGATGACTGTATGAGTTTTCAGGTTAGGTGTTTTTGTACTTACTTTTAGGGTGTCCTGTCTGTGTACATGTCCGTTCGTGTTTTTGTGCCTTTTTATGTTCCATGTAAATGGCCCACAATGGAAAGAAGCCATGGCTGTATTGTGTTTTATCCATTTGACCAGCGTTATGATACTTTTATTGTTAAAATGTTGTCCTACTGTTGTGTCAATAAAGTATTCAATCACACACACACACAACACACACACGCACGCACGCATAAATAAAAAGCATTATTGATTGAGTGTTTTTTCTTTATTTAGACAGTAAGATGGTGGAGAGGGATGCAGAATAGGGCAGATACAGGAAAGAAGGCTCTGGCAGGATTGGATCCTAGGCTATCAGGGGTACACATGTGGTTCCAGAGTAGGGTCCTAACCACTACACCATCTCTGGGCACATTGGGCCTCATTCACCATTTCTCTTATTATTTGTCTTATATTTTTGCTTTACCGTCTGTTATCTCAACACACTGGGATTTTAATTGGGAGCAATTGACCAATGGTAGAAACATTGCTGAATCCCAGGTAAGAACAAAATAAGAAGAAATGCTAGTTAAGAACTAAATCTGTTCTTATATCGCTTCGTAAATGAGGCCCATTGTGTCTTGCTCAAGGACACTTCGGCATGCTTCCAGGAAGAGCTGGGATCGAACCGGGAACCTTCAGATTACCAAACGACTGAATGCCAAAAAATTCATGCGTGTCCTATGTGTCACCCATCTTGCATGTGTGTGTTCGCTGCATGACGATGTAGCAATGTGCTACAAATAAAGACTTCTTCTTCAAAGTCCAGTTTCATATGACCTCACCTTCAGTGTCTCCATAGCCAGTCTGAGTGCTTTCAGCTCCTTCTCTCTCTCCTGGACTCTCTCCTGGACTTTGAAAAGACTCTCCCCCAGCTGTTTCTGGAACAAATCAACGTAGAAAGAAGAGTTTTAGTTAGGGACTTAATTTAAAGCTACACTAGAGACAGCTTTATCTATAGTGATTGGCACCCTGTGGCCATAAAAGGTAATTGCATCTTGTTTAAACATGGCATATGACAAAACAGTAACAAACTAGAATGGGTGCTCATTGGAGCACATTATGTCCACGACATGCTATATAGTTGGGAATAAATATGTCCCCCCAATAAGTGAAGGAGGTATGGCATGTGTACATATGTTTTATATTGTCTCTTGTGGCCTATTCAGGTGTGTGAGTCACAAGTGCTTTCTTGCAGTTTGTGGTTTTCATTGGGATTGATGTGCCTTTAGCATACACAAGTTGCTTCCAATAGAAAACGCTAGCGTTAACTCTGACTGCCCAACCAGAAGTCTGCAAGTCATGTCATGATTTCTCAAAACACAACTGAGTAACACTAGCTGGTTACTGGAAAACGATAGATGTGCTTCCAGCCTATCACAAAATGAACTCCTCACTCCCAAAATGTCTAATTTATATATTGTAATTTTCAAAATGATAATCATTGCCCCAAGCTGTTGCCAAGTAAAACAATTGGGCTGTTAATGAGATCGCACAGGGTGAGGCTTGGCCATTGCACTTTGTTTGTGCTGACTCCATGAATTGAAAATGGGGGACCCTGATGTAAACAAGACGAAAGTCTTTCTCTGGTCTGCATCCCCTTAACAATTGTATGTATTGAGCCGTACTGTACTGTACCCATTCTGCAATCTGTTAATAAAGTTTTCATTCATTCATTCATTCATTCATTCATTCATTCATTCATTCATTCATTCATTCATTCATTCACTCCTGTGAATGCCGAGCAAAAGGCGTCGTCTCTCTGGTGGTAAAAAGGTGAACCATAAACTCTCCACAGAGGGACTAAATAATAGTCAATGGAGAATGCTGGAAATTCCTGTTGCCTGACGTGAAACATGTTCCCACACACTCATGCCTCTGTAACGTTCTGCTTCAAAGCACAGGCTGATTGGCCCTATAGTTTGTGAGATAATGTGCGGATTCACACACACACACGCACAGATGCTACCGATTCTAATTCTTTTGCAACATATAATATAACTGATGTGCCATACAGACCCTCATCTGCACATTTGATTACATTGTTTACCTTCTCAAATTCGTATACACCGTTTATTTTTATTATACTTCTATTGCCTATATTTATGTCTTTCTACTATTACCCTACCCTGTGCCAGGTTGTGGTCTATTTTCCTCAGTAATCGTTTCACTTGTGTTTCGTGATGATCTATTTAAACACCTCTGTTCATTGTGGACCTTCCTCATTCTTTAAATGTGATCTTCGTCATGAAGTAGATGTTCTGGTCCTACCTGTTTCTCAGTCCACTCTGCTGCAGCTGACACCGTGTCGTGGCCTTTATGTTCCTCCATGGTGCACAGATAACAGATACACTGCTGGTCCGTACGACAGTAGACCTCCAGCAGCTTGTTGTGACTAGAACACATCTTGTCCTGCAGTCGGGCCGTGGCTTTGACCAGCTTGTGCTTCTTCAACACAGGGATACTCTGGTGAGGTTGGAGGTGGGTCTCGCAGAAAGAAGCCAGACACGCCAGGCAAGACATGAGGGCCTTGTGGCGTCTGGTTCCAGTGCAGAAATCACAGGCCAGGTCTCCTGGTCCGGCGTAGGTCAGAGCAGCAGAGGCAGAAGCCTGCTGGCCCCCTGTCCTCTTCAGCTGCTCCACCACCTAGGAGGACAGAAGGAGGACGGCTCAGTCACTGATGACCATGGCACCAGCAAGGAGCACTCATTCAAGGGTACTACGACTATGCTTGCACCTCATGGTACCAAAGCACCTCAAAGGCGCTAAAAACTAAATTACAAACATCACAAAACAAACTGGTCAGACTACTGCTTGACCTTACCCCTAGAACCCACCTCACCCCTGCCCACTTTGACAACCTAGGATGGCTTAGAGTAGACAACAGAGTACAGCAACTTGCAATGGGCCTGGTCTACAAGATACACTACACGACTAAGGTACCCATGTACATGTCAAAATACTTCCCAAAGGTCAGTGAATACCACAACCACAACACCAGAGGGAGCTCTACGGGCGACTGCAATTTGAAACTGGCCCCTGTAAATGTCCTAACCTAACCCTCTCCAATGTACAGTAAATGTCCTAACCCAGTAATACACAAGACCCTCTTCTTAGTTGGGAACAAGTAAGGTTTTGTCGATAATCTAAAGTACAGTTACCCCCCACCCCACCCACCCAACCACCTCCAATGTACAAACCACAAAACAAGGAAAACATAATACATCATCTGCAATGAGAAATTACATGTGTTTCTGTCTCTCTTCATGTACATGGGGGTGATAGTTTTAATTCATTGATCTGTTGTCAATATCTTCTTCAGGCTGTACACTGACGTCAGATGTCTCTGTGTAGACACAGGCCGCCCCATGAAACGGTCTCTGTGTAAACATATGGGCCCCCTTTGAAACAGTCTAGACACAGGTGCATGATGATATCAGGAGCATGCACAAGCCTACACACACACCAGCACACACACTTTAACACACTCTGCGGACACATCACGCAGACACTAATGCACACACATAGAGAGAGATACACACCCCCCCCCTTTTTTTGTTCAAGAGTGACACCTAGACATGCAAACTCATGTCTCTCAATTTAACACACACACAGGCACACATCACGCAGACACTAATGCACACACATAGAGAGAGATACACACCCCCCCCCCTTTTTTTGTTCGAGAGTGTAGAAAGTGCCAGCTAAACATGCAAACTCATGTCTCTCACTTTAACACACACACAAGCGCACATCACATAGACATCAATGCATAACACACCGAGAGACATACACAATACCATTCTGATAAGATCCTGTGTCCTCAAACTGTGACATGACGGCTATCAATCACCAAGGTAGAAAAGAGGTTGGCCTATGTACCATACTGTATAAAATATGTGGCTGTCTGTGGTCAAGTATCATTCTGCGGGTGTATTCGAGCAGATGGTCCGGATTGAAGAGCTGTCCTTCCTGTGTTCTCTGTGTACTTGAGATAAAAACCTTGGCGGCACCAGACTTCAGACTCAACTTGTCTCACTGCTTCATTCAATAAAAGAACTATAAGGGTATTTCCTAACAAATGGGGGCTCGTCCGGGATTGGATTGATCGCGGTGAACCAGTTGTCGTCTGGAGTCCCAACCAAGGTGTCTCGTCTTCAGTGACAAAACAAGCGCTAAAAAATTGAAAAGGTGAGCAGGTTACACCTATTTAACTGAAATTCCTGCACATTGAAAACTCTAAATTTATGATTTGTTCTGAATATTGGTATATGTGAGAGCACAGGAATAATTGATCTATAATCTGTATTTTTTCTCTCCTCTCTGCAAATCGTCCTGGAGAGACAAGGAGTGACGGCTGAAGGAAAGCCGCCCAGGTTAAAGCGGACGCCGGTGTTTTTTCTTCAAATGACAAAACGGTAGGCAAAATTCCAGCCTTTAAAAGTAACTACAGATTGGCAAAAATCTAAATTTAGAATAATTTTTTTTTTTTTTTTTTTTGTCATTTAGAATTTTTTGTCATTTAGAATTATTATTATTATTTTTATTTTTTATTTTTTGTCATTTTGATAAGAAAAGAAATATCCCAACGGGAGGTTGAAGGCCTATAACGCTGGTTAAAGTCCCAACGGGAGGTTGAAGGCCTATAACGCTGGTTAAAGTCCCAACGGGAGGTTGAAGGCCTATAACGCTGGTTAAAGTCCCAACGGGAGGTTGAAGGCCTATAAATCCTATAAATTGATTCTGTATGAATGTTAAGGCGGGTGGCATGTTATTGAATCTTAACAGAAAAGCTTAGATGTAAGACGAATTGGTGCTATATTCTTCAACAAGGCCCGCCCCATAAGGGGTAGAAGATTGGCTGGTTATTATAGCAACGATTTGAACGACATACAGGCTTTTGAGATTAATATCCACGGACGGGGTTGGGACATTAGGGGATAGTGAATTTGTATTGAATCCCAGGTTTAGCTGGAGCAAGTGAAGGAAACATCTTTAGCATAGTTGAACGGACCCCCAAAAGTGGAGGGACACGTTACTTAAATAGGTCGGATAATAGTTCAATAGCGCAAGCGATTGGAGGTTGTGATAGAGCTGTGTGGTTAGGGTGATTTTTTTTTCTCTCTCTCTCCTCCTCCTTGTACTCTCTCTATAACTCAACTTCCCCCCCTCTCTCTATAACTCACCCGGACTTCCTCACATTCCTCCTACTTCCCCCCTCTCTCTCTCCATAACTCACCTCCTCACACTCCGTCTCCTTCTCCTCCCCCCCCCCTCTGCCTCTCTCTATAACTCTCTCTCTCTCTTTCTGTACCCCAACGCATCTAAATACACACACACACATTCTCTCACACACATTCAACATAATCATATTACGTTGGTGCCGCTTGCTGTACGTCGTCGAGAAAACTACAACAACACGAGCCATTTCTCTCTGTCTCTCTCTCTCACTCTCTCGTACCTCACCCGCTCTCCCATTTTTCTACTGCATGTTTCTATCTTATTTTTGAAAATATAAGTATATTGTTTAGAGGAAAGACAAATATATAGTTCAGGGGGTTATTTAAAGGGGTTGGTATTATCCCACATTTAATTAACTTTCAAACACTGGGTAATATAATTAAGAGGATAAACTACAACAACACGAGCCATTTCTCTCTCTCTCTCTCTGTCTCTCTCTCTCACTCTCTCGTACCTCACCCGCTCTCCCATTTTTCTACTGCATGTTTCTATCTTATTTTTGAAAATATAAGTATATTGTTTAGAGGAAAGACAAATATATAGTTCAGGGGGTTATTTAAAGGGGTTGGTATTATCCCACATTTAATTAACTTTCAAACACTGGGTAATATAATTAAGAGAATTATATTGGAGTTGTTAGTAAGCACGTTCTAATATTGGGTTGTACCAGGTAATAACAAGGCCCCCATACACACCTCACTCACTCACACTCACTCACTCACACTCACTCACTCACTCACTCACTCACTCACTCACTCACTCACTCACTCACTCACTCACTCACTCACTCACTCACTCACTCACTCACTCACTCACTCACTCACTCACTCACTCACTCACTCACTCACTCACTCACTCACTCACTCACACACACACACACACACACACACACACACACACACACACACACACACACACACACACACACACACACACACACACACACACACACACACACACACACACACACACACACACACACATACCCCTCTCTCTGTCTTTTTCTCTCTCTCTCTCTCTCTCTCTCTGACTCTCTCTTGTCTCTCTCCCCCCCTTCCTCTTTTAATTGAGGTTGTAATAAAATGGCGGAACGCATTATACAAAAGTGGAGGTCGTGTGAGCCGGGTAGCGTCGGACGAGTATTAGTAGACACACATTCACGTTGGCTGGGTAAAGTAGCCGACAAAGAAAGAGACAAAGCCAGTACAAGATTTGTACAATGGGCGGAACGGGTCCAAAAGGTCGGAGTGTTTGGACAATGGACGGAGAAGGCGCCGGTAAAAGGGAAGCTTGGCACATGTGCAGGCCAAGCAGCCACGAGAGTAGCTAATGCGATGGCTGTTTTGCAAGGAATGAAAACCTACTGTTTCAAAGTAAAGTCTAAAGCTAAGCAGGAGCTAGCCGAGGCCGAGTCATTCCTAGCTGACTGCTCCTGTTTTTTGGGAGAGGTTAAACTGACTATGCAGATGGAAGAAAGGGCAGCAGAGAGGGTGATTGATAACCTCATAGCGGCTGAGGCTCCCCCATTCACTCCAACAGCTCCTGTGTTTAGCACGACCAATCCATTCTCTAGTCGACCACCACCATATGCAGATGCACAGGTGCCATTAAAAATGCCCCTGACAACACCTGCACCAGCATTTATGGGACCTTTGGTTGTGATCAGAGCAGGGCTATTGGATACCGGACCATCCGGTGGCAATAGTGTTAGGGAGGACGATACCCTACGATACCTGACAGAAGTGGCGGAACATAGTAGTAATCTCACGCCCAGTCCATACGCAGGAACAAACCAAGCTGGGCCTGTGGGGTATAGAGTAGGCACGCAGACCTCGGCACAAGGAACCAACTCAGGTGCCAGCTCAAGTGACACAGGTGTCATAGGATCGGGGTATAGGATAGACACCCAGAACTCGGCACTAGGAACCAGTTCGGGCGCCAGCTCAAGTGGCGCAAGTATCAGAGAATCGACCGGGGGGCCCGTGGGGTGTATAGATAACCAGACCTCGGCACCAGGAGCCAACTTAGGTGCCGGCCCAAGTGACGTAAGTATAGCCGAGGTGCAGGACCTTATAACTCAGCTACAATCGGTACTGGTTACGGGCACGCCTCAGAATAGACAAACCCAGGGGGTACAAGACTGGGTGGGGAGTCACCTCCAACAGTCACCCCCATTGACCTCCACGCCAGCAACACGGAGGGACCTGGAACGGGTAGATAGGACTCGGGCCCCACCAACTAGGTATGGTAGTAATGTGTACAATCTGGTGGGACCCGATAGAGCCTATATGATGCCCCTCACACATAGCAAATCGTCCGGTACTGGTAGGGTCACCACGACATTCTCGCCAATGGCACTCCGAGACGTAACACTCATGAAGGAGAGTATGCCGGACATCAATAAGGGTGCAACCATGTTTATCAAGGCATATTTAGACACATGTGTGGGGCATGAACCGGCCATGGGGGATTTTCGTAAAGTGTTCGCTGCTTGCTCCTCTCGGTCTGCCTTAGAGGGGGTAGAAATTGAGGCACATACAAGGGGGGATCCAGATGACACCCCCCTAAGTGACCTGATTGACCTATTATGGCCGGCACTTAGGAAGAAATACCCCACGAAACAGAATGTGCGTGAATTGAACAACCTACCAGTGAAACCTGATGAAACCGGGACGGAATACATACTCAGGGTCAGGGAGACGTGGGTAGATAGCATCGGGGATTACACTACCCCAACCATGGATAAACTGTTTCGCGGTGCAGTTGAGGGGTCCATGAACAAGAACGTTCAGGCAAAGCTCAGAGGTATTATTGGCATAAATGAGTTCTCTCATGAACTCTGGTCCTCCCATCTGGTCCATTACATAGATGTGGAATTGGAAGAGAGAGCAGAATCTGAAAAGGAACTGGCTAATCTCCAGTCGCATATTCTGAAGGGACAGGCAAAAGAAATGAAAGACAAAATGAATAGCGCCAAGTCATATAGACAGATGCCACAAGTAATTCTTGAGGAACCATACTGTCAATCCCCTCACACCCCACAATACCTTCAGTATCCCCCACCAGCGGAGTACCAGATGTCCAACATGGACGACGAATGGGATAGGGGTGACGAGAGGTTCCAAACTCAGGGGGGGAGGGGGTATGGGAGGGGGTATGGGAGGGGGTATGGAAGGGGGCGGGGCGGCGGACCATGGGGTTACCCCCCGATGCGAGACGCCCCAGTGCCCGGGACAGGAACATGTTTTTCATGTGGAATGCCTGGTCATTGGTCCCGCGAATGTCCCTACAACTCAGGGAGAAGGGGGAGGGGTGCCAGGGCCATAATGCCCCCGCCCCACCAGGCGCCCGGCCCGAATCAAATGCCCCGTGGTGGGCCACACCAAATGTTCCAGAACCAATAGGGAGGCCCAGACCCACACACAGGCGATTTGTCCAGCGTAGATAAATTATTCATGGAACCCATGGTCAAGTTAACCATAAACGGCCGTGATCATTTATTTATGGTGGACACAGGAGCACGGTATTCTACACTTAACACACACTTGCCACACTCAAAGGATGCCGTCCCTGTAACTGGGTTCTCGGGAAACACCGAAATGTGGCCGTTGTCTAAGACAACCGACTGTGTTTGGGGAACACAGAGATTTAAACATTCATTTCTATTAGCTAAGAGCTGCCCACTTAATTTGATAGGCAGAGACATACTGGGCTCTCTTAATATTGAGATAATGTGTCACCCCCTTAGCATGGACATATTATTCCCCGATGGGAGTTCATTAACATGTGCCACGCCATGGCAGGTGATGAAGCACCAAATGGTCCAGCAGACACAGTTTGGCCAGCCCCACCCTGACACAATGGCTGAGGTATGGTGGGGAGTGTGCGTGGATTTTAACAGCAGCAAGCTCCACGACGCAAACCAAACATGGCAACCCTGGATCTCTTCCCAGTACCTACAAAAAGCCCCAAATGACCCTCCGCACTGTACGTTCTTCTACTCATTAGTGGAGGATGAGAATTATGATGCCCTGTGGGAGGGATGGGGAAAGGGTCAAGATGACGCAAAACCTAGACTCCGGATAGAACATATCTATGTAGGTGAAGCAGGCACCGCGGCTGGGGTGGTACTGACCCCACAACAGGCTGAGTATTATAACCTAGGAACCTCCTCTAGTCCGCACCTTACCCTAGGGGTTACTAGAGGGGGTGAAGCGAAGAACCTAGGCCCCATGATTAAGGCATGCATGCAGGCTACTGATTGGGAAAAAACGCAGCATGACTTACTCTGGTACTCTCCAGGAACTAAATCATACCGAATAACCCACGAATCAGAGGTCACGGTAGAATGCCAGAAACAACGTTTACCAAGAACACATGGACGTGAAAACACAGACCACCCCGACACTGATGCACTGATAGATTCGCTACCTCAATCACTGTGGTCCCAGGGACCAATGGATGTTGGACGGCTAAAGATAGATCCAATCTCGATTAAAACTAAGCCAGGAACCACACCCATATTTCGGGCTCAGTACAAGCTCAGTGAAGCCCAGCAGGACGGGATAAAAGATACTATTAAGGGACTAGTATCTGGAGGTGT
Organism: Notolepis coatsorum; assembly: GCF_963971535.1. Classification (NCBI taxonomy): domain Eukaryota; kingdom Metazoa; phylum Chordata; class Actinopteri; order Aulopiformes; family Paralepididae; genus Notolepis; species Notolepis coatsorum. The sequence goes on from NC_140165.1 coordinate 316,125,873, forward strand.
AATACACCCCACCCGGTCTCGCTGGAACACCGCTATAAATCCAGTTCCCAAACCAGGTAAAAAGGATTATAGAATGATCCAGGACCTCAGGCCAATCAATAAGGTGGTCGAGACCACTAAGTATGATACACCAAACCCATACACCATATTGAATGCAAAAAGACCTGAACAGATATGGTTCACCTGTATTGACCTTGCTAATGCCTTCTTCAGTATCCCCATAGATGATGAGAGTCAAGAACTATTTGCATTCACCTACAAGGGGCAACAATACACATACTCCCGGTTGCCCCAGGGATATATAGACTCTCCTTCTATTTTTAATCATGTATTGAAGACACACCTTCAAGGCATTAAGTTGCCGGAGGGCGTTACCATTTACCAATACGTGGACGACATTTTGATCTCGGCTGAAACCTCTGCTGATATCATGACGGCGACACAGGCTGTGTTAGCCTCCTTAGCCCACTATGGATACAAGGTGTCTCGAGAAAAACTCCAAGTAGGACGCCCACAGGTTGTATTCCTCCAGAAGGTAATCAGCCAAGACGGCGCTGAGATGACTAATAGCACTAGACATGACATCCTGCACTACTCAAAACCAACCACGGTACGAGAAATGATGAAGTTTCTAGGACTAGTGACGTATAGTAAGAACTTCATAGCAAACTTTGCTGATTATGTGACTCCTATGAGACAGATGATGACGGAGGCAGGATATCGAGACTATAAAGCCCCATTGATCTGGACCGGAGAGGCCGAGAGGGCCTTCATAGAGATTAAAACAGCCATGTCCGAAGCATGCTCTCTCCACACACCTGACTACTCCGAACCTTTTCATCTAGATGTCTCCGAAACGGGCGGGATCTGTAACTCAGTCCTGTACCAGAAGACAGAGAAGGGGCGACAGGTGCTGATGTATTATAGTACTAGACTAGATAAAATAGAGATGGGTCATCCATCATGCACTCGTAACATTGCAGCCATAGGTAAGGCTTTACAAAAGACATCACACATCACAATGGACAATCAGACCATTGTACATACAGGGCATGGTGTCAAGGCATATTTAGACGCTAGTGCGTTTACACTATCAAGCCATAGGACGGAAAACCTAAAGCGCATTTTAGGGATGACCCATGTACACTTCAGCACAGATAGGGTTAACATGGCTGAGCAAATGGAAACTGAACAGGATCATGAATGCAGAGCAGACACCCACTGCTGTATTGAACGAACGCGACAAGAGATGAAGCTGCATGAGTCACTGTCTGACCTCCCACTCGACTCACCAGACATGACACTGTTTAGCGATGGACACAGTCATCATGGCCCCACTGGTGCACTTATCTCATCCTATGCTGTGGTAGAACTGGGAATGGATGGGGGATACTCCACAGTGACATCGGGCATAATACCCCAGACCGCGTCAGCCCAGTTGGCTGAACTAGTGGGGATAACAGAAGCATGTTTAGCAGCTGAGGGTAAACGGGTAAACTTGCATACGGACTCTGCGTATGCCACACATGCGATTCATGTTGACATGCCGCATTGGGGGAGGAAGGGGTATGTCACCTCGTCAGGGGAACCTGTTAAGCATCTGACACAGCTTACTAAACTCTACGAAGCATTGACCGCACCTGCTGAGGTGGCTGTACTGAAATGCAAGGGACACCAAAAGGGGGAGGGATATATCACAAAGGGGAACAACGCTGCTGATATGGAGGCTAAACGCGTTGCTGGATACCGAGACCCCACTGTGCAGAAGCAATTGGTCCAGAAACCAACTAAAGGAAAACAGGACACTCCAGAAGGGAGAGAACTAACGAGTGAGCGAATCAGAGAACTTCAGCAGGGTGCGGCTCCCATGGAGAAGCAGGCGTGGCTAGAGAAGGGAGCGAGCAGAGATCAGGAGGGTATATATAGGAACCATGAGGGGAAGGTGGTAGCTCCGGCTGGACTACTCAACTTACTCTGTCAGGAAGCACATAGTAGAGGGCACTGCGCAGGGTCAAAGGTTAACACCCTCATCTCCCAGCACTGGTGGCACCCCCACCTAAGGGATATTTGTAAATACTTTGTGTTATCATGTGAGATATGCTGTGAGTTTAACCCAAAGGCAGCACTGAAAGCAGGTCTCGGTAGTTTTCCCACCCCGGCGGCACCATGGAAAGAAATTTGCATAGACTTTACGGATATGGGAGTGCAACATCGGGTGGAGGGGAAGAGGTATCTGTTAGTGTGTGTAGACACATTCTCCCGGTGGGTAGAGGCCATTCCCACCAAGACTGAGAAGGCAACCGAAGTGATTAAATGGCTAATCAGAGAACTAATCCCCAGATTCGGGCTAGTTGAAGCGATCCGGTCCGATAATGGTTCCCACTTCTCTAATGAAGCCCTCCAGGAGGTGGAGAAACATTTCGGTATAATACACCGATTCGGGGCTGTGTACCACCCCGCATCGCAGGGGCTGGTAGAAAGGGCAAACCGCACTATCAAGGAAGGGTTGGCAAAAGTCTGCAAAGCAACCAGTTTGGCTTGGCCGGAAGCCCTTCCCATAGTCCTCTTCACCATGAGATCCAGCACCTCTGCGACTCTCAATGTGAGTCCTCATGAGGTGCTTACTGGTAGGAAGATGCCGTGCCCGTTTCAGACCGCGCCCAGTACTACTCCACCATTGGTGCTGGCACACTCCGAATTGAGTGATTACGTAAAAGGCATGACCAACGCTGTAATGGCAATATCTCAACAGGTGATCGAGATACTGACCAAGGACGACAGAGAAGTGGAAACCAGCCCAGTGGAAGTTGGGGACTGGGTGATGAGAAAAGTGAACAAATTCAATTGGTCTGACCCACGCTGGCTAGGTCCGTTCAAGGTAGCAGAAGTAACTACCCATTGTGTTAAGGTCTGGCTTAGGGAGGAACGTCTCAGTAATTGGCTGCATAAGACACATATTTGTAAGTCAAGAGACCCCACCGAGCGGGATCTTAACGCAGTACGGAGGGACCTGGCCGAAGTATCCAGTGATTAGAGACAAAAATGCCCGGGTCCAAATACACCAAATTGAAGGGTGAGGGGGCACTCGCCAGGTTGGGATGTCCAGCTACCAAGAGTAAGAGGGCACTTGCCGGGTTGGGATGCTCAGCTACCGAGATAATATTCATTATTGTCGCAATGACCGCCTTGGTTATTGCTCCCTTCGTATGGGGGGTAGATAGATATTATAGGAACACACAAGCAGGAAATACAACTGCAATCCCCTCTGATACAGGCCCACCATTGGATTTACGGTATGCTGTAGCATTCCCGCTCGACATCCCAAACCCAAAATCTGATCCTAAATGTGATATCTCTGGTAATGTTAGCTCTGGTGTGCCAAGGGTTGAGCACAGCCGGGAGAGACGAGACGTTTCTGAGCCATACACGCCCGGGGGCCCTTATCCATCTAGGTTTATTGCTGTATCTAAGTTATCCCATGAGAGAGGGGAGTCGGAAGACATTGGGAGGATGACACGCCCCCCCGCTAGGTTTAGATTCAATATCGGAGCCACGGCAAGCTACAGATTTGACGCATGTGAGATCCTGACGTGCAACGGTAACCCTGTTACATACCAACAGCTGATGACGAACGAGATGTTCGTATTATGCTTGAGTTACTACGACCAGCCGGTCCACACTAATCCTTGCTGGGATAGTTACAAGAGGGCGGCCTGGGCCACCCGACATCCCAGGAAGGGACCGCGACCCATAGACGCCACCATGAGAAGGTCCAGTGGTAGAGACTTGATACAGAGACTGGTATTCACCAAACTACCTAGACCCGGGAACTGTACCAAAGCTAACTGCAATCCTCTGGATTTAACCCTTGTAGACCCCGGTGTACACGACTGGGGGTCGTTTTGGCTTACCTCTATCTCCAATGATTTTCCGAGTGCTCTGTTCCACATAATAATCAAGGAGGACCTCCTTGAAGTACCTCCCTTGTCCGTACCACCCAGGCCTGTAATTCGAAACCTTGACAATTCCCTGGTTGTTGGACCTGTAAAAGGGGACTCTGACACGATTGAGAGGGCATTTGCCAGGGAAACTGGATTCTTCCAGAAGAATTATTGGATTGATTTCACTGAAAATGCGGCGGCTGCAACCAGAAGGGAATGTGTAATATGTGCAGGAGCGAGACCGGCGTTACTAACGGTACCCTCTATGTTTTCAATTAATGAGACCTGGTGCATGACTGAACTCATGATGACTGATAACCCCAGTAAAGGGTGTAGATACCTGGACGGGGTTTACCCACTCTCGCCCAAAGACATAAGGCCCCCCTTGTTCAATCCAATACGGGGTGATCATGTGTGCTATAGGCGCGATCACATCCGACCAAATGATGAGAAGAGGATGGGTACTATAGACAAGACGTGGTGCAACATCACCATAGATGTTACCCGTTGGGAAAATGTGTCTAGACTAACAAAATCACGTGCGGACATCTATTGGTATTGTGGAGGGACAAAGTTGAGGAACACGCTCGATAAGGCATGGACAGGGTCATGTACGTTGATCTCACTGGTTGCCCCGGTAACAATAACCTCTATTTCCGTAGCTGACATAGAACGAGCTGCTGCTGCTATACGTGTCAGGCATCCCCTGCATTTCTTCCGCAGAAGGAGAGCGGCAAGCTTTGATTTGTATGCAGGTAATCCTACGTACGTGGATGCAATAGGAATCCCAAGGGGGGTACCAAGCGAGTTTAAGCTGGTGGACGAGATCGCTGCAGGGTTCGAGTCAATCTTCGTCTGGATCACCCCTAATAAGAATGTGGACCGAATCAATTATATTCATTTCAATCTACAGAGGCTAGGGAACATGACTCGTGATGCAATTGAGGGACTGTCTGAGCAATTATCAGCCACTTCGTTGATGGCCTACCAAAATAGGATCGCTGTAGATATGCTCTTGGCCGAGAAAGGGGGCGTGTGCTCGCTATTTGGGGACCAATGCTGCATTTTCCTCCCCAACAACACAGCCGGTGATGGGTCTGTAACCAGAGCCCTGAAGGGGCTGAGGACCCTGTCTGCAAGTATGGCGACTGATTCAGGAGTGACAAATGTCGTTAGTGAATGGTTGAGCAAACATTTTGGTCAGTGGAAAGGGCTGATAGCGTCAGTGATGGTAACCCTCATAACGTCTGTGGCACTATTTGTCCTATGTGGATGCTGTTGTATTCCATGCATCAGGAAACTCTGTGAGAAAGTTATTGTGACTGCGGTTGACACGAGATTCGCGCAAGTACCGGAGTACCAGATGATGGTGAATGAAGGGGATGCTGGGTACCAGATGATGGTGAATGGGGGGGAGGCTGGGTGTGTAGGCGATGGAGAGGGTGGTATGTATGATATGGACGAGTTGGAGGCCATGTTGGAGATGTATGGTATGGACGAGTTGGAGGCCCTGTTGGGGATGCATGGTATGGGCAAGTTGGAGGCCCTGTGTATGGGCGAGTTGGGGGCCCTGTTGGGGGATGGAGAGGATGCCCACGAGGCGACTGCAGGATCCGTGCTCAAGGCACCGGCCTATGAGGAGCCCTTGGAGGATGCACCGGCCGGCTCTCCTCCCCGTCTCTTTCCTGTCCAGCTGGGGTCCCCCGTGTCTGAGCCACCGGACTCTGCTGACATGATGGCATCCGGGGATGAGGATGTGGGGGAACCAACTGCAAGTTTCTATGAGGTCGTGGTAGGGTTGTGAGAATGGGGACAAGATATATATTTTTTTTTCTTTCTTTTCTTTTTATCATATACTCATTAGAATATTGTCTACTCATGGGATATTGTATACTCTTATGTGGGACAATGTGTGTTTTGTTTTGATTTATGTGAATTTTAGTCTGATTTTCTAATGATCCTTCGGCATAGAGATTGCAACCATTGAAAATCATTGCATTATTTTTTCTTCTTTTTCATTTGTGAGTTTGGGTGATGGTGACGGAGTATGACGCTGATATGCCGGAACTCGGAATCTGAAAGCTATCGGGTTGGGGAGAGGCTGAGCGACCATGGACGCGATGGGGAACGGTCAGCTGTCATCCGCTTCATTAGGGACGCTGTGGTCATGCTGAGAACCGTACCGAGGCCCTTCTCCGCCGGTGGTGGGGTGGAAATACAACCCCGACGATGTCACGAGCTGTTGCTCGCTGCTCGCCTGAAAATATAGGGCTGGTGCCGGATTGAGGGGGAGGGGCCGGCAACAGGACTTCGGCCTGAATTCAGTATGATGCAGTGTCCTCTGGGGGTGATGGCTGACTGACGGTGTCGGTCGCCGCTCTCTGCCTGATGGCCTGCGGTGTTTGGACTCTGTGTGGACTCCACACAGCAACTGAATAAATTGAACTGAATTGGACTCCACACAACAACTGAATAAATTGAACTGAATTGGACACAACAACTGAATAAATTAATAATAGATGAGAAAGTATAAATTGATTGAAATTATGCGAAATGTGACTGAACTGAGACTGAACTGTCTTGAGATATGGTTGATATTGTGCAAAAGAAAACTGACCTGGCTGAACTGTCTTACATAGTATTTTAGGCATGTACATTGTGCGAAAGCGGTCAAGCATCATTTCCATATTTTACAGGTCCTGGTTAAGGTTATATCAACGTCAGTTTATTGTTATTTTTTTTGTGTTTTCATTCCTTTATGAATATACAGTGAATCTTGTATCCTCGTGTTAGTTGTGGGTTATATTGGGTAATTGTAATTAGTATTTTCACGTGTTTGATCTATGGCCTGCCCATCTACGGCCCTGACGACACTGGACGCTACTGGATGACCACTGGACCATCTAATTGTCACATGTCTCTGCTATTCCATGCGCTTCGTGCTATGTTTGCCTCTGGGCCCCCGTATAGTTAAGCTTCACGCTTCTATGATATACACGCCCTCTTGGATTAAGTGCAGGTCTGATGTATTGATGGCAGTATTGGTGGTCATCCGATATGTAGGTATATGTCCGGAGTAGGGAGGGGATTAGGCACCCCGAACCTCTACTCCGGAACAGGCGGCGGTGGAATCGGAAGATTCCCTGGGCACGTTAAATCGCATATATAGTGCTGGGGAGAAACTGAAGGCCCTCGTGTCTGGCAAGGTGACCAACATCTTACTGTGTTACCGTCTAGTCGGCCCAGATAACGTCGCATGTAATGTATATGTGGGCACTGGGTGGTAGGTGGACGACGGTCCAAACCTAGTAGTGGGGCAGTGCGCCGGGAGGGGCACAGCACCTGCTTTGAACAGGCCAGGCTGGTGAAAACGGTCAAAGTTTCCATACCCAAAGCAAGTGGGATGGGGAGCAGACCGTAGGTTTCGAAACTGAGTGGCTGGGAGGTACTACGGACCTCAGCTGCTTGGGGTCCTGACTTGATGATGGACTATGAGATCTCTATCGACTGCGTCACCGGTCGGTCCGATGAGCATTATGACCCTATTGGCATAAATGCGTCGGGCTCAATGTACAGTCAGGCCACAGTAAGCCGAAACCGAATGCGTTAGTAGGCGAGTTGTGCTTCTGTGATCAGCGGGTTTGAAAAGAACCACTGGGAAGCAGAAGGGTAAGGGGTGTCAATTCAGAGGAATCTGGATTGTCTCTCCTAAGATTGGAAAGGGACCCAGCCTTAAACTGCACCTGAAGGTAAAATAAGGGGACTTCTTCCGTTCATGTGAGGGGACCTTACCGCCGGAAGTGGAGACCTGCATCTCTGTTGGGGGAGAGGGGCCGACGTCGGACAAGGCAGTCCTAAGAAAGGAGCTGGTTGTTGCGTCGTAGCGGACTGCCTAAACCTTACGGGGAGAGGTGCATCTAAGTAGGGGAAGGAGTGCATCCGAACGGGAGGAGGGTACTCTTAACTGGAAGGAGGTTAAAAGGGTCAAAGCGATGTACTCTATTTGTTCCTGACCTTGGCCTTTTGACAGGTCCATGCTTAGTGTATGTCTTGGTGATTGATGGTTGTGTCATATTGTTGGGTGCACAATGAATTGTTGTGTTGACATATAGATTTATATGTCAAAAGGGGGATTGATAGTTTTAATTCATTGATCTGTTGTCAATATCTTCTTCAGGCTGTACACTGACGTCAGATGTCTCTGTGTAGACACAGGCCGCCCCATGAAACGGTCTCTGTGTAAACATATGGGCCCCCTTTGAAACAGTCTAGACACAGGTGCATGATGATATCAGGAGCATGCACAAGCCTACACACACACCAGCACACACACTTTAACACACTCTGCGGACACATCACGCAGACACTAATGCACACACATAGAGAGAGATACACACCCCCCCCCTTTTTTTGTTCAAGAGTGACACCTAGACATGCAAACTCATGTCTCTCAATTTAACACACACACAGGCACACATCACGCAGACACTAATGCACACACATAGAGAGAGATACACACCCCCCCCCCCTTTTTTTGTTCGAGAGTGTAGAAAGTGCCAGCTAAACATGCAAACTCATGTCTCTCACTTTAACACACACACAAGCGCACATCACATAGACATCAATGCATAACACACCGAGAGACATACACAATACCATTCTGATAAGATCCTGTGTCCTCAAACTGTGACATGACGGCTATCAATCACCAAGGTAGAAAAGAGGTTGGCCTATGTACCATACTGTATAAAATATGTGGCTGTCTGTGGTCAAGTATCATTCTGCGGGTGTATTCGAGCAGATGGTCCGGATTGAAGAGCTGTCCTTCCTGTGTTCTCTGTGTACTTGAGATAAAAACCTTGGCGGCACCAGACTTCAGACTCAACTTGTCTCACTGCTTCATTCAATAAAAGAACTATAAGGGTATTTCCTAACAGGGGGGGGGGGGTCAGTGCCAATACGCAAAATGAATGGCCTACTGACAATCAGAGCTATTTGTTGTTATCGAGTCTACTATTAGCATAAGTTACTTCATATTGCACACTGACCAAACACTTCAGATTCAATCAAAGAAATGTAGGCCAGGAAAAAAGTTCTGAAATGTGTAGGAACACTGTATGAGGATTAGTATGGTTACTGGTTGCATTGGTATTATCGCACATTAAAAATGCCCTTATGTTTAAAATGTTCATAGGACAAAAGGCTCAGGGAAAAAAACACCTTTTTTGAACTTTTAAAACATTTTAAAACAAACCTTTTAGTAAAGACTAAACACACAGAGGGCCCTCCCCCAGTTTTGGGCCATAGGGCATCTGTTCCCCTCTTAAACTGGTAAATGGTGCATTTATATAGTGCTTTTATCCAAAGCGCTTAACAATTTGTTCCTCACATTCTACCATTCACTCACACATTCACACACCGACAGCAGAGCCATGCAAGGTGCCAACCTGCTCATCGAGCCACCCACCTCTGCCAGCATGGTGTTTTTCTTCAGTGAGGGCCTGGGAATGAAGCTCTGCATGCACTGGGGACAGCTGTAGACTCCCTTCTTCTCATTCTGGTCCCAGCAATCTCTAATACAGCTGCTGCAGTAACTGTGTCCACAGGGGACTGTGACTGGTTCCTTAAGAAGGTCCAGACAGATAGAACAGCAGAACTGGTCCGCGTCCAACACAACACCCTCCTGCTGTTGGGCCATTGTACCCACGTCGCTTTCTCTGAGGGCTGTCTACGCGACAAGAGACCAAACAACAGTTTCGTTTTCTCTGAAAAGGCAGTGGGAGAGAAGGGGAGGGACTTCCTGGTTTCCTCCCAGGGGGCGGAATTTAACTCAGCATAGAAAGTTAAGAATGTCTTTGGGGTGGTTTTAAATAATATAGGATGCAGACAGTAAAAACAAAACTTAATGTTTCCATTATTTATTTGGTTTCTTACACCTCCAAGCACCACATTTCATGTAATACAGTATATACCGAGAACAGAAGTGATTGTTACATAATAGGCATCATGTTTATAGCCTGTGTTACAGCGACACCTAGTGGTGCTCTTAAGATGTTGCATGTAAGTCCTGGGTGGGTGGGGATGCGTGAATACCAAACCAAGCCGCATTTCTCGGAGACGCTCTCTGATTGGCCGACGCCTGTTTATACACTGGTTAAGCTTAGGCACTCTTCGAAGTTGGTTAAGGTTAGAGTTTGTCTTAGTTATAGCATGGCGATAGAACGCCAGGTAGTTTGCAGGCTGTTTGGCGTGGAAATGGGAAAAGACACAGCTCGTCACGGATTGGGCAAACGCGTCAGTGACCAATCAGAGAGCGTCAGGGTCCGTGTACGTTTTGATAGTTCGTTTTTCATTTCAAACGGAAATACGAAAAAAAGGAAAAAAAGGTGTTTTTCCTATTTCCGTTTGAAACCAAAATCGAAAAAACGGGGAAAAACTGAAATACGAAGCTGTTTTTCGTATTTTGGTGTCAGAATCAAATGAAAAAAGGAGTAAATAATGGGCCGATTTTGGTCTGTGTACGTTTTGATAGTTTGTTTTTCGTTTTTGATGTGAAGAATGGAACCACGTGACAAGTACATTTTTCAATGTAAAAGCCATGCACGATCTAACGTTAACGAATATGTATAACGTTATGAATAAATACATGCATACAGATCTATACCAGGGTAACGTTATGATTAAGGCTGTCAAATATATCGCGTTAATATCGCGTTAACTCCCGATTCTATTAATGCCACAAATTTTTTTAACTCAAGATTAACTAAAAAAAAAAAAAAAAAAAAAAAATTTACTAGACTTCACTCAGGTGTATTATTGATGCTCTCATTGATACTATGTTTGTTTCTGAAGTGTGTGTGTGTGTGTGTGTGTGTGTGTGTGTGTGTGTGTGTGTGTGTGTGTGTGTGTGTGTGTGTGTGTGTGTGTGTGTGTGTGTGTGTGTGTGTGTGTGTGAGATATAGAGAGAGAGGGGGGTGAGAGAGATGAGGAAGGGGCAAAAGAGAAAAAGAGCTGGGAGAGTGTGTGTGTGAGGGAGAGAGGGGGGTGTGTGATTAATCAGCCCTTGTGTGTGTGAATGTAACAAGTTCCTAACGTTTTCTTTCCCCTATTATTTCATGCACACTTTATTCATTGTTTTAAATTATTATTTTCTTTTAAGTTATTTTGTGCATCACTCTGTTTTGAATTTGATGCAAATTTGCAATGCATGAGGGTCATCCTTTTGTGTTAAATGGCTGCACAAAGCAAGCATTTGTTGACTCGCATGTTGATAAGAGTATTAAAACTTGGAACTTGAAAAAGATCTGTTTAAGGTATAAAAAAAAATTAAAAATAAAAATGCGATTAATTTGCGATTAATCGCGAGTTAACTATGGACAATCATGCGATTAATCGAGTTAAATATTTTAATCGTTTGACAGCACTAGTTATGATACATACATTTTTTCGTTTTGTGCATTTCATTTAGACATGATCTTTTATGTGAAGTAATAGCCTATTTTTGTCTGTCCCAAATAGTGTTGTCTAAACGCACGTTACCCAACAGATATCCTAGTTCAGTGGTCGGCAATAGGCGGCTCGCAGGCGGAAATAGGTCCGCCAGCAATAATATCTGCCCGTCAGATTATTTTGAGAATATGATTTTTGTGATGAAGATTCGCTTTATTGTATCGGAATCGGGAGACTTAGGTAAAGTTAGAAAGATATTCACAGATTCGAATTTCCGCTGTCAATAATTTTAAAACACAAAGGACACCTCTTTCCTGTCGTAGTAAGGTAGACAATGAGCTACAACCTTATTTTCACCTAAACGAGCCGTCCTCGGAGCTGTACAATTAATAATATTGATCTCTATGTGCAGTCGGCTGTGAGGCAAGTGCGCAGCCAGGGACCGTCTAAAAAGTGCAACACCGAAAAGAGACACTACAAAAAGATTCAATAACTTCACTGTCATACAATATGGTCTGATATTAACATTCAGTATTCAATATTGTCTGATTCAATATTAACATTCAGTATTCAAGTAGAACAGCTAGCTAGCCGTTGTGGACACTCACCTTTCCACAGCAAAACGGTAGGCAAGGCACCTTGGTTGAGAAATGCAGGTTTCAGTCTATGTGTTGAGAATTGTTGAATATATATAGAACACAAATGTTCTAGAATGTTCTATTATGACATCATCTGTGACATCACAAATGTTGTAGAATGTTTGATTATGACATCATACTGTGACATCACAAATGTTCTAGAATGTTCTATTATGACATCATACTGTGACATCGACAGTGGCTCATGAGGTAGAGCAGTCGTCTGGCAATCCGGACGTTCCCGGTTCGATTCCCGCTCCTCCCGGGCAGCGTGTCGATGTGTCCTTGAGCAAGACACTTAACCCCTACTTGCTCCAGATGAGCAGGTTGGCACCTTGCATGGTTGCCTCCACCGTCGGTGTGTGAATGTGTGAGTGAATGGGTAAAATGTGAGTAACAAATTGTAAAGCGCTTTGGATAAAAGCTACTATATAAAAAAGCAGCCATTTACCATCCATGGAGAGGGACCCTGTCGCCCCCCCCCCCCCCCGCCCCCTACAGACGGGTGTCCCTCGGGGCTCGACCCTTGGAACCCTCCACTTCTCTCTCTACACCAAATCTCTGGGTAACATTATCACGTCTCATGCATTCTCATATCACTGCTATGCCGATGACACTCAACTCTTCCTCTCCTCTCCTTTCGTCTTTGACCTGGCAAGCTGTCTAACCCTAACCTTATGATTACCAGACGACCACTCTACGTCCTGAGCCACTGTCGCCCACATCTATGCTGCTATAGAACGGAGGATGACTTGAACCAAGACAGTGAGTGGATATTTAAGACCACACTATGGATTAACATCTATGTTGCAATAGAACAGAGGACCAAATTTAATTTTTTTATTTCTTTTTGAAAAAATAGAAAGTCACTTTAAAGGAGGTACTAATAGTATAGTTTAGATACATTAAAGGTGACATGCATTATAAATGTATTTTTTCAGTGTCTAGCATTGTATTATAGTAATAGGAGTTAGTATCAATGTGTCTGTGTCTCTAAATACCATATTGGCGGATTGCCGTCATTCATTTCCTGCTCCATTTAATCATGAATTGAAAATGGGGGACCCTGATGTAAACAAGACGAAAGTCTTTCTCTGGTCTGCATCCCCTTAACAATTGTGTGTATTGACCTGTACTGTATTGTACCCATTCTGCAATCTGTTAATAAACTTTTCAATCAATCAAGCAACACAACACACACTGGGTTTATGGGTCAAACATCATGTTTATTGTCCATAGGGAGAGAGAAGAGTGATATTTCATACCCGTTTTATGACAGAAATAGGCAACAATAAAGGAACAAAAAAAAGAATAGATATCCAACACTGAAGCCAGAGCAGAGACTCTGCAGTTACCACAGCTCACCACTAGAGGGTAGTAAGTAGCATATGGCCAAATAACATGGAGAGTAATATTTCACACCCGTTTTATGATAATAATAATAAGGAGAGAGAAGAGTGTTAGAGGGGGTTGCCTGGCCCGATACCGATATCAACCGAAAACGATATATGCAGGGGCTTTTGTATATAATAATTTGTTCTTACTTGGCTGCCTGGGTAAATAAAGGTTACATTTAAAAATAAGAAAAAAAAGTTATTCAAAATAATCCCCCCCCCCCTCCCCATTTTAATGCCAATACCGGTCGATAATATCGAACATCTCTAATTGGTATGAATTATATTTTAAAATAGATACGATGGTGTCATGTTCTACCATATCTTCATCAATTCTGCTGTTCCATGGTAAATCCATATCCCTGGATAGAGGTCCTGAGTGAACGTGGTTCTAACTGTATGGAGGAGGGTCACGGTGTCAGAGACACTGTAGAAGGACAGAGTACCTGCCTTGTGATCCAGATACATTCCTATCCTGGAGGACCAAGGGCCTGAGACTTTAGTCTCAACATTATTGTGACTGAACACGTACTCCTCTCCACTGGAGCAGCTCAAACACCAGGACTTGTTATTGTTTCCAAAGCCTGACTCATAACCTGTTCTTTTGATGTCTTTGTAACAGACTGCTGTCTGAACCCTGGAGCCGCTCCACTCTACTTCCCAGTAACAGCGTGCAGACTGACCCTCTCTGCACAACACCTGCCACCAGGTAGTGAATCTCTCAGGATGGTCAGTGTAGCCCTGGTTGTTTCCTGTATTAATCACCTTCCTGTTCTCCACTGACAGGCGACAGTTGTGCACTGTGTTTGGGTCCAGTGAGAGGGGACAGGCGTCTGGGAGAAAAATACAGGACATCAAATCAGAGCAAATTAACCCTTTCACCGCCGCACTACCAAACGGTTAACCCTTTCACTGCGACAATACACAGAAGGTTAACCCTTTCACTGCCACACAACAGTAGATTAACCCTTTCACTGCCACACTACAGAAGGTTAACCCTTTACTATCACACTACCAAACGGTTAACCCTCTCACTGCGACAATACACCGAAGGTTAACCCTTTCACTGCCACACAACAGAAGATATTGCATACCGGTATTTATAATTCTGTATGGGTTTGATATTGTGTATTTATATATCAATTATATCACTACTCCTACAAAAGGTGAGTAACTTCACTGGCTTTTTTTTGGTTATCTTTTCTTAGCACACCCATTTGTGTCAGGCTAGAACATTCTGCATGCGTTGGATAGAACATTCTGAATGCGTTGGATAGAACACTGCAGGCGTTGGATAGAACACTGCAGGCGTTGGATAGAACACTGCAGGTGTTGGATAGAACACTGCAGGCGTTGGATAGAACACTGCAGGCGTTGGATAGAACACTGCAGGCGTTGGATAGAACACTGCAGGTGTTGGATAGAACACTGCAGGCGTTGGATAGAACACTGCAGGCGTTGGATAGAACACTCTGCAGGCGTTGGATAGAACACTGCAGGCGTTGGATAGAACACTGCAGGCGTTGGATAGAACACTGCAGGCGTTGGATAGAACACTGCAGGCGTTGGATAGAACACTCTGCAGGCGTTGGATAGAACACTGCAGGCGTTGGATAGAATATTATAGACGTATATTTACCCGTCAGTAGTGTGATAGTAAAGGGTTAACCTTCTGTAGTGTGGCAGTGAAAGGGTTAAACACACAACCTCTATTATGTCAGAGTCTGTCCGTCAGCCGACACACGACAACACAAGTGATGGAAAGGTCATGGTGGAACTCACGTTGTAAATAGGACTCTCTCGTCACGGACTCTGGTGGAAGTAGAACAGCCACTGGCGAAACTAGAGACACAAAATATCAGTCACAGCATATTATGAATGAATGATTTTACAAAGCATATAGAACATTTAAAAAACGAAAAGTAAAAATGACCGAAAAGGTGTAGGCTGAAGGCGAGGCTTATAATTGCCTATCCCCTTTTTACATTACATTATTTACACACTGAAGAGTTTATCGCTGGGACGTCAGCCCCCCCCTATCCACCCGGGCTGGGTGATGCCCCAGGGATTGCTCAGCAGATGGCTGATGGACCCCGCGACTCGCCTATAGACGCCTCCCCACCGGCGCCTGCTGATGAGGCGACCTCTGGCCATGGGGCCCAGGCGGACCCCGTTCCTGGGAATATCTCCCTGGGCGCACCGCCTACACGCTACGAGCCCGAGTCCGGCAGTTGGATACGGGAGTGAGACTGTTAATCTATTCCGGTTCATAGCTTTCCGGTCTGGGGGGGATGAAGAGTTTATTGCCGGCCACTAGGGGGCAGCGTCTCATTAGTATTGCCGACCGGCTTTGTTTTGTTTTGTAGTATTGCCGACCGGCCATTTTGTTTCACTTAATGTGAGTCTGTTTATATCACTATTGAGTGTTTATGTACATTATATAGCGATATATATATATGCATTATGATAGTGTTGTCATGTCATGCATTTATGTTGGTACTTTGTCAGCTTATTTCGCGGTCCTTTGTTCTTTTTCAGGGTGTCGTCATCCTTGTCATTAAATACTAAAACTGACATCGAGGAGTGCATTTCTTCACACACGAAAAAATATATACAAAAAATAAACATAATTTAGTACATAATTTGCACAAAAAAAAGTCTACAAAGTTTCATGTACAAATCGTAAGCACATTTTTATCTTTTTTCTTTTTTACGTTTTGAATACAGTTATGTTATAATAAAATATTAGGATAATAATAAATTTTATATTTATGTATCACCTTATATTTGAATAATTTCTTAAATGTATGTAGCGAACTACAAATTGTTACTTCTTTGTCAAAGTTATTCCATAGTGTTGCCCCTTTAACAGATATACATCGACTTTTTATATTTGTCCTTGCCTTTGCGATATCGAATACACAAGTTCCCCCAAGTCTATACTGGCTCTCTCTAGTTTGGAACAACTCCTGAATGCAACTTGGAAGTGAGTGCTTATGTGCTTTGTACATTATTATTGCAGTGCTAAGATCGATAAGATCTTCCAATTTTAAGGTATTTGATTTAATAAAGAGTGAGTTTGTCGGTTCATAGTAATCAGCTTGATTCACAATTCTTATGGCTTTCTTCTGCATTATGAACATTTGGTTAATGTTTGTTTTATATGTGTTTCCCCATACCTCCACACCATCTGCATATTTAGACCACTATCAGTAGGGCCCTTGCCCTACTGTTGATCGACTGTGCCCTACTGATTACATTTTTTTTTTTTTTTTTTTTTTTTTTTACTTCGCTTTGAAATTTATCTGCACTGTTTCAATTTATCTTGTTGAAATCCTCCAACAGGCTCTTTTTTGTATAGTATATACCTTCAGACATTACTGTAATATGAGTAACATTTTGAACTTATATATCATCTTCATCCTCCCTCAGACCCTTTAAGTAGTCCAACACCGGTCCCCATGTTGTATCAAACACCTTTCTCCGTCCTGTATTTTTAAATCTAAGCCTCTCTAAGTAGAGAGTCTCACCCAGCTCTCTCATCCACATTTCAAATGAGGGTGCTGCATCAGACTTCCAGAGTCTCAAAATGAGCTTTTTAGCCAACACAGCACCTAGATATATCGGCCAGAGTACCTAGTAACATCGTCGCTATAGCCCAAAATGGCCACTAAGGGGCAGGGTTCCCACTGTTTATTAAAAGCTTTTGAATAAAAGTCAAATATATCAGACCAGAACGTGTGTAAGTTGGGACAAAACCCGAGTTGATGTGTAAGGGTACCATCTTGATTTTTACATTTGTTACACAGTGCTGATACGCTAGGATACATCTTATTCACTTTCACCTTTGAGTAGTGCAACCTGTGTATCACTTTAAATTGAATCAAGTTAATTCTAACATTTACAGAGCACCGGTGAATATTTGTAAGACACGTTTCCCAGAATTCCTCATTGAGGGGTATCCCCAGTTCTGACTCCCACTCAGTCCTATATCTTTCTGTGCTAACTATTACCTGATTGAAAAGTGTCTGGTATATTTTTGACACCGCCCCTTTACTACCTGGTCTAACATTAATTATAGTTTCCAGTGCTTGATGCTGAGGAATGTCTGACCATGTATCTACATGAGTCCTTACGAAGTTCCGTATCTGTAGATAGATAGCGGAAAAAATTTGTTGACGGTAAATCATGTTTGACCCTCAGTAGCTCGAATGATAAAAACTGGACCCCTTGGTACAAGTCCTTCAAGCACCCTATACCCTTCACCTTCCACTGTGCAAACCCTTGATCCATAGTGGATGGCTTAAAGGCATGGTTATTACCGATTGGAGTGTCTGTATACATATTTGGAGCTTTCAAGTATGTTTTAATCTGCTTCCATACCTTCAAGGAGCTATGTAAAATTCCCTTCATATAGTGATTTGTTTATCTTGACAGGGCTATTCAAAAGGGCTAGGAGAGAGGTTCCCTGACAAGCTGCTTGCTCCATTGAGAGACATGCAGGAGTAACCTCCTCCATGCCCTCCGTAAGGTTAGCACTTCCCCAGAAAGCCATATTGTTTAAATGTGCAGACCAGTAGTAACATCTGAAGTCTGGAAGACCAAAGCCACCCTAATTTTTTGTTTTACATAAGTGTTTTTTGCTAATACGTGCAGCTTTATTCTGCCAAATAAAGGGGATTATAATCGAGTCTAACTTTTTGAAATACCGCTGTGGTATGAATACTGGAATTGACTGAAAGATGCATGTAAATCTCGGAAGAACCACCATTTTAATAGCGTTTACTCTCCCAACCAGTGACAGTGGGAGGGTCTTCCAAAAATCTATATTCTGTTTCAACTGTTTTATTTTTTATTTCCAATTCTCTTCAAGTAAGAGTTCAGGTTCTTTAGTAACGGTCACTCCTAGGTAAGTAAATCTATCTTTGGTCATCTTAAAGGGGACAGAGTTCAATGAGGAGCTATCCTTATTTAATTGTACTGGCATTAATTCACTTTTATCCCAATTAATTTGAAAACCTGAAAGAGAGCCAAAATAATTAAACAATTCCATAATTGGAGGAAGGGACTCCTGTGGGTTAGATACGTATAACAAAATGTCATCTGCATACATTGATAAATGATGCTTTTGCCCTTTAATGGAGACAGGTGATATTCTAGGATGTTGTCGAATTTTTGTAGCTAGTGTTTCTATGACTGAAAAGATAAGGAGAGCATGGATCTCCTTGCCTTGTCCCACGGTATAGTGGAAACTGAGAAGAAATATCCTGGTTAGTAACTACACTTGCTGTGGGATGAGCATAAAAAATCCGTATCCAGTCAATAAATACCTTCCCGAAACCAAATGCCTCTAGGGTCACATACATATATGGCCACTCGACCTGATCGAAGGCCTTCTGAGCATCCACTGAAATCACAACTGTCTCTGTATTGTGTTTTGTATAAAGTATATTGAATAAACGTCTTAAGTTGTAATAGATATGTCTATTAGGAATAAAGCCTGTTTGATCCGGGTGCACTATCTTCTGAAGGCCAAACGACGCTACAGGGATAAAATTGAACTCCAGTTTGAACAAGCTGACTCTAGAGCTATGTGGCAGGGGCTCAAAACGATGACAGACTACAAAGGCGCCTCCCTCAAACTGAACAGTGACATCTCCTTAGCAAATGACCTCAATACCTTCTATGCGAGGTTTGATGCTGGTAATAACAACACCAGCTCACAAGCCACGGCAATGGGGGGGGGGGGGGGTCGGCTGCTGATGGAGGCGCAGTGTTCAGGGTAACAGAGCATGAGGTGAGGCGGACCTTTAAAAAAGTGAATATCAGGAAGGCAGCAGGTCCGGACGGCATCCCCGGCCGCGTCCTAAAAGTCTGTGCCGACCAACTGGCCCCAGTATTCACTGACATATTTAACCTGTCCTTAGAACAGGCTGTCATCCCCACCTGCCTGAAGAAGTCCACTATTATCCCTGTACCCAAAAAATCCAAGCCTGCTTGCCTCAACGACTACCGCCCTGTAGCTCTCACCTCCATAGCCATGAAGTGCTTTGAGAAGCTAGTAAAGGGCTACATCTGCTCCTCCCTCCCCATCAACATGGACCCCCTGCAATTTGCATACCGCCCCAACAGGTCCACGGAGGACGCCATAGCCCATGTGCTGCACACAGCAGCATCACACCTGGACAAGAGGCAGGGGAACTATGTGAGAATGCTATTCATCGACTACAGCTCGGCATTCAATACCATAGTCCCCTCCATACTCATAGCCAAGCTCAGGGACCTGGGCTTGAACTATGACCTCTGCCAGTGGGTCTTGGACTTCCTGACTGGCAGACCCCAGGTGGTGAGAGCAGGCAACTGCACCTCCTCATCCATCACCCTCAACATAGGGGCCCCCCAGGGCTGTGTTCTGAGTCCCCTCCTCTACTCCCTGTACACACACGACTGTGTGGCTCAGCGGAGTAGCAATACAATCATCAAATTTGCTGACGACACAGTGGTGGTGGGCCTGATCTCTGCCAACGACGAGAGGGCCTACCTGGAAGAGGTCAAGGTCCTGGCGGGATGGTGCCAGGAAAACAGCCTCTCCCTGAACGTCAGCAAAACAAAGGAGATGATTGTGGACTTCAGGAGGTCGGGGGTCAAGGACTACAGCCCCCTCAGCATCGACGGGGCACCGGTTGAGAGAGTCAACAGCTTTAAGTACCTCGGAGCCTACATATCCGAGGATTTGACATGGACCACACACATTGACAGTGTTGTGAAGAAGGCACGACAACGCCTCTACTTCCTCAGGCGCCTAAGGAAGTTCCAAGTCAGTCAGAAGATCCTTAAGAACTTCTACTCATGTACAATAGAGAGCATCTTGACCAGCAACATCACCTCCTGGTTTGGGAATAGCACTGCACAAGACCGAAGCAGACTACAAAGAGTGACACGTTCAGCCGAACGCACAATTGGAGGGGGGCTCCCCACCCTCCAGAACATTTACAACAAGCGTTGCAAGGGCAAGGCGAAGAGAATCATTAAAGACTCCAGTCACCCGAACAACTGCCTCTTTGAACTGCTGCGGTCAGGCAAGCGATACCGGAGTCTCAAGGCGAGCACAGAAAGACTCAGAAGAAGCTTCTATCCCCAGGCCATCAGGCTGCTAAACGAACAATGAATGAACACTACACAACAACAACCACCAAACGCACATAGCACACACATCCACACGCACACACTCACTTTAAACAAACACACTGTAGCACCCACTCCACACACTTTATAGCACACACCCACTTTAAACAAACACACTGTAGCACCCACTCCCCACACGTTATATTTATTGATGAAGGATTGCACTACAACTCGTACACCTTACTGTAAATTGTACCTAAATTGTACCTCATCCCATTTCTGCTTTGCACTATATAGTACTGTACATTAGTACACTGCATAGTATTGTATATTATATGGTAACTCAGAACATTGTACATATGTCTATACCGAACACTGTGACCTCATTTTCTTCTTCTAAAATTACATGCTATACTATGTTATTTGATACTTGTGTTATTTGAAGCATTTTGTATGAAAGTATTCTGTACTTCTGTATGACAACTATTAAAGAAACTAGAAACTTGAATGTGAGCTTTTAGCCGCTTGGCCAGAATCTTGCTAAGCAGCTTTGTTTCAATTGGAATCAGTGACACAGGTCTGTAGGATGATGGTTCTAACTCATCTCTGGCCTTTTTTTAAATTAATGAAATATTTGCATTATACAGCGTTTGAGGAAGTCTACCATCTGATGCGGCATGCTTAAACATACGAAGCAGAAGCGGAGATAGTTCCTTAGAGTAGTGCTTGTAGAATTCTGCCGTAAAGCCATCAGGGCCAGGTGCTTTATTGTTCGGGAATTCTGTAATTGCCTCTACTATTTCTCCTATGGAGATGTCCCTTTCCAGTGCAGCTTCTGCCTCGCCATCAAGCTGAGGTAGGTTTAATTCAGAGAGAAATGCCTTAATAGCATCAATGTCATGGTTGCCATTTTATGTATACAATTTTGAATAGAACTCCATAAAACGTGCATTTATCTCTTTAGGGTCTGTAAGAACAGTGCCTGTGTCTGATTTTATTTTTAGTATTGCACGGGAAGCTTGCGCCTGTCTTAATTGACGTGCCAGCAGTTTCTGAGGTTTGTCACCTATTTCAAATTGTATCTGTTTTATCATATTCAATTGCTTATTGACCTGTGCAGATAAAATAGTATTGTACTCATGTCTTTGACAGACTATAGAATTCAGGATGTCGGGATCCGCAGTGTACAGGTGTTCTAGTTGAGACACAGAATCATCCAAATCCACTAGTCTTTTTGACATTTGTTTTCTCCTACCTGCCACGTATGATATGATGCTACCTCTAAGCACTGCCTTGATAGCTTCCCACAGTGTTGAGTCATCCACATCCCCTGTATCATTTGTGTCTATAATGTCAGGTAGCCTAGCTGACATGTATTTTAAGAAACTCTTCTCTTTTAAGATTGTGTTGTCAAATCTCCAGGTGCGTTCATTTCTATGTCTAGTGAACCTAACATCCAGTGACATGGGAGCATGATCACTTATCAGGAAAGTATGGTATTGTGTGGACACAACACTGGATATCAGTTTAGAGTCTATAAACATGAAATCAATCCTAGAATATGATTTATGCACTGGAGAGAAAAACGAATAGTCTCTGTTGGTAGGATTGCGTAGCCTCCATATGTCAACCAGATTTAGATTGTGCATGGCACTTTTTAACACCTCACTGGCTTTGCTGTTCACGGATACCTTTGATGACTTTTTATCCAACACAGGGTCAATTATACAATTGAAGTCGCCACCCAATATAATATTTGTATTACCGACGTCAGGAATTCTATTCAGAACCGTCTCAAAAAAATGTGGATCATCAAAATTTGGACCATACACGTTTATCAATGTTACAGGAACACAATTAAGTGTCCCTGATACAATTACAAATCTACCATTCGGATCCGCGATTGTGCACACATGATCAAATGACACACCCCTCTTGATAATAATAGCGACCCCTCTGGCCCTGGCCCCGAAGTTTGATTGAAATATTTGTGATCCCCATCCCATGCGTAACTTGTTCCTGGCTATATTCTTAATATGTGTCTCTTGAAGATATATAACATCAGCTTTCAGGCTTTTTAAATGAGCCATTACCTTACCTCTTTTAACTGGGTGATTTAGAAACCCTTACATTCCAGCTTACAATCCTTGTACTATCCCCATTGTTATTTACTGACATGACATATTATCAGTGGTGCGTTATTGAAATCATCTGGGGTGACACGCACCACGTGCACGCGCTCCCGCGAATGCGCATTTAATGTCCCCTCGCTTGAGCACAGACTAAAGACAGTGCCTAATTGCCTCTACGAATGGAATGTAACACATGTCTTCACAACAAGTTAGGTGTGAATGTATCTGAGAACGTATTTAACACACCTGACGACCGGCGCTATTGATATGATATAGCGAGTACTTATCTGGGGTTGCAACCCCGTCCCATGAAGAACGCATGCCTGCATATTATCCATGATCATGTGACAAAGCAAAAATCGCCCAAAGTGTTGTATACATTCCGCCGTTAGAAAAAAAAAATTAAAAACAATAATATGCACTGCCGCAAACTAACATGAAAAACACTACGCTGACCTCCGGGGCCCTCTTTACCTCCCTCCAGTCCCCTCTGCGAACAAACACCTCTAAGTCTAAATACCTTAAGAGCTAGTAAACATACCATGATAGTCTGTGTATGCAATCGTCTCCACCTGTCCAACAAAACAAATGAGAAGTAGGTAGGATGGGCGCAATGAGCCGCTGTAACTCGTGAGTGATCACGTATTGAAGCGGTCGTCTGTACCATCGGGTTGGATTAACGCGGCACTTTGTTGTCGTCTAGGAACTTCTCCGCGTCCTTCGGGTCGTTGAACGTGCGCTTGTCTGTGCCAACCGATACCACGAACGTCGCTGGGTGTCGGAATCCGCATCTCACCTCCGCAGTCTTGAATCTGGTCCTGATATTGTCGAATCGCTTCCGTAGCTTCAACACTGCCGGTCCCAGGTCCGGGAAAATGTAGATACGCGTTCCCTCATGTTGTAAAGGGAACTTTTGTGTTGCAAGCCTCAGAATGCGCTCCTTCACTGAATCATGGTGGATCCGTGCTATAATTTGGGGTGGAGTGCCATCTGTTGCCGTCTTCATATTGACCCGATATGCTCGGTTGATTTTAACAGGCTTGTTGTTGAAGTTCTCATCTCCCAGCAATGTTGTTATAAGTTTTGCAATAAAGTCTGTAGGATTGCCCTTTTCCGTGCCCTCTTTTACACCCATGATCCGAATGTTTTGTCGTCTGTAGCGCGACACAAGGTCGTCCACTCGCTCACCGAGCGTCTTGGCCTCCTCCCCCCACACCAGTAGCGGCTGCTGGTTCTCTCTCCACTAGGGGCGCTATACCAAAACATTTTGCAAACATGTACAGTACCACGCAACCGACTCATGGCAAGACGTGAGCGATTCGACTCACGCTCACGGCAATGAATCGGCTCTTATGAACGAGTCGCTCAGCTGTTACTACAACAACACACAACCAGTCAAATAAAGTATAGTCTAATTCACAACTTGAAACACAATATATAAATAGAAAAGTTAGAAACAAAACTCGCTCCGTCTCCAAACACACGCAGATCTCTCCCTCTCTCCTTCTCTCTCTCACACACAGCGCGACGTGGAATCGATTCGTTACACAATCAGACCTAGTATAATGTAGTATTATATACCAAGAATAACTTCAGTATGAGTACAGGGCTGTACACATATTTAGCATATTGTTAAACGAGCCAAGGCTAGCTATTAAACTATCGATATGAATCGAAAATCTGGGACCCTGATGTAAACAAGACAAACGTCTTTCTCTGGTCTGCATCCCCTTAACAATTGTGTGTATTGAGCCGTACTGTATTGTACCCATTCTGCAATCTGTTAATAAAGTTTTCATTCATTCATTCAAACATAGACGATATTGAACAAGCCATAATCCACGTATTTTCAATCCAAAAGAAAGAGAGAGAGAGAGAAGCGTTATCTGAGTGGCTGAGAGAGAGAGAGAAAGAGAGAGAGAGAGAGAGAGCATTTTAGTAACGTTACATTTTCAACAAGATTGCTGCTATTTAAACACTTCATGGAAACGGGGTAACGTTAACCTTATGTCGACTGTAGTATTGTATGACCTCGACATAACGTTTAAACGTTAACGTTACTCCGTTTCCATGCAGTAATTATAAAAGTGGCCAGCTAAGCTAACGGAGCTAACAGCTAGCAGTAGCTAACGTTAGCTGAAAGCTGTAACGTTACAACGAATCAGCTGTTGATATTATGCGGCATCAGTAGACAACGTATCATGTATTAAACTAGAGTTAAGATCGCTAATCTACCTTGTTGTTGGCTTGTTGATAAAGTATATCCACTCCATGGCATTGTCCATCCAGCCTGTGTTGATGTCCATCCATTGTCCATGCATGTCCCTCCACACTGCATCCATAATATAGCTTGTTAATAGCCAACAAGTACTGTGAGTGAGTGCCTTTGTCCATGTCCGCCTCGAACAGCCTGCAAACTACCTGGTGTTCTATCGCCATGCTCTAAGACAAACTCTAACCTTAACCAACTTTGAAAGAGTGCCTAAGCCTAACCGCTGAAAGAACTTGCCATCACGCTCCAAATATCTGCATCACACAACACAACAACAGCATAAACTCATGTTGCAAACTGCGGTTACGGAAAGTACCGCGTCGGCCAATCAGAGAGCTTTTAGACGCTCGGCTGCTTGCTAGGTCGTTTCAAACCAGCGCCCGAGTTCCATCATAATACATCATATTCAACGCAAAGTGCGTGGCTGCGACGGATACAGCGATGAACCAGTGCACGGCGGGCACGCGCACTCCAGGCGCAATTGCGCCTAGCCCAGAGAGAAATACGGCGAGGAGAAATGCCTGTGGCTACGGTAATGAAAAGGTCTATATCAGACAGAATCGTCACTTCCTGTTCAGGAAAACTATTATTAATCTTTGTAAAATTAAGTTATATTGTGCATTGGAAACACAAACATACTTAAAATGAGTAAATATTATTCATTTTAAACATGTTTATATTATTTATAGGGCTATAAAACAAAAAACAAAAACGTTTTTTTTTCTTCTTCTCTCATTTAAGAGGTGGGTCGGCGCCCTAGCGCCCCCGGTGGCGAGCCGCCACTGCCCCACACGGCACATTTGCCTTCAGGAATCTTGATTCGGCTTTCATGTTTATTCAGGCCATCCTCGTTTGAGGCTACCCTTTCCTCAATATTATCCAGTGTCTGTTTCAGACCAGCAAGTGATGCATCCAACTTTTCAAACCTTGAATCGACATTTTGATTCAGTCGATTAATAGCGGCCATTATGTCCGTCGTGGTCGGCGGTGGTGCTTCGTTCGGCGCTGTAGTTTCAGCTTGGTCTTCATCCGCATCTACAACTTATATTGTCAATTTTCTTTTTACTTCTACCATTGAATTGCCTTCTTAAATTTTACACTTTTGTAGGAGTTTAGTGGAGCCTCTCTCACACACGACTATCCCATCTCACGCCCCCTTCCGGTCGCACGCATTGGCGAAACCACACACCGAGTATAGCCTCACAATAAATAAGAGTTGTCAACATGGATGAAACAATAGAGCTCATCACTTATTTCTGATTTGCTCCTTGAGCTGTTCCAGAGGTCCTGGCGGCGTGAATATTAAAGGCAACCAACTTGTGTTCGGCTTTTCTCTGATTGGCCGCGCCCCCCCGCCCCCACGCGCAGGCAAGCGCAGTCGTCCCACGTCCCAAATGAAATCCAAGGAGCGCAAGCGAGCGGCAGCGCGGGCAACCAACTTGTGTCAACCAACTTGTGTTCAGCTGCGGTAGCAGTGGAGCGCTATGAAATGCGCTGAACTAGAAAGCGTAACGTTATTATGTTTCGCGTCACTGTACACCAGATTCACTCGTGTATAAACAAAGCCCATACAGTTATGAAATGCGCTGAACTAGAAAGCGTAACGTTATTATGTTTCGCGTCACTGTACATCACTTCAGCTCCGGCAGCAGTAGCAGCAGCACCGTTGTACTACCAGATTCACTAGTGTATAAACAAAGCCCATACAGTTATGAAATGCGCTGAACTAGAAAGCGTAACATTATTATGTTTCGCGTCACTGTACATCACTTCAGCTCCAGCAGCAGCAGCAGCAGCACCGTTGTACTACCAGATTCACTAGTGTATAAACAAAGCCCATACAGTTATGAAATGCGCTGAACTAGAAAGCGTAACATTATTATGTTTCGCGTCACTGTACATCACTTCAGCTCCAGCAGCAGCAGCAGCAGCACCTTTGTACTACCAGATTCACTCGTGTATAAACAAAGCCCATACAGTTATGCTCATATTTTGCAAATGCATAAACTATATCTTAAATTATGGCTATGTGTCTAATATGGCTGTCGCTTATCAATGACTTCGCGACAGCCATATTAGACACCGCCATAATTTAAGATATAGTTTATGCATTCGCAAATATGAGAGCTCTGTCATTGAAGTGGGTGGTGGCACTAACAGTAGCGATTTTTATTGTTTTGTCATGACCAAACATAATCCCAACATAGATAGGAGGTGTACTGTATGTCAAATGTCGGTCATGTGGGCATGGTGGAAGAGTTTAGTACAGTCACACAACAGAACACCAGTGGCATTAACCAACAAGGGCGCTCCTCTCAAGATACCTGGGGGAGCCTCATGCGCATGCGCGTCTGCCGCGTCTCGCCGCGTCTCTCTTGCCGCGAAGGGCGTGTGCTAGTGGATTGATTGATTGTGGCCAATCAGAGAAACGCTGAACGAAAAGCTGAACACAAGTTGGTTGCCTTTAATATTCACGTGTCCTGGCGAGTGGGTTCACAGGGAGGCTTATTCTTGGTTTCTATTGTGATGTCTTTATTTGTTTGTCTTTGTATGCATCTATCTCTCACTCTTTAGTTCTGTTATCTGTTGCTATTTGATTGGATTGATTAATTGGTTGATTGAATCATTCATTCATCCATTGATTGCAATTTCGATTAGTGTCATTAAAAATTTAATTAAATTCCATTTCACACAAACAAAACATTCTGCTACCTGCCCCCCAAGCTTTACAAAGTGCCTTTCCTAAAACATACTTTCATGATATCTTACTGAAATAATGGGCCTCATACCATGAAGCGATATAAGAACAGATTTCGTTCTTAACTAGCATTTCCTCTTACTTTGTTCTTACCTGGGATTCAGCAAAGTTCTCTTATTGTTGCTTTTTTCTCAGGCAAGAACAAATGATAAGAGTGGTCGAGAGCACTCTTACCAAAATAAGAAACTCTTACCCAAAATACATTTTTATTAAAAAAAGCATACCATTGGTTAATTGCCCCCAAATACGACTTTAAAAATACAGAACTTTTCAATAATAATGATTATTATTATTATAACTTATTGCATGCATTCTATCTGAAATGGATTATATATTGCTGTTAGAACAGTTATGCTCTGGCCGCCCAGGCCATTGATTGAAGATTTTATTAACAGATTGCAGAATGGGTACAATACAGTAGGGCTCAATACACACAATTGTTAAGGAGATGCAGACCAGAGAAAGACTTTAGTCTTGTTTACATCAGGGTCCCCCATTTTCAATTCATAATGACATTTATGACATACACAACATACAGACAGATATATATCATGACATTTATGACATGACATACTGTCATAATCACAGCACGGGCCTACTTCACTCCCCCTACTTTTCCCCTCACGTCCTCCACACGCTCCTCTTCATCCCCCTCTCTATCCGCTGCGCACTCCTCATCATCCTCTCTTTCTTCAGTCACTCCTTCCTTCACCCTCATTCACCCAGCTGTAGTCCATCCCCCTAATTCACACACGGGCAAACACCCCACTCTCCCCAGCTGCACCCTATCCTCCCCTGATGAGAGGACTATATCTGCACCTCGACGCTGACCAGAAGCTGTCGTGGTATTAATTACCACTGCCCAGGTACGACGTCTCTGCCACAAGCTCTACTGCTAGATACCCTCCGTGTATTGGCTTACTCTAACCCGTTTCTCTCCTGTGCCCCAAAGGACCGCCGTCCCTGTCTGGACGCCTAAATATTAAAGGCAACCAACTTGTGTCTAACCACGCCCAACTTGCATCTAGCCACGCCCTGGACGTCACCTGTTCCCGAGAGGAACACCTATTCTCCCGCTGCCACCCAGCAGCTCCAGCGTCCCTGTCTGGACGTCACCTGTTCCCGAAGAGGAATACCTATTCACCCGCTGCCACCCAGCAGCTCCCCCGACAAGCACCAGGGCCCTCATTCATCAACGTGTGTGTAGAACATGTTCTATTTCCACACGTAAGCACAGAATGTAGAATCAGTGTACGCACAGGAAAATCGGGATTCACCACACGTGCGTACGCAGGTTCTACGCACACCTGTCATGATGAATATGACTTTGATCCTACGTTTGAGCTCGTGCACTGTTTTAAGTATTTGCATACCAGAACCGCCCCGATTAACCATATACGGTAATGGTATACCCCCATGAAATGTGGAAAAATGGACTAAGCCGAGGGAAGCGTGTTATGAGAACGGTGATGTCGGATATGATATCTATTAACCATTGCTGCCTGGGCAGCGCAAACACTAATAAAGACCGCGCTGGAATATGACTGCCTTTTCCCGTGTTGTTTGATTAATACCCAGGGATTAAAGTTCTCCTCAATTTTATTCCAAATCGCGATGGATCTTCCGTCAATTTTCTACCTGCTGCATATGATTTCTAGAGGCATACTACAATCTATTTTGATGTCAGTATTGGGTAGCCTATATAAACAATAATACGAGAGCATATACAAGAACAATGAATCTCACTGCATGTATGATGTAGCCTGCCTTTCAATACATGAACTTGAATTCCATCATGTTTGTGTGCGGGACTCACAAGGCTGTTGTCACAATGGGTGGTACCGGTACAGTAATAATAACAGTCCACACAATATCACGATGGACCATGCCATAGCCTATGTTCTATTAGGACATGATCTGTGACGACAAATGTTCTCGAATGTTTGATTAAGATATCATACTCTGACAGCATGCCTATGATCAACAAAAACGCGAACTTGAATCCCATCATATACATAGTCTGTCCACTATCTGGTGTCATTGCAATGCGTTTTCTATTCTTTCTTATGCAGTAAAAAGGGGGAAGAACACTATATCGTGGGTGTTCATATGACTCTGCTTACAGCTTCGAAACTCCACTTGTTTCGTTTAACGTAAAGCCTTTTAAATCAAAACGTTCCCGTGTTTCTGCGGTCTGTGCGCAAAATAATAACGAGTTGAGATACGCGGAGCGCAGTCAGTCAGTAGCCTACACCCCGTATATTCCGATAACGCTATATAAACCATGCTGCATTCATTCTGAGAGAAAGATCTATTATTCTAGAAGTTCTGTATGAACCGTAATTCATTATAGTTCATTGTGAAATAGCAACAGTAGTGTAATTATGGTCAAAACCCTATAAATAGCATTTGGAATAATAGATTCCTTTCTCTCAGAATGAATGCAGCATGGTTTATATAGCGTTATCGGAATATACGGAGTGTAGGCTACTGACTGACTGCGCTCCGCCAGTGTTGGAACTAATGCACAGAAGCTCATTTCCTTGTTGTAATAATATATTCTACCACTGGGCGTCAGCTAAGTGTGCTCAGAGCTGTGCGTAGACATAAGCACAAAGTCAAGTTCAAGTTGAAATTGATGAATCCCACTCTTTGCTTAGAAATGATCGTACGCACAGGGTAAGCACAAATCTGTGCGTAAGACACGTTGATGAATGAGGGCCCAGGACCGCTTGCTCGCTCACTGCCGCCGTGGCAGCCACAGGACAGAACATTAACCCCGTTCTATTTCCCCCAAATTCCTGTGTTGCTCAATTCCATTAAACACCCTTGAAACCGCTCCCTTTCTCTTCTCGTGTATTCAGCAATTGGGCTGTGCTCCAGACTCCAGTTCTCACACATACAGATATGCAGTACTGTATACGTAGCATAGAACGCATATTTAGAGATCGTCTATATCAGTGGTTCCCAAACTTCTGTTTTATGCGGACCACTAGATTGTTATCAAGAACATTTGCGGACCACCTCGTATGCAAACAGTAAAACATAAATAAATAAACAACGGTTTCGTCGATGATCCAATGTACAGTTACCCCCACCCCGCTGACCCATCTTACTAGCCAACTACTATTATATTACTACTATATTAATACAGTCTATTCCACTATATAGCTATAGGTGCTGTATGATGACAATACATTTGATTCCTATCTAATTTTGATCCATCGCAAAGCGCTCCAGCGCTTGAATACGGCCGGGGGATCCGCTCATATACAATGCAGACCCACGGCTCTCGTATTATAATGAGCCCGCGAGGCGTGTCTCTGTATGCAAATGACTTGCGCGAGAACGCGCATCCAGTTTAGAATGAGTGAGATTCACCATTCAAAAAACCTGGGTAAGAACAGATTTGGACATTAAAAACGGCTTGATGAATGTGGCGGTGGCTTTTCTTATTGTTCTCTTAACAGACAGGTAAGCAAGAAAAATAATAAGAGAGTATTGTTGAATGAGGCACATTGTTTATGTTATCATAGAACCTGCTGGAGTGTAGCCTGCATTGACAGTCATGTTTTACGATATATTCATCTCACCTTCTCCTGATATCTTCATGTTTTACAAGAGTCTATATATTCATCACCTTCTCCTGATATCTTCATGTTTTACAACAGTGTATATATTCATCTCACCTTCTGCTGATATCTTCGGCCACGTATCCTTCAGGATGTTCTTCAGTTCGTCTCTCAGCTCAGAAACAGCATCACTCACATTCCTGAAGTCACGTAGAGGATGGACAGCGATACTGGGTAAGTCTGGAGATACACTGGGACTGGAGAAGGACTGGAAACCCTGGATAGAGAGAAATTATATTAAACAAAGAGAGACAGACACTGTAACAGTACTGTATATCTGGATGTCATGTATGTCATAAATGTCCTGATTAGATTAGATTTTTTTATCTGTATGTTGTGTATGTCATAAATGTCATTATGAATTGGAAATGGGGGACCCTGATGTAAACAAGACAAAAGTCTCTCTCTGGTCTGCATCCCCTTAACAATTGTGTGTATTGAGTTGTACTGTACCCATTCTGCAATCTGTTAATTAAAGTTTTCAATCAATCAGACTCATTCGAAAATCACCTACAGTAAAACTGTAGTATTTCTGTGTTTTTTTTGCTTCAGATGTACAAATGGCTGTAGAAATACTATAGTGAATCACTATAGAAATAACCATATACATAGTATTTCTTTGGTAAAACCACAGGAATACTAGTGTTTCACCGTACATTTCTATTGACTTTAGTACTGAAAAAAGTACATGGGCAGTCACAGAAATGTAAACGTAATATATATGGTTTAAATATGAAAGGCATATTCAGTAGAAACAGTTAGTCCTAATGCTATCTATACGACTGAATAGCTAGTGAACCGGAGTACAATGGATGTGGTTCAAAGACATATGAAAGGCATATTCATCAGAAACGGTTACAGTTAGTCGTATGGATAAGACTGAATATCTAGTGAACCTGAATGAAATGGATGTGGTCGTCAGCATGCTCCAGCTGCTCCAGCTCCACCCCTCTCCTCCTCAGCTCCTCTATCTCCTGTTCCAGTTGCTTCAGGAGCCCTTCAGCCTGACTGACTGCAGTCTTCTCCTGGGCTCCGATCAGGGCCTTCACCTCCTTGCGCCTTGTCTGTATTGAGCGGATCATCTCAGAGAAGATCTTATCACTGGCCTTCACTGCTGTCTGGGCTGAACTCTGTTAAGACACAAAGACATGAATGGACTGCACTTTTATAGCACTTTCTTCTAAAGAGCTTTACAACTTATGCCTCACATTCACACACACACAGACACACACACACACACACACACATGTGTTGTGTATGTCATAAATGTCAATATGAATTGAAAATGGGGGACCCTGATGTAAACAAGACGAAAGTCTTTCTCTGGTCTGCATCCCCTTAACAATTGTGTGTATTGAGCCGTACTGTATTGTACCCATTCTGCAATCTGTTAAATAAAGTTTTCATTCATTCATTCATTTGCTGTCTCGTTATAACACAAACAGCTCACCATGAACCATGACCAGCTTAATTACGTTAGTTAGCATCCAAGCTAGCGTGATAACGTTAGTACAGTAGTTATTAGCATCCAAGCTAGCGTGATAACATTAGTACAGTAGTTATTAGCATCCAAGCTAGAAACGGCTAGGCTGCCTGCTCTTACCTGCAATAATGTTGTCATCGTCCTGGACAGATAGACTTGTTAAATCATAATATCCACACTTTGTGCTGGTCCTCAGTAAATGTCCCGCCGGCAAAAAATAAGTTGCTATTAAAGTGCTAAATGTTAGATACACTAATATAGAGGTTTCGAACGTGGCCGCTCTGTTAATAAAAATGTATGTGGTAAAAAAAAAAGGGAACCATTCTCTGATTGGATCACAAG
Organism: Notolepis coatsorum; assembly: GCF_963971535.1. Lineage (NCBI taxonomy): Eukaryota > Metazoa > Chordata > Actinopteri > Aulopiformes > Paralepididae > Notolepis > Notolepis coatsorum. The sequence goes on from NC_140165.1 coordinate 316,159,039, forward strand.
GCTGTCAATCATTCAACCTCCGTGTAGCTGCAGAGCAGCAGAGATGGCAACATTCTCTGATTGGATTTCAAGGCTGTTAATCATTCAATCCCCCATTCAATGGCAAGAGTTTAAATGCACGGACCGTGCTTAGATGACGTTAATAGCCTATTTTGATTGGCTATTATTTATTATTTATTTAATCCCGGGTCAACCCGTGCAGAATTCTGCACCAGTTTTTACTGGAGCCATTACTGCTTTTGAAAAAAAAAAACACTGGCATTTTTTTTACAGAGGAAAACATTTCTAATAAAAAAATAATAATAATAATAATTTAAAAATATATATATATATAAGTAAATTAATAATAATTATGAATTATGAGTGAATTTGTGTTTCACGTGTTGTCATAGAGAAACCTCCACTGACACACACACACACACACACACACACACACACACACACACACACACACACAAACAACAAACTTTCTAACGAAAAGATGGCACAAAAAGTGATTACAAAGGTTAATAAAAAAAACTATTTTTTCCCCTCTTTTATATATAGGAACGCTCTGAGGACCCTAGCTGGAGCCTCATTCAGTGTCACTTTGACTACGCTTGCACTTCATGGTACAGTAACATCTCCAAACAAATGAACACAAAGCCAAAGTAGGAGATGTCCACAAACACGCCACAAGAGGGAGCCCCACTGACCTGGTCCTGCAGAGAGTCAGGACATGCATGGGGAAAGACGCATTTTTTTACTCTGCAACTGTAATGTGGAATGCCCTGACAACATTCCTAAAACTCCTGAACTCCCCTCTCGGATTTAAATCTGCCTTAAAATCATGGCTCAGCAGCAACTCAAATCGGTCTTAATTTGTTTTTTATCTCTTATCATAATTAGTTTTTTATCTGTTTTTATCATGAGTTGCGTGTTTGCGTTTTTTTTTTTTTTTTTTTTTTAACATTAGATGACTGTATGAGTTTTCAGGTTAGGTGTTTTTGTACTTACTTTTAGGGTGTCCTGTCTGTGTACATGTCCGTTCGTGTTTTTGTGCCTTTTTATGTTCCATGTAAATGGCCCACAATGGAAAGAAGCCATGGCTGTATTGTGTTTTATCCATTTGACCAGCATTATGATACTTTTATTGTTAAAATGTTGTCCTACTGTTGTGTCAATAAAGTATTCAATCACACACACACACACAACACACACACGCACGCATAAATAAAAAGCATTATTGATTGAGTGTTTTTTCTTTATTTAGACAGTAAGATGGTGGAGAGGGATGCAGAATAGGGCAGATACAGGAAAGAAGGCTCTGGCAGGATTGGATCCTAGGCTATCAGGGGTACACATGTGGTTCCAGAGTAGGGTCCTAACCACTACACCATCTCTGGGCACATTGGGCCTCATTTACCATTTCTCATATTATTTGTCTTATATTTTTGCTTTACCGTCTGTTATCTCAACACACTGGGATTTTAATTGGGAGCAATTGACCAATGGTAGAAACATTGCTGAATCCCAGGTAAGAACAAAATAAGAAGAAATGCTAGTTAAGAACTAAATCTGTTCTTATATCGCTTCGTAAATGAGGCCCATTGTGTCTTGCTCAAGGACACTTCGGCATGCTTCCAGGAAGAGCTGGGATCGAACCGGGAACCTTCAGATTACCAAACGACTGGATGCCAAAAAATTCATGCGTGTCCTATGTGTCACCCATCTTGCATGTGTGTGTTCGCTGCATGACGATGTAGCAATGTGCTACAAATAAAGACTTCTTCTTCAAAGTCCAGTTTCATATGACCTCACCTTCAGTGTCTCCATAGCCAGTCTGAGTGCTTTCAGCTCCTTCTCTCTCTCCTGGACTCTCTCCTGGACTTTGAAAAGACTCTCCCCCAGCTGTTTCTGGAACAAATCAACGTAGAAAGAAGAGTTTTAGTTAGGGACTTAATTTAAAGCTACACTAGAGACAGCTTTATCTATAGTGATTGGCACCCTGTGGCCATAAAAGGTAATTGCATCTTGTTTAAACATGGCAGATGACAAAACAGTAACAAACTAGAATGGGTGCTCATTGGAGCACATTATGTCCACGACATGCTATATAGTTGGGAATAAATATGTCCCCCCAATAAGTGAAGGAGGTATGGCATGTGTACATATGTTTTATATTGTCTCTTGTGGCCTATTCAGGTGTGTGAGTCACAAGTGCTTTCTTGCAGTTTGTGGTTTTCATTGGGATTGATGTGCCTTTAGCATACACAAGTTGCTTCCAATAGAAAACGCTAGCGTTAACTCTGACTGCCCAACCAGAAGTCTGCAAGTCATGTCATGATTTCTCAAAACACAACTGAGTAACACTAGCTGGTTACTGGAAAACGATAGATGTGCTTCCAGCCTATCACAAAATGAACTCCTCACTCCCAAAATGTCTAATTTATATATTGTAATTTTCAAAATGATAATCATTGCCCCAAGCTGTTGCCAAGTAAAACAATTGGGCTGTTAATGAGATCGCACAGGGTGAGGCTTGGCCATTGCACTTTGTTTGTGCTGACTCCTGTGAATGCCGAGCAAAAGGCGTCGTCTCTCTGGTGGTAAAAAGGTGAACCATAAACTCTCCACAGAGGGACTAAATAATAGTCAATGAAGAATGCTGGAAATTCCTGTTGCCTGACGTGAAACATGTTCCCACACACTCATGCCTCTGTAACGTTCTGCTTCAAAGCACAGGCTGATCGGCCCTATAGTTTGTGAGATAATGTGCGGATTCACACACACGCACAGATGCTACCGATTCTAATTCTTTTGCAACATATAATATAACTGATGTGCCATACAGACCCTCATCTGCACATTTGATTACAGTGTTTACCTTCTCAAATTCGTATACACCGTTTATTTTTATTATACTTCTATTGCCTATATATATGTCTTTCTACTATTACCCTACCCTGTGCCAGGTTGTGGTCTATTTTCCTCAGTAATCGTTTCACTTGTGTTTCGTGATGATCTATTTAAACACCTCTGTTCATTGTGGACCTTCCTCATTCTTTAAATGTGATCTTCGTCATGAAGTAGATGTTCTGGTCCTACCTGTTTCTCAGTCCTCTCTGCTGCAGCTGACACCGTGTCGTGGCCTTTATGTTCCTCCATGGTGCACAGATAACAGATACACTGCTGGTCCGTACGACAGTAGACCTCCAGCAGCTTGTTGTGACTAGAACACATCTTGTCCTGCAGTCGGGCCGTGGCTTTGACCAGCTTGTGCTTCTTCAACACAGGGATACTGTGGTGAGGTTGGAGGTGGGTCTCGCAGAAAGAAGCCAGACACGCCAGGCAAGACATGAGGGCCTTGTGGCGTCTGGTTCCAGTGCAGAAATCACAGGCCAGGTCTCCTGGTCCGGCGTAGGTCAGAGCAGCAGAGGCAGAAGCCTGCTGGCCCCCTGTCCTCTTCAGCTGCTCCACCACCTAGGAGGACAGAAGGAGGACGGCTCAGTCACTGATGACCATGGCACCAGCAAGGAGCACTCATTCAAGGGTACTACGACTATGCTTGCACCTCATGGTACCAAAGCACCTCAAAGGCGCTAAAAACTAAATTACAAACATCACAAAACAAACTGGTCAGACTACTGCTTGACCTTACCCCTAGAACCCACCTCACCCCTGCCCACTTTGACAACCTAGGATGGCTTAGAGTAGACAACAGAGTACAGCAACTTGCAATGGGCCTGGTCTACAAGATACACTACACGACTAAGGTACCCATGTACATGTCAAAATACTTCCCAAAGGTCAGTGAATACCACGACCACAACACCAGAGGGAGCTCTACGGGAGACTGCAATTTGAAACTGGCCCCTGTAAATGTCCTAACCTAACCCTCTCCAATGTACAGTAAATGTCCTAACCCAGTAATACACAATACCCTCTTCTTAGTGGGGAACAAGTAAGGTTTTGTCGATAATCTAAAGTACAGTTACCCCCCACCCCACCCACCCAACCACCTCCAATGTACAAACCACGAAACAAGGAAAACATAATACGTCATCTGCAATGAGAAATTACATGTGTTTCTGTCTCTCTTCATGTACATGGGGGGGGGGGGTCAGTGCCAATATGCAAAATGAATGGCCTACTGACAATCAGAGCTATTTGTTGTTATTGAGTCTACTATTAGCATAAGTTACTTCATATTGCACACTGACCAAACACTTCAGATTCAATCAAAGAAATGTAGGCCAGGAAAAAAGTTCTGAAATGTGTAGGAACACTGTATGAGGATTAGTATGGTTACTGGTTAGCATTGGTATTATCGCACATTAAAAATGCCCTTATGTTTAAAATGTTCATAGGACAAAAGGCTCAGGGAAAAAAACACCTTTTTTTGAACTTTTAAAACATTTTAAAACAAACCTTTTATTAAAGACTAAACACACAGAGGGCCCTCCCCCAGTTTTGGGCCATCTGTTCCCCTCTTAAACTGGTAAATGGTGCATTTATATAGTGCTTTTATCCAAAGCGCTTAACAATTTGTTCCTCACATTCTACCATTCACTCACACATTCACACACCGACAGCAGAGCCATGCAAGGTGCCAACCTGCTCATCGAGCCACCCACCTCTGCCAGCATGGTGTTTCGCTTCAGTGCAGGCCTGGGAATGAAGCTCTGCATGCACTGGGGACAGCTGTAGACTCCCTTCTTCTCATTCTGGTCCCAGCAATCTCCAATACAGCTGCTGCAGTAACTGTGTCCACAGGGGACTGTGACTGGTTCCTTAAGAAGGTCCAGACAGATAGAACAGCAGAACTGGTCCACGTCCAACACAACACCCTCCAGCTGTTGGGCCATTGTACCCACGTCGCTCTCTCTGAGGGCTGTCTACGCGACAAGAGACCAAACAACAGTTTCGTTTTCTCTGAAAAGGCAGTGGGAGAGAAGGGGAGGGACTTCCTGGTTTCCTCCCAGGGGGCGGAATTTAACTCAGCATAGAAAGTTAAGAATGTCTTTGGGGTGGTTTTAAATAATATAGGATGCAGACAGTAAAGACAAAACTTAATGTTTCCATTATTTATTTGGTTTCTTACACCTCCAAGCACCACATTTCATGTAATACAGTATATACCGAGAACAGAAGTGATTGTTACATAATAGGCATCATGTTTATAGCCTGTGTTACAGCGACACCTAGTGGTGCTCTTAAGATGTTGCATGTAAGTCCTGAGTGGGCGGGGATGCGTGAATACCAAACCAAGCCGCATTTCTCGGAGACGCTCTCTGATTGGCCGACGCCTGTTTATACACTGGTTAAGCTTAGGCACTCTTCGAAGTTGGTTAAGGTTAGAGTTTGTCTTAGTTAGAGCATGGCGATAGAACGCCAGGTAGTTTGCAGGCTGTTTGGCGTGGAAATGGGAAAAGACACAGCTCGTCACGGATTGGGCAAACGCGTCAGTGACCAATCAGAGAGCGTCAGGGTCCGTGTACGTTTTGATAGTTCGTTTTTCATTTCAAACGGAAATACGAAAAAAAGGAAAAAAAGGTGTTTTCCTATTTCCGTTTGAAACCAAAATCGAAAAAACGGGGAAAAACTGAAATACGAAGCTGTTTTTCGTATTTTGGTGTCAGAATCAAATGAAAAAAGGAGTAAATAATGGGCCGATTTTGGTCTGTGTACGTTTTGATAGTTCGTTTTTCGTTTTTGATGTGAAGAATGGAACCACGTGACAAGTACATTTTTCAATGTAAAAGCCATGCACGATCTAACGTTAACGAATATGTATAACGTTATGAATAAATACATGCATACAGATCTATACCAGGGTAACGTTATGATACATACATTTTTTGTTTTGTGCATTTCATTTAGACATGATCTTTTATGTGAAGTAATAGCCTATTTTGGTCTGTCCCAAATAGTGTTGTCTAAACGCACGTTACCCAACAGATATCCTAGTTCAGTGGTCGGCAATAGGCGGCTCGCAGGCGGAAATAGGTCCGCCAGCAATAATATCTGCCCGTCAGATTATTTTGAGAATATGATTTTTGTGATGAAGATTCGCTTTATTGTATCGGAATCGGGAGACTTAGGTAAAGTTAGAAAGATATTCACAGATTCGAATTTCCGCTGTCAATAATTTTAAAACACAAAGGACACCTCTTTCCTATCGTAATAAGGTAGACAATGAGCTACAGCCTTATTTTCACCTAAACGAGCCGTCCTCGGAGCTGTACAATTAATAATATTGATCTCTATGTGCAGTCGGCTGTGAGGCAAGTGCGCAGCCAGGGACTGTCTAAAAAGTGCAACACCGAAAAGAGACACTACAAAAAGATTCAATAACTTCACTGTCATACAATATGGTCTGATATTAACATTCAGTATTCAATATTGTCTGATTCAATATTAACATTCAGTATTCAAGTAGAACAGCTAGCTAGCCGTTGTGGACACTCACCTTTCCACACCAAAACGGTAGGCAAGGCACCTTGGTTGAGAAATGCAGGTTTCAGTCTATGTGTTGAGAATTGTTGAATATATATAGAACACAAATGTTCTAGAATGTTCTATTATGACATCATCTGTGACATCACAAATGTTCTAGAATGTTTGATTATGACATCATACTGTGACATCACAAATGTTCTAGAATGTTCTATTATGACATCATACTGTGACATCGACAGTGGCTCATGAGGTAGAGCAGTCGTCTGGCAATCCGGACGTTCCCGGTTCGATTCCCGCTCCTCCCGGGCAGCGTGTCGATGTGTCCTTGAGCAAGACACTTAACCCCTACTTGCTCCAGATGAGCAGGTTGGCACCTTGCATGGTTGCCTCCACCGTCGGTGTGTGAATGTGTGAGTGAATGGGTAAAATGTGAGTAACAAATTGTAAAGCGCTTTGGATAAAAGCTACTATATAAAAAAGCAGCCATTTACCATCCATGGAGAGGGACCCTGTCGCCCCCCCCCCCCCCCCCCGCCCCCTACAGACGGGTGTCCCTCGGGGCTCGACCCTTGGAACCCTCCACTTCTCTCTCTACACCAAATCTCTGGGTAACATTATCACGTCTCATGCATTCTCATATCACTGCTATGCCGATGACACTCAACTCTTCCTCTCCTCTCCTTTCGTCTTTGACCTGGCAAGCTGTCTAACCCTAACCTTATGATTACCAGACGACCACTCTACGTCCTGAGCCACTGTCGCCCACATCTATGCTGCTATAGAACGGAGGATGACTTGAACCAAGACAGTGAGTGGATATTTAAGACCACACTATGGATTAACATCTATGTTGCAATAGAACAGAGGACCAAATTTTATTTTTTTATTTCTTTTTGAAAAAATAGAAAGTCACTTTAAAGGAGGTACTAATAGTATAGTTTAGATACATTAAAGGTGACATGCATTATAAATGTATTTTTTCAGTGTCTAGCATTGTATTATAGTAATAGGAGTTAGTATCAATGTGTCTGTGTCTCTAAATACCATATTGGCGGATTGCCGTCATTCAGGTCATTCATTTCCTGCTCCATTTAATCATGAATTGAAAATGGGGGACCCTGATGTAAACAAGACGAAAGTCTTTCTCTGGTCTGCATCCCCTTAACAATTGTGTGTATTGACCTGTACTGTATTGTACCCATTCTGCAATCTGTTAATAAACTTTTCAATCAATCAAGCAGCACAACACACACTGGGTTTATGGGTCAAACATCATGTTTATTGTCCATAGGGAGAGAGAAGAGTGATATTTCATACCCGTTTTATGACAGAAATAGGCAACAATAAAGGAACAAAAAAAAGAATAGATATCCAACACTGAAGCCAGAGCAGAGACTCTGCAGTTACCACAGCTCACCACTAGAGGGTAGTAAGTAGCATATGGCCAAATAACATGGAGAGTAATATTTCACACCCGTTTTATGATAATAATAATAAGGAGAGAGAAGAGTGTTAGAGGGGGTTGCCTGGCCCGATACCGATATCAACCGAAAACGATATATGCAGGGGATTTTGTATATAATAATTTGTTCTTACTTGGCTGCCTGGGTAAATAAAGGTTACATTTAAAAATAAGAAAAAAAAGTTATTCAAAATAATCCCCCCCCCCTCCCCATTTTAATGCCAATACCGGTCGATAATATCGAACATCTCTAATTGGTATGAATTATATTTTAAAATAGATACGATGGTGTCATGTTCTACCATATCTTCATCAATTCTGCTGTTCCATAGTAAACCCATATCCCTGGATAGAGGTCCTGAGTGAACGTGGTTCTAACTGTATGGAGGAGGGTCACGGTGTCAGAGACACTGTAGAAGGACAGAGTACCTGCCTTGTGATCCAGATACATTCCTATCCTGGAGGACCAAGGGCCTGAGACTTTAGTCTCAACATTATTGTGACTGAACACGTACTCCTCTCCACTGGAGCAGCTCAAACACCAGGACTTGTTATTCTTTCCAAAGCCTGACCCATAACCTGTTCTTTTGATGTCTTTGTAACAGACTGCTGTCTGAACCCTGGAGCCGCTCCACTCTACTTCCCAGTAACAGCGTGCAGACTGACCCTCTCTGCACAACACCTGATTATACAGAGTGAATCTCTCAGGATGGTCAGTGTAGCCCTGGTTGTTTCCTGTACTAATCACCTTCCTGTTCTCCACTGACAGGCGACAGTTGCTCACTGTGTTTGGGTCCAGTGAGAGGGGACAGGCGTCTGGGAGAAAAATACAGGACATCAAATCAGAGCAAATTAACCCTTTCACCGCCGCACTACCAAACGGTTAACCCTTTCACTGCGACAATACACAGAAGGTTAACCCTTTCACTGCCACACAACAGTAGATTAACCCTTTCACTGCCACACTACAGAAGGTTAACCCTTTACTATCACACTACCAAACGGTTAACCCTCTCACTGCGACAATACACCGAAGGTTAACCCTTTCACTGCCACACAACAGAAGATATTGCATACCGGTATTTATAATTCTGTATGGGTTTGATATTGTGTATTTATATATCAATTATATCACTACTCCTACAAAAGGTGAGTAACTTCACTGGCTTTTTTTTGGTTATCTTTTCTTAGCACACCCATTTGTGTCAGGCTAGAACATTCTGCATGCGTTGGATAGAACATTCTGCATGCGTTGGATAGAACACTGCAGGCGTTGGATAGAACACTGCAGGTGTTGGATAGAACACTGCAGGCGTTGGATAGAACACTGCAGGCGTTGGATAGAACACTGCAGGCGTTGGATAGAACACTGCAGGCGTTGGATAGAACACTGCAGGCGTTGGATAGAACACTCTGCAGGCGTTGGATAGAACACTGTAGGCGTTGGATAGAACACTGCAGGCGTTGGATAGAACACTGCAGGCGTTGGATAGAACATTCTGCAGGCGTTGGATAGAACACTGCAGGCGTTGGATAGAATATTATAGACGTATATTTACCCGTCAGTAGTGTGATAGTAAAGGGTTAACCTTCTGTAGTGTGGCAGTGAAAGGGTTAAACACACAACCTCTATTATGTCAGAGTCTGTCCGTCAGCCGACACACGACAACACAAGTGATGGAAAGAGGTCATGGTGGAACTCACCTTGTAAATAGGACTCTCTCGTCACGGACTCTGGTGGAAGTAGAACAGCCACTGGCGAAACTAGAGACACAAAATATCAGTCACAGCATATTATGAATGAATGATTTTATTTCTGTCTTCTTTTACAAAGCATATAGAACATTTAAAAAACGAAAAGTAAAAATGACCGAAAAGGTGTAGGCTGAAGGCGAGGCTTATAATTGCCTATCCCCTTTTTAAATTACATTATTTACACACTGAAGAATTTATCGCTGAGACGCCAGCCCCCCCCTGTCCACCCGGGCTGGGTGATGCCCCAGGGATTGCTCAGCAGACGGCTGATGGACCCTGCGACTCGCCTATAGACGCCTCCCCACCGGCGCCTGCTGATGAGGCGACCTCTGGCCGTGGGGCCCAGGCGGACCCCGTTCCTGCGGGTATCTCCCTGGGCGCACCGCTCCCGGTGCGCAGTCGCCGCTGCCCCAGCCCACTCGGCCGGGCCGCGTGAGGAGGCCGCCTACACGCTACGAGCCCGAGTCCGGCAGTTGGATACGGGAGTGAGACTGTTAATCTATTCCGGTTCATAGCTTTCCGGTCTGGGGGGGATGAAGAGTTTATTGCCGGCCACTAGGGGGCAGCGTCTCATTAGTATTGCCGACCGGCTTTGTTTTGTTTTGTAGTATTGCCGACCGGCCATTTTGTTTCACTTAATGTGAGTCTGTTTATATCACTATTGAGTGTTTATGTACATTATATAGCGATATATATATATGCATTATGATAGTGTTGTCATGTCATGCATTTATGTTGGTACTTTGTCAGCTTATTTCGCGGTCCTTTGTTCTTTTTCAGGGTGTCGTCATCCTTGTCATTAAATACTAAAACTGACATCGAGGAGTGCATTTCTTCACACACAAAAAAATATATACAAAAAATAAACATAATTTAGTACATAATTTGCACAAAAAAAAGTGTACAAAGTTTCATGTACAAATCGTAAGCAATTTTTTTTTTTTTTACGATTTGAATACAGTTATGTTATAATAAAATATTAGGATAATAATAAGGTTTTATATTTATGCATCACCTTATATTTGAATCATTTCTTAAATGTATGTAGCGAACTACAAATTGTTACTTTTTTGTCAAAGTTATTCCATAGTGTTGCCCCTTTAACAGATATACATCGACTTTTTATATTTGTCCTTGCCTTTGCAATATCGAATACACAAGTTCCCCCAAGTCTATACTGGCTCTCTCTAGTTTGGAACAACTCCTGAATGCAACTTGGAAGTGAGTGCTTATGTGCTTTGTACATTATTATTGCAGTGCTAAGATCGATAAGATCTTCCAATTTTAAGGTATTTGATTTAATAAAGAGTGAGTTTGTCGGTTCATAGTAATCAGCTTGATTCACAATTCTTATGGCTTTCTTCTGCATTATGAACATTTGGTTAATGTTTGTTTTATATGTGTTTGCCCATACCTCCACACCATCTGCATATTTAGACCACTATCAGTAGGGCCCTTGCCCTACTGTTGATCGACTGTGCCCTACTGATTACATTTTTTTTTATTTTATTTTTTACTTCGCTTTGAAATATTATAGTGAACTATTTTGCACTGTTTCAATTTATCTTGTTGAAATCCTCCAACAGGCTCTTTTTTGTATAGTATATACCTTCAGACATTACTGTAATATGAGTAACATTTTGAACTTATATATCATCTTCATCCTCCCTCAGACCCTTTAAGTAGTCCAACACCGGTCCCCATGTTGTATCAAACACCTTTCTCCGTCCTGTATTTTTAAATCTAAGCCTCTCTAAGTAGAGGGTCTCACCCAGCTCTCTCATCCACATTTCAAATGAGGGTGCTGCATCAGACTTCCAGAGTCTCAAAATGAGCTTTTTAGCCAACACAGCACCTAGATATATCGGCCAGAGTACCTAGTAACATCGTCGCTATTGCCGGTATTTGACCGGCAAAATCTGTTGAAGTCCGACATATTTAATCTCTCCGGTCATAATGTCCGGTGAAAATAATTCCCTCCAAGCACAATTTGATTATTTGAATTGTATTAAAATTGGCTAAAATTAAATAGCCTATGCGATGAACAAAACAATCATTACATTTGTTTCATCGTTGCTTCACCAAGCAGGTCTAATAATGACAACGATGTTGTCAGCGGGAGCTTGGTGCTAGATTTGCGAGAAGCATGCAGCTGCAGAGCCACAGAACCCACAGAGCCGTGCCCACACAGTGCAATACTCCAATTCAGCCATTGGCAATTCAGCTGTTGGGTTGGGGGCGCTGCTGAGCGGTCCCCAGACCGGACCTGAAAACACCGCTGCTCTGCGGGTCTGCAGCTGCATGCTCTCGCAAATCTAGCACCAGGCTCCCGCTGACAACATCGTTGTCATTATTAGACCTGCTTGGTGAAGCAACGATGAAACAAATGTAATGATTGTTTCGTTCATCGCATAGGCTATTTAATTGTAGCCTATTTTAATACAATTCAAATAATCAAATTGTGCTTAGAGGGAATTATTTTCACCGGACATTATGACCAGCACCAAGTCGTTGGGAGGTGGAGTCATCACGCAAACCCACGATAATGTTGCCGTCTCTCTCTGCCAAATTTCTCAGTTCTTCGCTTGATATAATTAATACAAATGTCCAATATAACGGAATTCGTTAGCTCATAAAAACGTGATTATAACAGACTGCTGTTTATTAATGTCGGGCAGACTGCCCACCGACACCTCAAGTCGGCAGCAGCACGAAGTCTCGAGGGACTTATTTTATTTGGAATATATTAACACTTTGAGTGCCGGGACACGTCTTCTCACGTCTTTGCTGGCCATGCTAAAGTTGCCGGGGGACGCTGTACAGCGTCCTTATATCAATATTTCAAAAATCTGTGATCGGATTCATAATGTCCCTCCGCTGGCCTGAGATCCACCAGCAGGACCCACTGAGCTCTCTGGCGGTTCAGGAGCGCCATCTGGTGGCCGATCGGCGCAACCGCTTAACAGGAAGCGCAGTAGAGGTTTTGCTGGTCGGCCATATTACTTCCGGGCACTCGGTATAGGTTCCGGCACTCTAGCTCGTCACACTACATAGCGATCGATTGCCAATAACTCGATAAACAACATGATTTGGACGTATATACCATTATACAAGCTGGAGATGGACCGGGTAATAATATATCCCATAATGATAAAATTTCTACTCGACGATGATCGCCCAACGGCGCGCGGAGACTGGGGTGAGTTTCAGTGTGTAACGTTACCGTCTTCGATAATAACTGATATTATCAACATTTGACCCACATTAGATGATTGGTATAACGCTGCCCACGGAATTATAAACGCCCCCTCGCCCATCCGGTCAACATCAGATGACGTGTAGTAACTTCTAGAAGTACGTCTAGTTGGAATTTTTTATATCGCGCTGATTGCCATCAAACTGTATTTCATCATCAATATAATGCATTTGGGGCTATATATCACGTTCTGGAGAAAGCTGCAGAAGAGATGAAAACATACTTATACATTAGACCATACTTTACTATGAATACCTTTACTACCTGGTCTAACATTAATTATAGTTTCCAGTGCTTGATGCTGAGGAATGTCTGACCATGTATCTACATGAGTCCTTACGAAGTTCCGTATCTGTAGACCCTCAGTAGCTCGAATGATAAAAACTGGACCCCTTGGTACAAGTCCTTCAAGCACCCTATACCCTTCACCTTCCACTGTGCAAACCCTTGATCCATAGTGGATGGCTTAAAGGCATGGTTATTACCGATTGGAGTGTCTGTATACATATTTGGAGCTTTCAAGTATGTTTTAATCTGTTTCCCTACCTTCAAGGAGCTATGTACTATAAAATTCCCTTCATATAGTGATTTGTTTATCTTGACAGGGCTATTCAAAAGGGCTAGGAGAGAGGTTCCCTGACAAGCTGCTTGCTCCATTGAGAGCCATGCAGGAGTAACCTCCTCCATGCCCTTTGTAAGGTTAGCACTTCTCCAGAAAGCCATATTGTTTAAATGTGCAGACCAGTAGTAACATCTGAAGTCTGGAAGACCAAAGCCACCCTCATTTTTTGTTTTACATAAGTGTTTTTTGCTAATACGTGCAGCTTTATTCTGCCAAATAAAGGGGATTATAATCGAGTCTAACTTTTTGAAATACCGCTGTGGTATGAATACTGGAATTGACTGAAAGATGTATGTAAATCTCGGAAGAACCACCATTTTAATAGCGTTTACTCTCCCAACCAGTGACAGTGGGAGGGTCTTCCAAAAATCTATATTCTGTTTCAACTGTTTTATTTTTCATTTCCAATTCTCTTCAAGTAAGAGTTCAGGTTTTTTAGTAACGGTCACTCCTAGGTAAGTAAATCTATCTTTGGTCATCTTAAAGGGGACAGAGTTCAATGAGGAGCTATCCTTATTTAATTGTACTGGCATTAATTCACTTTTATCCCAATTAATTTGAAAACCTGAAAGAGAGCCAAAATAATTAAACAATTCCATAATTGGAGGAAGGGACTCCTGTGGGTTAGATACGTATAACAAAATGTCATCTGCATACATTGATAAATGATGCTTTTGCCCTTTAATGGAGACAGGTGATATTCTAGGATGTTGTCGAATTTTTGTAGCTAGTGTTTCTATGACTGAAAAGATAAGGAGAGCATGGATCTCCTTGCCTTGTCCCACGGTATAGTGGAAACTGAGAAGAAATATCCTGGTTAGTAACTACACTTGCTGTGGGATGAGCATAAAAAATCCGTATCCAGTCAATAAATACCTTCCCGAAACCAAATGCCTCTAGGGTCACATACATATATGGCCACTCGACCTGATCGAAGGCCTTCTGAGCATCCACTGAAATCACAACTGTCTCTGTATTGTGTTTTGTATAAAGTATATTGAATAAACGTCTTAAGTTGTAATAGATATGTCTATTAGGAATAAAGCCTGTTTGATCCGGGTGCACTATCTTCTGAATGTGAGCTTTTAGCCGCTTGGCCAGAATCTTGCTAAGCAGCTTTGTTTCAATTGGAATCAGTGACACAGGTCTGTAGGATGATGGTTCTAACTCATCTCTGGCCTTTTTTTAAATTAATGAAATATTTGCATTATACAGCGTTTGAGGAAGTCTACCATCTGATGCGGCATGCTTAAACATACGAAGCAGAAGCGGAGATAGTTCCTTAGAGTAGTGCTTGTAGAATTCTGCCGTAAAGCCATCAGGACCAGGTGCTTTATTGTTCGGGAATTCTGTAATTGCCTCTACTATTTCTCCTATGGAGATGTCCCTTTCCAGTGCAGCTTCTGCCTCGCCATCAAGCTGAGGTAGGTTTAATTCAGAGAGAAATGCCTTAATAGCATCAATGTCATGGTTGCCATTTTATGTATACAATTTTGAATAGAACTCCATAAAACGTGCATTTATCTCTTTAGGGTCTGTAAGAACAGTGCCTGTGTCTGATTTTATTTTTAGTATTGCACGGGAAGCTTGCGCCTGTCTTAATTGACGTGCCAGCAGTTTCTGAGGTTTGTCACCTATTTCAAATTGTATCTGTTTTATCATATTCAATTGCTTATTGACCTGTGCAGATAAAATAGTATTGTACTCATGTCTTTGACAGACTATAGAATTCAGGATGTCGGGATCCGCAGTGTACAGGTGTTCTAGTTGAGACACAGAATCATCCAAATCCACTAGTCTTTTTGACATTTGTTTTCTCCTACCTGCCACGTATGATATGATGCTACCTCTAAGCACTGCCTTGATAGCTTCCCACAGTGTTGAGTCATCCACATCCCCTGTATCATTTGTGGCTATAATGTCAGGTAGCCTAGCTGACATGTATTTTAAGAAACTCTTCTCTTTTAAGATTGTGTTGTCAAATCTCCAGGTGCGTTCATTTCTATGTCTAGTGAACCTAACATCCAGTGACATGGGAGCATGATCACTTATCAGGATAGTATGGTATTGTGTGGACACAACACTGGATATCAGTTTAGAGTCTATCAACATGAAATCAATCCTAGAATAGGATTTATGCACTGGAGAGAAAAAAGAATAGTCTCTGTTGGTAGAATTGCGTAGCCTCCATATGTCAACCAGATTTAGATTGTGCATGGCACTTTTTAACACCTCACTGGCTTTGCTGTTCACGGATACCTTTGATGACTTTTTATCCAACACAGGGTCAAATATACAATTGAAGTCGCCACCCAATATAATATTTGTATTACCGACGTCAGGAATTCTATTCAGAACCGTCTCAAAAAAATGTGGATCATCAAAATTTGGACCATACACGTTTATCAATGTTACAGGAACACAATTAAGTGTCCCTGATACAATTACAAATCTACCATTCGGATCCGCGATTGTGCACACATGATCAAATGACACACCCCTCTTGATAATAATAGCGACCCCTCTGGCCCTGGCCCCGAAGTTTGATTGAAATATTTGTGATCCCCATCCTATGCGTAACTTGTTCCTGGCTATATTCTTAATATGTGTCTCTTGAAGATATATAACATCAGCTTTCAGGCTTTTTAAATTAGCCATTACCTTACCTCTTTTAACTGGGTGATTTAGAAACCCTTACATTCCAGCTTACAATCCTTGTACTATCCCCATTGTTATTTACTGACATGACATATTATCAGTGGTGCATTATTGAAATCATCTGGGGTGACACGCACCACGTGCACGCGCTCCCGCGAATGCGCATTTAATGTCCCCTCGCTTGAGCACAGACTAAAGACAGTGCCTAATTGCCTCTACGAATGGAATGTAACACATGTCTTCACAACAAGTTAGGTGTGAATGTATCTGAGAACGTATTTAACACACCTGACGACCGGCGCTATTGATATGCAAATAGCGAGTACTTATCTGGGGTTGCACATAGTGCAACCCCGTCCCATGAAGAACGCATGCCTGCATATTATCCATGATCATGTGACAAAGCAAAAATCGCCCAAAGTGTTGTATACATTCCGCCGTTAGAAAAAATAAATTAAAAACAATAATATGCACTGCCGCAAACTAACATGAAAAACACTACGCTGACCTCCGGGGCCCTCTTTACCTCCCTCCAGTCCCCTCTGCGAACAAACACCTCTAAGTCTAAATACCTTAAGAGCTAGTAAACATACCATGATAGTCTGTGTATGCAATCGTCTCCACCTGTCCAACAAAACAAATGAGAAGTAGGTAGGATGGGCGCAATGAGCCGCTGTAACTCGTGAGTGATCACGTATTGAAGCGTCGTCTGTACCATCGGGCTGGATTAACGCGGCACTTTGTTGTCGTCTAGGAACTTCTCCGCGTCCTTCGGGTCGTTGAACGTGCGCTTGTCTGTGCCAACCGATACCACGAACGTCGCTGGGTGTCGGAATCCGCATCTCACCTCCGCAGTCTTGAATCTGGTCCTGATATTGTCGAATCGCTTCCGTAGCTTCAACACTGCCGGTCCCAGGTCCGGGAAAATGTAGATACGCGTTCCCTCATGTTGTAAAGGGAACTTTTGTGTTGCAAGCCTCAGAATGCGCGCTCCTTCACTGAATCATGGTGGATCCGTGCTATAATTTTGGGTGGAGTGCCATCTGTTGCCGTATTCATATTGACCCGATATGCTCGGTCGATTTTAACAGGCTTGTTGTTGAAGTTCTCATCTCCCAGCAATGTTGTTATAAGTTTTGCAATAAAGTCTGTAGGATTGCCCTTTTCCGTGCCCTCTTTTACACCCATGATCCGAATGTTTTGTCGTCTGTAGCGCGACACAAGGTCGTCCACTCGCTCACCGAGCGTCTTGGCCTCCTCCCCCCACACCAGTAGCGGCTGCTGGTTCTCTCTCCACTAGGGGCGCTATACCAAAACATTTTGCAAACATGTACAGTACCACGCAACCGACTCATGGCAAGACGTGAGCGATTCGACTCACGCTCACGGCAATGAATCGGCTCTTATGAACGAGTCGCTCAGCTGTTACTACAACAACACACAACCAGTCAAATAAAGTATAGTCTAATTCACAACTTGAAACACAATATATAAATAGAAAAGTTAGAAACAAAACTCGCTCCGTCTCCAAACACACGCAGATCTCTCCCTCTCTCTCCTTCTCTCTCTCACACACAGCGCGACGTGGAATCGATTCGTTACACAATCAGACCTAGTATAATTTAGTATTATATACCAAGAATAACTTCAGTATGAGTACAGGGCTGTACACATATTTTGCATATTGTTAAACGAGCCAAGGCTAGCTATTAAACTATCGATATGAATCGAAAATCTGGGACCCTGATGTAAACAAGACAAACGTCTTTCTCTGGTCTGCATCCCCTTAACAATTGTGTGTATTGAGCCGTACTGTATTGTACCCATTCTGCAATCTGTTAATAAAGTTTTCATTCATTCATTCAAACATAGACGATATTGAACAAGCCATAATCCACGTATTTTCAATCCAAAAGAAAGAGAGAGAGAGAGAAGCGTTATCTGAGTGGCTGAGAGAGAGAGAGAGAGAGAGAGAGAGAGAGAGAGAGAGCATTTTAGTAACGTTACATTTTCAACAAGATTGCTGCTATTTAAACACTTCATGGAAACGGGGTAACGTTAACCTTATGTCGACTGTAGTATTGTATGACCTCGACATAACGTTTAAACGTTAACGTTACTCCGTTTCCATGCAGTAATTATAAAAGTGGCCAGCTAAGCTAACGGAGCTAACAGCTAGCAGTAGCTAACGTTAGCTGAAAGCTGTAACGTTACAACGAATCAGCTGTTGATATTATGCGGCATCAGTAGACAACATATCATGTATTAAACTAGAGTTAAGATTGCTAATCTACCTTGTTGTTGGCTTGTTGATAAAGTATATCCACTCCATGGCATTGTCCATCCAGCCTGTGTTGATGTCCATCCATTGTCCATGCATGTCCCTCCACACTGCATCCATAATATAGCTTGTTAATAGCCAACAAGTACTGTGAGTGAGTGCCTTTGTCCATGTCCGCCTCGAACAGCCTGCAAACTACCTGGTGTTCTATCGCCATGCTCTAAGACAAACTCTAACCTTAACCAACTTTGAAAGAGTGCCTAAGCCTAACCGTTGAAAGAACTTGCCATCACGCTCCAAGACAAATATCTGCATCACACAACACAACAACAGCATAAACTCATGTTGCAAACTGCGGTTACGGAAAGTACCGCGTCGGCCAATCAGAGAGCTTTTAGACGCTCGGCTGCTTGCTAGGTCGTTTCAAACCAGCGCCCGAGTTCCATCATAATACATCATATTCTACGCAAAGCGCGTGGCTGCGACGGATACAGCGATGAACCAGTGCACGGCGGGCACGCGCACTCCAGGCGCAATTGCGCCTAGCCCAGAGAGAAATACGGCGAGGAGAAATGCCTGTGGCTACGGTAATGAAAAGGTCTATATCAGACAGAATCGTCACTTCCTGTTCAGGAAAACTATTATTAATCTTTGTAAAATTAAGTTATATTGTGCATTGGAAACACAAACGTACTTAAAATGAGTAAATATTATTCATTTTAAACATGTTTATATTATTTATAGGGCTATAAAACAAAAAACAAAAACGTATTTTTTTCTTCTTCTCTCATTTAACAGGTGGGTCGGCGCCCTCGCGCCCCCGGTGGCGAGCCGCCACTGCCCCACACGGCACATTTGCCTTCAGGAATCTTGATTCGGCTTTCATGTTTATTCAGGCCATCCTCGTTTGAGGCTACCCTTTCCTCAATATTATCCAGTGTCTGTTTCAGACCAGCAAGTGATGCATCCAACTTTTCAAACCTTGAATCGACATTTTGATTCAGTCGATTAATAGCGGCCATTATGTCCGTCGTGGTCGGCGGTGGTGCTTCGTTCGGCGCTGTAGTTTCAGCTTGGTCTTCATCCGCATCTACAACTTATATTGTCAATTTTCTTTTTACTTCTACCATTGAATTGCCTTCTTAAATTTTACACTTTTGTAGGAGTTTAGTGGAGCCTCTCTCACACACGACTATCCCATCTCACGCCCCCTTCCGGTCGCACGCATTGGCGAAACCACACACCGAGTATAGCCTCACAATAAATAAGAGTTGTCAACATGGATGAAACAATAGAGCTCATCACTTATTTCTGATTTGCTCCTTGAGCTGTTCCAGAGGTCCTGGCGAGTGGGTTCACAGGGAGGCTTATTCTTGGTTTCTATTGTGATGTCTTTATTTGTTTGTCTTTGTATGCATCTATCTCTCACTCTTTAGTTCTGTTATCTGTTGCTATTTGATTGGATTGATTAATTGGTTGATTGAATCATTCATTCATCCATTGATTGCAATTTCGATTAGAGTGTCATTAAACATTTTATTAAATTCCATTTCACACAAACAAAACATTCTGCTACCTGCCCCCCAAGCTTTACAAAGTGCCTTTCCTAAAACATACTTTCATGATATCTTACTGAAATAATGGGCCTCATACCATGAAGCGATATAAGAACAGATTTCGTTCTTAACTAGCATTTCCTCTTACTTTGTTCTTACCTGGGATTCAGCAAAGTTCTCTTATTGTTGCTTTTTTCTCAGGCAAGAACAAATGATAAGAGTGGTCGAGAGCACTCTTACCAAAATAAGAAACTCTTACCCAAAATACAAATTTTATTAAAAAAAGCATACCATTGGTTAATTGCCCCCAAATACGACTTTAAAAATACAGAACTTTTCAATAATAATGATTATTATTATTATAACTTATTGCATGCATTCTATCTGAAATGGATTATATATTGCTGTTAGAACAGTTATGCTCTGGCCGCCCAGGCCATTGATTGAAGATTTTATTAACAGATTGCAGAATGGGTACAATACAGTAGGGCTCAATACACACAATTGTTAAGGAGATGCAGACCAGAGAAAGACTTTAGTCTTGTTTACATCAGGGTCCCCCATTTTCAATTCATAATGACATTTATGACATACACAACATACAGACAGATATATATCATGACATTTATGACATGACATACTGTCATAATCACAGCACGGGCCTACTTCACTCCCCCTACTTTTCCCCTCACGTCCTCCACGCGCTCCTCTTCATCCCCCTCTCTATCCGCTGCGCACTCCTCACCATCCTCTCTTTCTTCAGTCACTCCTTCCTTCACCCTCATTCACCCAGCTGTAGTCCATCCCCCTAATTCACACACGGGCAAACACCCCACTCTCCCCAGCTGCACCCTATCCTCCCCTGATGAGAGGACAATATCTGCACCTTGACGCTGACCAGAAGCTGTCGTGGTATTAATTACCACTGCCCAGGTACGACGTCTCTGCCACAAGCTCTACTGCTAGATACCCTCCGTGTATTGGCTTACTCTAACCCGTTTCTCTCCTGTGCCCCAAAGGACCGCCGTCCCTGTCTGGACGTCACCTGTTCCCGAGAGGAACACCTATTCTCCCGCTGCCACCCAGCAGCTCCAGCGTCCCTGTCTGGACGTCACCTGTTCCCGAAGAGGAATACCTATTCACCCGCTGCCACCCAGCAGCTCCCCCGACAAGCACCAGGACCGCTTGCTCGCTCACTGCCGCCGTGGCAGCCACAGGACAGAACATAACCCCGTTCTATTTCCCCCCAATTCCTGTGTTGCTCAATTCCATTAAACACCCTTGAAACCGCTCCCTTTCTCTTCTCGTGTATTCAGCAATTGGGCTGTGCTCCAGACTCCAGTTCTCACACATACAGATATGCAGTACTGTATACGTAGCATAGAACGCATATTTAGAGATCGTCTATATCAGTGGTTCCCAAACTTCTGTTTTATGCGGACCACTAGATTGTTATCAAGAACATTTGCGGACCACCTCGTATGCAAACAGTAAAACATAAATAAATAAACAACGGTTTCGTCGATGATCCAATGTACAGTTACCTCCACCCCGCTGACCCATCTTACTAGCCAACTACTATTATATTACTACTATATTAATACAGTCTATTCCACTATATAGCTATAGGTGCTGTATGATGACAATACATTTGATTCCTATCTAATTTTGATCCATCGCAAAGCGCTCCAGCGCTTGAATACGGCCGGGGGATCCGCTCATATACAATGCAGACCCACGGCTCTCGTATTATAATGAGCCCGCGAGGCGTGTCTCTGTATGCAAATGACTTGCGCGAGAACGCGCATCCAGTTTAGAATGAGTGAGATTCACCATTCAAAAAACCTGGGTAAGAACAGATTTGGACTTTAAGAACGGCTTGATGAATGTGGCGGTGGCTTTTCTTATTGTTCTCTTAACAGACAGGTAAGCAAGAAAAATAATAAGAGAGTATTGTTGAATGAGGCCCATTGTTTATGTTATCATAGAACCTGCTGGAGTGTAGCCTGCATTGACAGTCATGTTTTACGATATATTCATCTCACCTTCTCCTGATATCTTCATGTTTTACAAGAGTCTATATATTCATCACCTTCTCCTGATATCTTCATGTTTTACAACAGTGTATATATTCATCTCACCTTCTGCTGATATCTTCGGCCACGTATCCTTCAGGATGTTCTTCAGTTCGTCTCTCAGCTCAGAAACAGCATCACTCACATTCCTGAAGTCACGTAGAGGATGGACAGCGATACTGGGTAAGTCTGGAGATACACTGGGACTGGAGAAGGACTGGAAACCCTGGATAGAGAGAAATTATATTAAACAAAGAGAGACAGACACTGTAACAGTACTGTATATCTGGATGTCATGTATGTCATAAATGTCCTGATTAGATTAGATTTTTTTATCTGTATGTTGTGTATGTCATAAATGTCATTATGAATTGGAAATGGGGGACCCTGATGTAAACAAGACAAAAGTCTCTCTCTGGTCTGCATCCCCTTAACAATTGTGTGTATTGAGTTGTACTGTACCCATTCTGCAATCTGTTAATTAAAGTTTTCAATCAATCAGACTCATTCGAAAATCACCTACAGTAAAACTGTAGTATTTCTGTGTTTTTTTTGCTTCAGATGTACAAATGGCTATAGAAATACTATAGTGAATCACTATAGAAATAACCATATACATAGTATTTCTTTGGTAAAACCACAGGAATACTAGTGTTTCACCGTACATTTCTATTGACTTTAGTACTGAAAAAAGTACATGGGCAGTCACAGAAATGTAAACGTAATATATATGGTTTAAATATGAAAGGCATATTCAGTAGAAACAGTTAGTCCTAATGCTATCTATACGACTGAATAGCTAGTGAACCGGAGTACAATGGATGTTGTTACAAAGGATCAGATTAAACCGAATATATATATTTATTGATTGATATATATTGCATAGTATTTGTATATCGTTTGATATCCCTTGTATATTCCTTGTACATATACACGGAATATCCCTTTAGCCTAGCACAGACCATAATATTTCATTCTCCTATTGGACAGCGGTCCACAGGCGCCAGGGCCGTGCCTCCAGAGTCAGGTTCAAAGCCACCGTCAAGACATGTCTGTGCATGCCCGGCCTTGCCCAGGGATACGAGACAGAAATGAGGTTGGCACTAGATTGTTCGCCGTGCATATAAATATGGCGCAGGTGAATACAGAAGTAGAGTTACCCAATATGTTGAAGCCTCACCCACGATACTCCGTGCGGTGAAGTATGGCCTGTTTGGCCCCAAAATAGAGCATTGAGACCGCGTGCGAATTAATAACTGAATTGTCAGAGTTTGGCGCTATACCGTCGAGTGCGACATATTTCTATTAAGTCAGTAATAGTCTATTTGTGTATAGTGTATCGTGCGGTTAAAGTTCTACAGTGACCAGCATCACCAACGCTTCCTCGTACCAGCTAGAGTGCTTATCCAGGCTGGGCTGCTTTCATGGCGCTTTCACCCGAGGAGACCTAGACGAGAACCGAGTGGACATGTACACTGGATTAATCTACCCGACGACTACATAGCCCTTTGCGGCTGGATTATATTTGTTTTGGTCCTGTGATTTATGGAGCGGAGAATCGCCGACGCCTACACGTGTGGGATTTACCCTGAGGAGCCACGTCGAGTCTGCGCCTCAGAGAGCCTGAGGCCGGCTAGCTTTCTTCACTGTGGAGCTACAGTCTACGGAGAACAGCTGTATTCGTCTGTGGATCAAGAGACTATTGCACCGTCTCCTGTACTTGGAGTCTCCTTAGTCATCGTTGACCAGACTCTCTACTACCGACAGATCCTCTACCCCTGCTGGCTTACAACCGGGGGGACCCTTCCAGTATCTCCCGCTATATATTACTAGTGTACCATAGATATAATTCCCTAAGATTCAGGTTGTATAATTACCTCCTGCGTAACCAGAGAATGGACATTCATTATTGATTTGCCTACGCACATTCCTTTGCCTTATAAGCGCATCCAAGGTAAAATAGAGAAGTATATTATGTACCTTTTGCTGCAATAAATACTTGATTACACCTTTGTGTGGAACCGATTCATTGTGGGAAGTGTTCATCATATTTATATATCATGTACTGTATGGCCAGTAATTAAAGTACATAAAGCGGTAGTGGTTTAATGATACCATACTTATCAATACAGTCAGGGAATTGTACCCCTCAGTTACAGATGTGGTTCAAAGACATATGAAAGGCATATTCATCAGAAACGGTTACAGTTAGTCGTATGGATAAGACTGAATATCTAGTGAACCTGAATGAAATGGATGTGGTCGTCAGCGTGCTCCAGCTGCTCCAGCTGCTCCAGCTCCACCCTTCTCCTCCTCAGCTCCTCTATCTCCTGTTCCAGTTGCTTCAGGACCCCTTCAGCCTGACTGACTGCAGTCTTCTCCTGGGCTCCGATCAGGGCCTTCACCTCCTTGCGCCTCGTCTGTATTGAGCGGATCATCTCAGAGAAGATCTTATCACTGGCCTTCACTGCTGTCTGGGCTGAACTCTGTTAAGACACAAAGACATGAATGGACTGCACTTTTATAGCACTTTCTTCTAAAGAGCTTTACAACTTATGCCTCACATTCACACACACACAGAGACACACACATGTGTTGTGTATGTCATAAATGTCAATATGAATTGAAAATGGGGGACCCTGATGTAAACAAGACGAAAGTCTTTCTCTGGTCTGCATCCCCTTAACAATTGTGTGTATTGAGCCGTACTGTATTGTACCCATTCTGCAATCTGTTAAATAAAGTTTTCATTCATTCATTAATTTGCTGTCTCGTTATAACACAAACAGCTCACCATGAACCATGACCAGCTTAATTACGTTAGTTAGCATCCAAGCTAGCGTGATAACGTTAGTACAGTAGTTATTAGCATCCAAGCTAGCGTGATAACATTAGTACAGTAGTTATTAGCATCCAAGCTAGAAACGGCTAGGCTGCCTGCTCTTACCTGCAATAATGTTGTCATCGTCCTGGACAGATAGACTTGTTAAATCATAATATCCACACTTTGTGCTGGTCCTCAGTAAATGTCCCGCCGGCAAAAAATAAGTTGCTATTAAAGTGCTAAATGTTAGATACACTAATATAGAGGTTTCGAACGTGGCCGCTCTGTTAATAAAAATGTATGTGGTAAAAAAAAAAGGGAACCATTCTCTGATTGGATCACAAGGCTGTCAATCATTCAACCTCCGTGTAGCTGCAGAGCAGCAGAGATGGCAACATTCTCTGATTGGATTTCAAGGCTGTTAATCATTCAATCCCCCATTCAATGGCAAGAGTTTAAATGCACGGACCGTGCTTAGATGACGTTAATAGCCTATTTTGATTGGCTATTATTTATTATTTATTTAATCCCGGGTCAACCCGTGCAGAATTCTGCACCAGTTTTTACTGGAGCCATTACTGCTTTTGAAAAAAAAAATCACTGGCATTTTTTTACAGAGGAAAACATTTCTAATAAAAAAATAATAATAATAATAATTAAAAAAATATATATATATATATGTAAATTAATAATAATTATGAATTATGAGTGAATTTGTGTTTCACGTGTTGTCATAGAGAAACCTCCACTGACACACACACACACACACACACACACACACACACACACACACACACACACACACACACACACACACAAACAACAAACTTTCTAACGAAAAGATGGCACAAAAAGTGATTACAAAGGTTAATAAAAAAACCTATTTTGTTCCCTCTTTTATATATAGGAATGCTCTGAGGACCCTAGCTGGAGCCTCATTCAGTGTCACTTTGACTACGCTTGCACTTCATGGTACAGTAACATCTCCAAACAAATGAACACAAAGCCAAAGTAGGAGATGTCCACAAACACGCCACAAGAGGGAGCCCCACTGACCTGGTCCTGCAGAGAGTCAGGACATGCATGGGGAAAGACGCATTTTTTTACTCTGCAACTGTAATGTGGAATGCCCTGACAACATTCCTAAAACTCCTGAACTCCCCTCTCGGATTTAAATCGGCCTTAAAATCATGGCTCAGCAGCAACTCAAATCGGTCTTAATTTGTTTTTTATCTCTTATCATAATTTGTTTTTTATCTGTTTTTATCATGAGTTGCGTGTTTGCGTTTTTTCTTTTCTTTTTTTCTTTTAACATTAGATGACTGTATGAGTTTTCAGGTTAGGTGTTTTTGTACTTACTTTTAGGGTGTCCTGTCTGTGTACATGTCCGTTCGTGTTTTTGTGCCTTTTTATGTTCCATGTAAATGGCCCACAATGGAAAGAAGCCATGGCTGTATTGTGTTTTATCCATTTGACCAGCGTTATGATACTTTTATTGTTAAAATGTTGTCCTACTGTTGTGTCAATAAAGTATTCAATCACACACACACACACAACACACACACGCACGCACGCACGCATAAATAAAAAGCATTATTGATTGAGTGTTTTTTCTTTATTTAGACAGTAAGATGGTGGAGAGGGATGCAGAATAGGGCAGATACAGGAAAGAAGGCTCTGGCAGGATTGGATCCTAGGCTATCAGGGGTACACATGTGGTTCCAGAGCAGGGTCCTAACCACTACACCATCTCTGGGCACATTGGGCCTCATTCACCATTTCTCTTATTATTTGTCTTATATTTTTGCTTTACCGTCTGTTATCTCAACACACTGGGATTTTAATTGGGAGCAATTGACCAATGGTAGAAACATTGCTGAATCCCAGGTAAGAACAAAATAAGAAGAAATGCTAGTTAAGAACTAAATCTGTTCTTATATCGCTTCGTAAATGAGGCCCATTGTGTCTTGCTCAAGGACACTTCGGCATGCTTCCAGGAAGAGCTGGGATCGAACCGGGAACCTTCAGATTACCAAACGACTGAATGCCAAAAAATTCATGCGTGTCCTATGTGTCACCCATCTTGCATGTGTGTATTCGCTGCATGACGATGTAGCAATGTGCTACAAATAAAGACTTCTTCTTCAAAGTCCAGTTTCATATGACCTCACCTTCAGTGTCTCCATAGCCAGTCTGAGTGCTTTCAGCTCCTTCTCTCTCTCCTGGACTCTCTCCTGGACTTTGAAAAGACTCTCCCCCAGCTGTTTCTGGAACAAATCAACGTAGAAAGAAGAGTTTTAGTTAGGGACTTAATTTAAAGCTACACTAGAGACAGCTTTATCTATAGTGATTGGCACCCTGTGGCCATAAAAGGTAATTGCATCTTGTTTAAACATGGCAGATGACAAAACAGTAACAAACTAGAATGGGTGCTCATTGGAGCACATTATGTCCACGACATGCTATATAGTTGGGAATAAATATGTCCCCCCAATAAGTGAAGGAGGTATGGCATGTGTACATATGTTTTATATTGTCTCTTGTGGCCTATTCAGGTGTGTGAGTCACAAGTGCTTTCTTGCAGTTTGTGGTTTTCATTGGGATTGATGTGCCTTTAGCATACACAAGTTGCTTCCAATAGAAAACGCTAGCGTTAACTCTGACTGCCCAACCAGAAGTCTGCAAGTCATGTCATGATTTCTCAAAACACAACTGAGTAACACTAGCTGGTTACTGGAAAACGATAGATGTGCTTCCAGCCTATCACAAAATGAACTCCTCACTCCCAAAATGTCTAATTTATATATTGTAATTTTCAAAATGATAATCATTGCCCCAAGCTGTTGCCAAGTAAAACAATTGGGCTGTTAATGAGATCGCACAGGGTGAGGCTTGGCCATTGCACTTTGTTTGTGCTGACTCCATGAATTGAAAATGGGGGACCCTGATGTAAACAAGACGAAAGTCTTTCTCTGGTCTGCATCCCCTTAACAATTGTATGTATTGAGCCGTACTGTACTGTACCCATTCTGCAATCTGTTAATAAAGTTTTCATTCATTCATTCATTCATTCATTCATTCATTCATTCATTCACTCCTGTGAATGCCGAGCAAAAGGCGTCGTCTCTCTGGTGGTAAAAAGGTGAACCATAAACTCTCCACAGAGGGACTAAATAATAGTCAATGGAGAATGCTGGAAATTCCTGTTGCCTGACGTGAAACATGTTCCCACACACTCATGCCTCTGTAACGTTCTGCTTCAAAGCACAGGCTGATTGGCCCTATAGTTTGTGAGATAATGTGCGGATTCACACACACACACGCACAGATGCTACCGATTCTAATTCTTTTGCAACATATAATATAACTGATGTGCCATACAGACCCTCATCTGCACATTTGATTACATTGTTTACCTTCTCAAATTCGTATACACCGTTTATTTTTATTATACTTCTATTGCCTATATTTATGTCTTTCTACTATTACCCTACCCTGTGCCTCTGTTCATTGTGGACCTTCCTCATTCTTTAAATGTGATCTTCGTCATGAAGTAGATGTTCTGGTCCTACCTGTTTCTCAGTCCACTCTGCTGCAGCTGACACCGTGTCGTGGCCTTTATGTTCCTCCATGGTGCACAGATAACAGATACACTGCTGGTCCGTACGACAGTAGACCTCCAGCAGCTTGTTGTGACTAGAACACATCTTGTCCTGCAGTCGGGCCGTGGCTTTGACCAGCTTGTGCTTCTTCAACACAGGGATACTGTGGTGAGGTTGGAGGTGGGTCTCGCAGAAAGAAGCCAGACACGCCAGGCAAGACATGAGGGCCTTGTGGCGTCTGGTTCCAGTGCAGAAATCACAGGCCAGGTCTCCTGGTCCGGCGTAGGTCAGAGCAGCAGAGGCAGAAGCCTGCTGGCCCCCTGTCCTCTTCAGCTGCTCCACCACCTAGGAGGACAGAAGGAGGACGGCTCAGTCACTGATGACCATGGCACCAACAAGGAGCACTCATTCAAGGGTACTACGACTATGCTTGCACCTCATGGTACCAAAGCACCTCAAAGGCGCTAAAAACTAAATTACAAACATCACAAAACAAACTGGTCAGACTACTGCTTGACCTTACCCCTAGAACCCACCTCACCCCTGCCCACTTTGACAACCTAGGATGGCTTAGAGTAGACAACAGAGTACAGCAACTTGCAATGGGCCTGGTCTACAAGATACACTACACGACTAAGGTACCCATGTACATGTCAAAATACTTCCCAAAGGTCAGTGAATACCACAACCACAACACCAGAGGGAGCTCTACGGGCAACAGCAATTTGAAACTGGCCCCTGTAAATGTCCTAACCTAACCCTCTCCAATGTACAGTAAATGTCCTAACCCAGTAATACACAAGACCCTCTTCTTAGTTGGGAACAAGTAAGGTTTTGTCGATAATCTAAAGTACAGTTACCCCCCACCCCACCCACCCAACCACCTCCAATGTACAAACCACAAAACAAGGAAAACATAATACATCATCTGCAATGAGAAATTACATGTGTTTCTGTCTCTCTTCATGTACATGGGGGGGGGGGGGGGGTCAGTGCCAATACGCAAAATGAATGGCCTACTGACAATCAGAGCTATTTGTTGTTATCGAGTCTACTATTAGCATAAGTTACTTCATATTGCACACTGACCAAACACTTCAGATTCAATCAAAGAAATGTAGGCCAGGAAAAAAGTTCTGAAATGTGTAGGAACACTGTATGAGGATTAGTATGGTTACTGGTTAGCATTGGTATTATCGCACATTAAAAATGCCCTTATGTTTAAAATGTTCATAGGACAAAAGGCTCAGGGAAAAAAACACCTTTTTTGAACTTTTAAAACATTTTAAAACAAACCTTTTAGTAAAGACTAAACACACAGAGGGCCCTCCCCCAGTTTTGGGCCATAGGGCATCTGTTCCCCTCTTAAACTGGTAAATGGTGCATTTATATAGTGCTTTTATCCAAAGCGCTTAACAATTTGTTCCTCACATTCTACCATTCACTCACACATTCACACACCGACAGCAGAGCCATGCAAGGTGCCAACCTGCTCATCGAGCCACCCACCTCTGCCAGCATGGTGTTTTTCTTCAGTGAGGGCCTGGGAATGAAGCTCTGCATGCACTGGGGACAGCTGTAGACTCCCTTCTTCTCATTCTGGTCCCAGCAATCTCCAATACAGCTGCTGCAGTAACTGTGTCCACAGGGGACTGTGACTGGTTCCTTAAGAAGGTCCAGACAGATAGAACAGCAGAACTGGTCCGCGTCCAACACAACACCCTCCTGCTGTTGGGCCATTGTACCCACGTCGCTCTCTCTGAGGGCTGTCTACGCGACAAGAGACCAAACAACAGTTTCGTTTTCTCTGAAAAGGCAGTGGGAGAGAAGGGGAGGGACTTCCTGGTTTCCTCCCAGGGGGCGGAATTTTACTCAGCATAGAAAGTTAAGAATGTCTTTGGGGTGGTTTTAAATAATATAGGATGCAGACAGTAAAGACAAAACTTAATGTTTCCATTATTTATTTGGTTTCTTACACCTCCAAGCACCACATTTCATGTAATACAGTATATACCGAGAACAGAAGTGATTGTTACATAATAGGCATCATGTTTATAGCCTGTGTTACAGCGACACCTAGTGGTGCTCTTAAGATGTTGCATGTAAGTCCTGGGTGGGTGGGGATGCTTGAATACCAAACCAAGCCGCATTTCTCGGAGACGCTCTCTGATTGGCCGACGCCTGTTTATACACTGGTTAAGCTTAGGCACTCTTCGAAGTTGGTTAAGGTTAGAGTTTGTCTTAGTTAGAGCATGGCGATAGAACGCCAGGTAGTTTGCAGGCTGTTTGGCGTGGAAATGGGAAAAGACACAGCTCGTCACGGATTGGGCAAACGCGTCAGTGACCAATCAGAGAGCGTCAGGGTCCGTGTACGTTTTGATAGTTCGTTTTTCGTTTCAAACGGAAATACGAAAAAAGGAAAAAAAAACAAAATACGAGGTGTTTTCCTATTTCCGTTTGAAACCAAAATCGAAAAAACGGGGAAAAACTGAAATACGAAGCTGTTTTTCGTATTTTGGTGTCAGAATCAAATGAAAAAAGGAGTAAATAATGGGCCGATTTTGGTCCGTGTACGTTTTGATAGTTCGTTTTTCGTTTTTGATGTGAAGAATGGAGAACGGAACCACGTGACAAGTAAATTTTCCAATGTAAAAGCCATGCACGATCTAACGTTAACGAATATGTATAACGTTATGAATAAATACATGCATACAGATCTATACCAGGGTAACGTTATGATACATACATTTTTTGTTTTGTGCATTTCATTTAGACATGATCTTTTATGTGAAGTAATAGCCTATTTTGGTCTGTCCCAAATAGTGTTGTCTAAATGCACGTTACCCAACAGATATCCTAGTTCAGTGGTCGGCAATAGGCGACTCGCAGGCTGAAATAGGTCCGCCAGCAATAATATCTGCCCGTCAGATTATTTTGAGAATATGATTTGTGTTGAAGACTCGCTTTATTGTATCGGAATCGGGAGACTTAGGTAAAGTTAGAAAGATATTCACAGATTCGAATTTCCGCTGTCAATAATTTTAAAACACAAAGGACACCTCTTTCCTATCGTAGTAAGGTAGACAATGAGCTACAACCTTATTTTCACCTAAACGAGCCGTCCTCGGAGCTGTACAATTAATAATATTGATCTCTATGTGCAGTCGGCTGTGAAACAAGGGGGCGCAGCCAGGGACCGTCTAAAAAGTG
Organism: Notolepis coatsorum; assembly: GCF_963971535.1. NCBI lineage: Eukaryota > Metazoa > Chordata > Actinopteri > Aulopiformes > Paralepididae > Notolepis > Notolepis coatsorum. The sequence continues at coordinate 316,190,781 of NC_140165.1, forward strand.
CAACACCGAAAAGAGACCCTACAAAAAGATTCAATAACTTCACTGTCATACAATATGGTCTGATATTAACATTCAGTATTCAATATTGTCTGATTCAATATTAACATTCAGTATTCAAGTAGAACAGCTAGCTAGCCGTTGTGGACACTCACCGTTCCACAGCAACACGGTAGGCAAGGCACCTTGGTTGAGAAATGCAGGTTTCAGTCTATGTGTTGTAGGATAGACAGTCTTTCTATCCTGTCTCAAGATGCAGAGAATTGTTGAATATATATAGAACACAAATGTTCTAGAATGTTCTATTATGACATCATCTGTGACATCACAAATGTTCTAGAATGTTTGTAAAACATAAAAAAGCAGCCATTTACCATCCATGGAGAGGGACCCTCTGTACTGTACTGTACCCATTCTGCAATCTGTTAATAAACTTTTCAATCAATCAATGTGTGTGTTTGTTAGACGGACTGAGAGAGCAAGCTAGCTTAGCTATCGTTCTTAGCTCTGTGCTTCGTGGTGGAGTGTAGTGGTCAAGTGCTGGTGTGTATGTATAAGGCATAGGGGCATGTGTAGAACGCACAGGTGGGACAAACCTGGATGTCAGGGGGGGGGGGGGGGGCACGACAGCATGTCTATCGAAGACAATGCCAATGGGGTTTGGTGCATAAGCTTGTTGTGGCTGAGATGTCATGTGTCTCGCAAGGATGTCAAAACTTGCTCATTCTATTTTGAGACTCGGCAAGTCTATCTAACCTCTCACTGTTTGTCCTCTCTGCCTGCTCCATGATGTCCACAATCTTCATCTCTTTATATCAAGGTCGGCCTGCACTTGATCAACACGAAGCTTTTTCTTCATCTTTTCCCCTTTGTAACCATCGAGCCTTGACTGAAAAAAAAGCAGAGGGAAGATATTTCTATTAATTCATTTGTGATGTATGGGGCGGCACGGTGGCTCAGTGGTAACACCTCACAGCACGAAGGACCAAAACCAACAGAGAGAGAAGGAAGCAAGAAGTCAACACGCTCCCCATAATTAATTACCCCCGGGCAGGGGGCTCAGTGGCTTGGTGGTTAGAGTTCGGCGGGCTGTGAATTCAATCCCCGACCGAGTCATACCAAAGACTATTTAAAAATGGTACCCATAGCCTCCCTGCTTAACACTCAGCATCAATGGTTGGTTTGGGGGGGGGGGGGGGGGGGGTCCTTGCGACATACTAGCGTCATGTCCAAGGGGTGTACTTGTACATCAAGCTGTCTCACGCTATGGAAACAGATGATAGGCTCTCGCCCCTATGGGTCTGAAGGCTATACTTCTTCTTCTAGCAGGGGTGAATAGAGCAGGTGAAATTGAAAATGAATTAAAAATGGGGGACCCTGATGGAAACAAGACAAACGTCTTTCTCAGGTCTGCATCCCCTTAACAATTGTATGTATTGAGCCGTACTGTATTGTACCCATTCTGCAATCTGTTAAATAAAGTTTTCATTCATTCATTCATTCAGGTGCGGCTGTGATCGACAGCGCCTGGAGACAGACAGCATCACAATACAACTCAACTCATACAAGTTCCTTGGGGTACACCTGAACAATAAACTGGACTGGTCGGACAACACAGAGGCCCTCTACAGGAAGGGACAGAGCAGGCTGTTCTTCCTGAGGAGACTCAGGTCCTTCAATGTGTGCAACAAACTGCTGCAGTCTTTTTACCAGTCTGTTGTGGCCAGCATCCTCTTCTATGCTGTGGCATGCTGGGGAGGCTACATCAACTCAAGGGACACCAACAAGCTCAACAAGCTGGTGAGGAAGGCTAGCTCTGTGGTGGGAGTCGAGCTACCTAGACTTGAGGTGATGGTAGAGAGGGGGATGATAAGGAAGCTGGATGCCATCATGGAGAACCCCTACCACCCCCTCTACGACGAGCTAGTCAAGATGAGAAGCTCGTTCAGCCACAGACTCATCCCCCCCCGACACTCAACTAACCGCCTCGGACAGTCCTTCATACCAGCGGCCATCAGGCTCCACAACAGTGGGCAGCGACTAGCAGCCTCCAGGCCCCACAACAGGGGGCAGCGACAGCGACTGCTACCAGACATTGACCTGGGACTTATAGGAACCCAAGGGGGACAAAGTAGACTACCCTGGTACTTTGATTAATGTATACTCAGTAGATAGTAAATTATTATAACACTACCTCTTGCATACTGCACCTCATGTGACACTGTGAATAATGTGAATATTCCTCAGCTAGTCAGATAGTAAATTATATTGACCATATTGATCAAATTGTTTACACTGCCTGTGTTGTCTTTTACTACCTGTATACTGTGTTGTTTTACTACCTGTACCCCTCCCCCCCTCCCCCCCATGCTGCTATGATGCCTGAATTTCCCCAAGGGGATCAATAAAGGAATATCTTATCTTATCTTATCTTACAATAGCTAACATTGGCTATGTAGCTAGTGCAGTAACATTAGTATGTCTATGTTCCCCTCTTTAAGTGTTAGGGTTAAACCTAACCCTTCCCCCTAACCCTATTCAACAAAAGAGGGGAACATAGGGATGACACCACTTAGGACTATATCACATATGACATCAGAAGATCTTCAGCTGTGAAGGGGGCCGGCGGAACCTGGAGACAGACGGCACCGCAAGCCAACGTTAGCTATGTAGCTAGCTAGTACATTTTAACATCATCTAGCAACTTGATTAGGCTACAAGGACTGCATTTGTATTTGGCTACTTTGAATCACCGGTATATATGATAAGACACTAGCAACCTGAGTAACGTGACGAGAGTGTGCAATGCATGCATGGCATAAAAGGAAGGACTGCTGCATCAGGCCACGTTGAATTATATCCCTTACTAACTAACTTAGAGTAGACGACAGAGTACAGCAACTTGCAATGGGCCTGGTCTACAAGATACACTATACGACTAAGGTACCCATGTACATGTCGAAATACTTCCCAAAGGTCAGTGAATACCACGACCACAACACCAGAGGATGCTCAACAAATCATGTTAAACGCAGATTCGGCTCAAACAAGGGACTAAACACGTTTCGCAATTATGCCACATCAATGTGGAACGCCCTACCCAAAGCTGTAAAGGAATGTGAATCACTACCCACATTCAAAACCGCTCTTAAAGAGCACCTACGGGAGGCTGCAATTCGAAACTGGCCACCGTAAATGTCCAACCCCCCCCCACCCCCTCCTAATAGACAGTCTCCTCCCCACCGTATGTATATATTCTCTCCCCACCGTATGTATATTTCTCGACTCCCACCCACCCACCCCCTCCTAATGTACAGTCTCCTCCCCATCATATGTATATATTAGGGATGTCCGATATTGTTGATATCGGTATCGGAAATTAAGAGTTGGACAATATCGGAATATCGGTATCGGTAAAAAAGCCAATATCGAGCATCCCTAGTATATATTCTGTTAGGATCTATGGGTAACAGCACTGTATATTTGCATATCGTATATGTCACAAATGTAACAGTACTAATATACCTGTATGTCATGTATGTCCCTATGCCATAAATGTCATAATGTCATGTATGTTGTGTATGTCATAAATGAACCAGTCCAGGGCCCTCATTTATCAACAATTCTTAGAAAGTGTTCTATTTTCGTTCTTAAGCACAGAATTTAGAATGTGTGTACGTACAGAAAAATCTGGATTTATCACACGTGCGTAGACGTGTCCCACGCACACTCTGTGTTGATAAATACCATTTGTTCTTAACGTCTATGCTCGTGCACGATTATCCATATATGGTCATGAAACACCCCCATAGGATGTGAAATAATGGACTAAGCCGAGCGAACTCTGAGAAACTTCAGAGCGAGAGCGAGATTGATCACCGAGGTCTAACCAACTAATTCAACGTATACAGCATTTCCCGTTGTGAACAATCTTATTTGGAAACATGACACACAGAATAATAGTATTTCGTGTTTTATTTTAAACAATATTTAATCGTATGATTATAGATATTTTTTGAGAATAAATAAATCCAATGAAGTTCACACTTCACAGACAACTCCGATGAGGAGGAGGGAGCGTGTCAACTATCTTCCGTGCGCCGGGAGCCAAGGATGTTGACTGACCCAGTCCTGCTACAGAACCAGCACATTGACAGAAATAAATGACAAGCTGACCCGACATTAAGCACTGTAATGACTGAAATGAAATCAATTTCAGCCGGCCAACTCTGCGCTCTACAATGCCTATTGTGTGCTTGTGACTTGTGAGCCCGTGGTTCTGGTCAGAGTCATTATGGCTTCAGTCAGTGGATAACCCTGATCTGCATTTAAGTGATGTTTTAATTATAGATTCCCCAGTAATAACATTACAATTGAATTAAATACAATTAGGCCTGAATGAGTCGTGTTCCTCCCAGCCACCGGCAACGACATTATCAGACAAATTTGCTCCACGCTCCAATGTGGGTCCCAAATTGCGGTACAAATCAAGGAGAATGTGTCTCGGTAGCGAACTCTACTTAATATTATTATGTTCTCTCTCTGCAAATAGACATGCCCTATATCTCTGAGCGCACACCGCGAGAAGTATTCCTATAATAACGTTATGAACCAGGCTGAATTCATTTGGAAATACCTATTCCAAATGCTATTTAGGGTTTGACAATAATTACACTAATGTCGCTATTTTACAATGAACTATAGTGAATTACGGGTCATACAGAACACGTCATTGTTGAAACTAATGCATGAAACTGATGAAAGCATAATGCCGTCCGTCTGCAGTCTTCATATTCTACCGCCGGGCGCCAGGTATGCACGGCCTGAGCTGTGCGTAAATATACGCACAAAGTCAAGCACACGTTCAAATTGATAAGTCCCACACATTGCTTAGAAATGATCATACGCAGGGGTTACGCACATATCTGTGCGTACGCACCATTGATAAATGAGGGCCCAGGTGCGTTAGGATCTGTTAACGTCGGTACAGGGTTTTGTCAATCTCTCTCTCTCATACCCGTCCCCCAGCTGTTCCTCCAGGGCCTTCGTCCATCCCTCTCCATCCACCTCTATTCATTCTTCCCTAAATAAAAATATATAAAGAAATAAACCCGTTCCGTCCTCTGAGCTTTTAAAATTGACAAACTGGTTTAGGTCACTTAGATTGCAAGTCAGTTTTGGGAAAGTTATGTGAACACAGAAGAGCAGAGCTCGTGATAGCTCATATTTCATTCTATTTGACTCCACCTCTTTATTGTATTATCTGTCTGTTAGTGTCTGTCCGCTAATGTCGCACCGATAACGTCCAAAGCAAATTCCTTGTATGTGAAAACTACTTGGCAATAAAGACCTTTCTGATTCTGATAACGGCTGCAGTGGCTACTTTTGAGTTTTATATTGTTAAGATGATTGTACATCCTCTGGCCTGTTTGTAGAACTGCCCTGTGTTGCTGATTAAACCCTATTGATATGAAGTCTAAATAACATGAGAGGATGCCGTCAGTATTGCACTACTGAGTTATTTGCTGCTATGTGTCAATATTATAATAATAATAATAATAAGAAGAAGAATTATTATAATAATAATCATTGTATTTGTATAGCACATCACAGTCCAGTCGCAATACTCCAATTCAGCCACTGGGTGGTGGCGCTGAGCGGTCCTCTCCGAGTCTGCAGCTGGATACTATTGGCCGTCCGACAGCAGCGTCAACTTGTCTAACTTCGTTCTCTAGTAACGATGTGGCTTAGTGTTTGTGAATGAATGAATGAATGAAAACTTTATTTAACAGATTGCAGAATGGGTACAATACAGTACGGCTCAATACACACAATGGACCTGTCTCAAAACCCTGCCCTCTTTTCTTGATCCTCCAATCACAGCTGTCGCTTACCTCTGACTTCCTCGTACAAACAAAGTTGGAGGATCAAGAAAAGGGGCAGGGTTTGAGACAGGTCTATTGTTAAGGGTATGCAGAGCCAGTGACGTCGTTAGCCCTGGGCTTCCGGGGCTTTAGCCCCGGATGTTTTTCTCCTAGCCCCGGATCTAAAAAAAAAAAGATTTTTTTTTTTACATTTTTTTTTTTTTGTTTTTTTTGATGGCAGCATCCCCACTGTCTGTGCTGAATGTTTGTTATTGTTTGGTATTTTTATTTGATTTTTAGTACTTTTAAATATCGATTTTTAGCAAGTAGTAGTTTTCATTTGATCCTATATAATTTTTTCATTCACCGATTTGTGGACTTTTTTTTTTAGTGTCTTGAAAGGCGCATTATAAATGAAATGCATTATTATTATTATTATTATTATTATTATTATTATTATTATTATTATTATTATTATTATTATTATTATTATTATTATTATTATTATTATTATTATTATTATTATTATTATTATTATTATTATTATTATTATTATTATTATTATTATTATTATTATTATTATTATTATCATCATCCAGGAGGGAAAAGACACTTTGGATAGTAGGGACTGCATCTCTGCCTGTCCTGGCCAGGAAACACTTTGCAACTGTGATCTCCTCTGGCAGTATAGTTGGATATTGTAATGTGTGGCAAGGGGTTGCAGCAATTCCACTGAGAGAAACTGGGCTGAGGCTGGATAACATGCCTGTATGCCTCTCATACGTTGTTCTCCAACTCATGAGAACCTGCTCTCAAGCTCTTGCAGCATTCTGTCGAGGACTGGATAGAACAGTCTCTGTCTCAGCTGATCTCCATGAGGTCTGAGCTTGTGCCACAAGATGACTCAACTACATACTCGTCCATCATTTTCTGCTTCCTCCTTTGGCTGGTAGTATGTTCCTCAATTTTTTCGATTGCTTAAACACGATTTTGAAAACAGGGCCCGGTGTTTCAAAACACTACACACAATTAGCACAACCACACACACAATTATCAGAACACCTCAGATCCTTTGCTAAATTAAACACAAACTATACACTAATTTATAAAAACTACATTTTGTTACCATATGAAACACACGTTTATATGACTTAATTCTGTTTGAACCAGTTACACACTGCTGTGCTTAACCTAAAACACATTTAGCAATTCTACTTCTCAGTGATTAGAGTACTGTAAGTGAAGTACACAGAGAATGTGCAAATATACAATAAATTCACCAAACACTACACAAGACCAATGCTGTAGACTGATGAAAATATAATTTATTTATCTACATATACCCAAATCAATGATGCAGACTGATGAAAAAAAAATTCTCTCCATATACCCAAATCAATGATGCAGACTGACAAAAATATAAATGTTCTCTCCATATAACCAAATCAGTCAACATTTCAACATGGAGAATCACAACAAAACATGTCCCAGTTTTCATGCTACTACAGTGTGCATAACACAGTAAGCTCAGCAAATATCAGACAAACATAAAATACTGTATCCAGTACAGGTTAAAATTACAGTAAAACAAAAAAGAAAACATTTAAATAGAGTACAGAAAATACTAGACATAATCTCTTTGCCTAGCTGGATCTGGCAAGAGATTATTTTGTTGCGATTCTCCATGTTGACATGTTGGCTGATTTGGGTATATGGAGAGAACATTTATATTTTCATCAGTCTGCATCATTGGTTGTCTTGTGTAGTGTTTGGTGAATGTATTGTATATTTTCACGTTCTCTGTGTACAGTACTTCACTCTCCTTCCGTTGTGGTTGAAGGCAGGTGAACTCACCTGCTGCATTTTTATAGTGCTTAAACCTGATTGGTGTATCTACAATTAAGCAATGGTGTGTTTGTGCATCTGATTGCTGTGTTTAACCAATTGGCTCATATGTGTGGTAATTTGACATTCTATGTGTAATGTAATGCAAGTGTGTTTAGTGTTTTGCAAATCACTGTGTGTATTGTTTAGCAAAAAGTGTGAGGCTGACTTTGTGCTTATAGGGGTGCAAATCTGGGCCTATGTTTTGCTCCTTGAGTGTAAGGTTTTGATAATTGTGTAATACTTTTGATTTGAGTGTTTATGCAATCGAAGAAAACTGTAAAGACTAGAGATTAACTGTTTATTTCTTTTGTACATAGGCTGTGCATAATGTTTGTTTGTTTATTTGCTTATGTGTATGATTCTTAACTGTGTTTTTATTTTGTTATTGGTGTATATGTGTGTATGTAATGTATGTATATGTATATATATATGTATATATATGTATATATGTATGTATGTATGTATGTATGTATGTATGTATGTATGTATGTATGTATGTATGTATGTATGTATGTATGTATGTATGTATGTATGTGTATGTATGTATGTATGTATGTATGTATGTATGTATGTATGTATGTATGTATGTGTGTATATATGTATATTTGTACCCTCATTGGGGCCTCTTGGACCATATCAATGTTTTATCTGGCTAAATAAAGGTTAAATAAATAAATAAGAAACTGATGATTTGGTCCTGTTAACTTTGAATTTTCTATGGGGACTGCCCATATCCCTCTCATGGACCTGGACCTCACTTTAAAAAACTTGAATCTAGTTCTTCAGTATTCGTCTCTAATTACTCTAAAATTGCGTATTTCTGTGTGAAAAAAATAAATAAAAAAAAGCCCCCAATGTTTTCTAACCCTAAAAACGCCCCTGATGCACACCAGAGAAAGACGTTTGTCTTGTTTACATCAGGGTCCCCCATTTTCAATTCATAGTGAATTGTGATGATAACCATTTGTTGATACAGTTATGTACATTGAATGAATGCCGTATGACCAGGCATTGTATGGTCATAGTACTCATTTTATATTTTACTAACAATAAATGGGTAATGTACCAAATCCAAAAAGTGACGTCTGCAAGCTACTTGCTAAGCTACGCTGGTGGCTTGAAGCCTTTTTACAACGCATCCGCGTTTCCGGGTTCCCGTTTTGCGCTCTGATTGGCCAGGTGACGTGACATGAGCGCCAATCGTGGGACGGCAAGTTTCTAAACTGGTTAAGCTTAGGCACTCTTCGAAGTTGGTTAAGGTTAGAGTTTGTCTTAGAGCGTGACGGCAAGTTCTTTCGCCAGTTAAGCTTATGCACTCTTTCGAAGTTGGTTAAGGTTAGAGTTTGTCTTAGAGCATGGCGATAGAACGCCAGGTAGTTTGCAGGCTGTTCGACGCGGAAATTGGCAAAGACACAGCTCGTCACGCGATTGGGCAACCATGTCAGTGGCCAATCAGAGAGCGTCAGTCAGTGGCCAATCAGAGAGCGTCTGCCAGAAATGCGGCTAGGGAAAAAAAGAACGCATCCTGGTGCGGTTACTTTCATGCTGACAAGTTGACGTCACACAGCCAGACGCGTTACAAATGCCCACAGGTAGAATCGGCTTATTGGGACCAAAGTTTGGGACCAGCTTGTGACAAACTTTCATATCCACTCTTGTAAGAGGAATTGAAGTGAGGTGCTTTATTTAATACAGCTTTAATAATATGATAATAAAGGTACAGTCATTTGTGAAAAAAATAAGAAAAGAAATGAGAACCCGATTGATTAAAAACTCCCATAATGCCGCAGTGCTTTTTAATCACGTCCCCTTTTGATCAATATTTGTGACTCCTCCCCCAATTAAAATGATATATATATATTTATATAAAAAACAATACATAAAAGTCAACAACAATAAACAGATGTGTTGTGTACTTTGCAATAATACGAAGTCCATACAATTAAATCCAGGTTGTAAAATTTGTTGTATCGTCTACTGACATATGTCTTTGTAAAAATCCATCTCCACCATCAGTACATATTTTTACAAGTGAATGTGTCTTTTAAAGACAAAGCTTTATCAGTTACATAACACAACAACATTTCAACAGAGCTGCCATTTTTAATACACTTTTACAATTTTAAGAAACGTGTGAAATTCCCCATGAGAATTCACGGCATATTGTCTGTTTTGTTTTGTCCGTTTATCATTTCTAATATATGTATTACATGTGTGCGTGCACGTGTGTCAAATGTCGCAAGACTAAAAGTCTTTGAGATCATTGTATGATTAAGAGGTCCTATAGAAACTGTTATATCCAAGAAAATATAGGAAATGTGCTTTTATTGTGATGGATGCACCAATAACCATACTGGTATTACTGGTATTACTGGAATGGTATACCGAGTGAAGTCTGTATCGAAGAACTCGCCCAGGACAAGGTACCTCCGGCTTGGTCAGTCGTCCCTACTAACACAATTGGCAGTGTTAGTGGGTGGGATGTGTGTCCTGGTCGTTGTTAACTGCGACTCCTACTGGTCGGTCGAGGGGCCTGTTCAGCAGGGAGGGGATCGGGGGGAAATAGCGTTCCCCCAGTGAAACTCCTCGCTGTCAGGTGAAAAGAAGCGGCTGGCGACTCCACATGTATCGGAGGAGGCATGTGGTAGTTGAATCTAAACCCTCCCCAGGCCGACAGTGGTGCAATGCGCGCAACGACCAGGAAGGGAATTGGCATAACGACTAAATTGGGATGGGTGAAAAATACAGAAAAAGCCCAAAAATAAATAGAATAAAACATTTTTAAAATCTGACACCAAGATCCACATGTAGGGAATCAGAAATCAAAGCAAGGTGACCAGATTTTATGCCATTATTTGACACATAGAAGTAAGTTAGATTAATGGAGAGAAATGTATGATATTTCAATAATTTCTGTCCAATGGCCCACAATTAATTGTCTATATCTAGGCTTTCTAGTAATGGATCATATCGGGGGGGGGGGGGGGGGGCAACTCTGTATCAGCTGATACTTAACCCTTTCACTACCACACTACAGAAGGTTAACCTTTCACTACCACACTACAGACCGTCTGTCGTGTGGCAGTGAAAGGGTTAACCATTTGGTAGTGTGGTAGTGAAAGGGTTAAAAGGGGCAATTCACACACACACACAAAAAAACAATACTTATTTATTACACACATAATCTCATATGCAGTATAATGCAACTGTAATTTTTGCACACGTTCATTTAGTTTGCGAGTTATCGAGAGTTAAAAGGTATCCAGTGTAGCTCTTGACCACGAGTTGGCGTGAAAATGGCACTATATAGACTCAGAGCACAGCAGAAGAAAAGGGGTCCCCCCGAAAATTGTGCATCGCCAGTGTGGATCCAGCAGGCGCACAAAGACGACACGAGCACCGAAAACAGGGATGATGATGAGGAGCACAAAAAGAGGGCGTCGTCAACCGCCTGTCAATCAAAGGAGGTTGGACTTGTGACGCTATGTAAACTGTGACGATGGTTCTGTGAGGTAGGAGATGTATTCAGCTTGTAGAACAATAGAAAACTATGGCTATTTGGGTGGAAATGTGAATATCGACAGAATCGAGTTTGTTTACAAACTCGGTTGGATACCTTTAATATTGTAGTATAGTCTTGTCCGTACTACTCTCAAAAGCAAGTGCATCTCAGTTTGTGGGGTATCCATTTGGAATGGCCTTGATGTAGCAATAAAAACAAGTACTATGAAATTAAATGCATATATAAACAGGAAGTATTAGTTAGAGTAGCTTGAAAATAACGTGAACTAGTATTTATTGTAATTATTTATTTATCTGTTGCTGTAGTGCATAGGTATATTATTATTTATATTGATAGATAACTTATTACATATTAATATGATATCGTAAGGAAGGGGCAGGACCAGATAAGCTTTGCTTCTTTCTGTCCCTTCTCGAACAAAACCACTTTGTCTTGAGCTATGTTGACTATTGCTTCCATGTCTAGGAAGATATATTTAATTTGATTTGTATTTGTATTTAATTTTTTTTTTTTCTTTATTTAGTTTTTGTTATTTCAAGTTTGTGTGTTTATGGTTGTTCGAGATTAAATAAAGATCCAATCAAATTAATGAGCTTGAATACTGTACGTATGGGTGGGTGTCTCTTAGTCTAGTAGTGAGAGCACTTGCCCGCGACCACAATCATTGTTGGTTCATCTCCTGGTCAACAAAACGTAAATATGTTATTTATGGCTATAACATAACGTACATTATGTACCTTTGTTTTTTCCCTGCGGTCGATTAGTACTTTATTTACGTTTTTTCGGATGAGACCATTATGTTGTCAGAAGACGCTGAATGCCTGCGTTGTGTTAATTAATTAATTAATTACAACTCAATTAGATGATGTAAACAAACAAGTGCAAATTCGCAATAGCTGCAAACCTTTTGCGATAGGCCACACCCCTTGTCACGCCCTGCTTTAGCCAATTGGCATGAACACACACACACACACACACACACACACACACACACACTTGATATCTGTGCCAGTATTTCAGCCTCCTCGGACGAACCCTTTGGCCGCTATAGAGATCAGAGACGTTTGGACCAGCCGACCAACAGAGCGACCTATAGAGCAGATGGTCGTCGCAGATAATACAAAAAAAATAATTACAATCCCTAGATTTTTTTTTAAACTCTCAATAAATGTCAAACCAAAGGAACGTGTGCAAGACGGTATATAGAGTTTGGGGATATATGTGTGAGATTACGTTTAAACGTATTGGCAGTGAAAAGGTGGTATCGGTGCATCCGTAACACCTTTAATTACACGACACAATGAATGTTCAAGATCAGACGTTCCGGAAAACACCGGTTGATCTGGCCGGCGTGTGCGTGTTCAGATACAGCGTCAGCGTATCGACACGGAACGCAAAAGCGTGGCTGGGGCTCGGCTAACAGCGGGTGTTGTTGGACACGTCCAGCAGCTTCTCGTCCGCCTCCTTGTTCTCCTCGTCCTCCTCCTCCTTCTCCTCGTCCTCCTCTCCCGCCCCCCCGCCCGCTCCCTGCGCGGCCTTCTCCTCCTCCCTCTCCGCCCGCAGCAGCAGGCCCAGCCGGTCCCAGGAGCGCGGCAGCAGGCGGTGCGTGAAGGCCAGCCGCGCCAGCAGCGACACCAGCGGGATGGTCACCAGCGAGGCCAGCATGGCCGCGGTCCGGTAGGGGAAGTACTGGTGCACCGCGCCGGTGCGCTCGTCCGCGCGCCAGCCGGGGAACAGCAGCACGGCGGGCAGGCGCAGCAGGGGCTCCCCGCTCAGGAGGCGCAGCGCGGAGCCCGCGGCGTAGCCGGCCACCGCGCCGTAGCCGTTGGCGCACGGGCAGTGCAGCACGCAGATGAGCTGCGGGAAGATCAGGCAGTAGATCAGGTCGCCGCTCACCAGCCAGAAGGCGAAGACGCTGTCCTCCGCGAAGGCCAGGCCCGTGCCGGCCAGGCCCACCAGCAGCACGCTGGCGCGGATCACCCACACGCACTCCCTGTCCGACGCCTGGGGGGGGAGAGGAGGGGGGAGGGGGGGGGGTTAGAGGGAGAGAGGGGGGGTTAGAGGGAGAGAGAGGGGGGTTAGAGGGAGAGGGGGGGGGGTTAGAGGGAGAGAGAGGGGGGTTAGAGGGAGAGAGAGGGGGGGGAGAGAGGGGGGGGGGGTTAGAGGGAGAGAGGGGGGGGGGGAGAGGAAAGAGAGAGAGGGAGGGGGGTTAGAGGGAGAGAGGTGGGAGAGAGGAGAGAGGGGGGATAGAGGGAGAGAGGTGGGAGAGAGGAGAGAGAGAGAGAGAGAGGGGGGGGTTAGAGGGAGAGAAGGGGGGGAGAGAGGAAAGAGAGAGAGGGAGGGGGGTTAGAGGGAGAGAGGTGGGAGAGAGGAGAGAGGGGGGATAGAGGGAGAGAGGTGGGAGAGAGGAGAGAGAGAGAGAGGGGGGGGGTTAGAGGGAGGGAGAGAGAGGGGGGTTAGAGAGAGAGGGAGGGAGAGAGGAGAGGGAGAGAGAGGGGGGTTAGAGGGAGAGAGGTGGGAGAGAAGAGAGGGAGAGAGAGGGGGGTTAGAGAGAGAGGGAGGGAGAGAGGAGAGGGAGAGAGAGGGGGGTTAGAGGGAGAGAGGTGGGAGAGAAGAGAGGGAGAGAGAGGGGGGTTAGAGAGAGAGGGAGGGAGAGAGGAGAGGGAGAGAGAGGGGGGTTAGAGGGAGAGAGGTGGGAGAGAAGAGAGGGAGAGAGAGAGGGGGGTTTAGAGGGAGGGAGAGAGAGGGGGGGTTAGATGAAGAGAAAGAGAGGGAGGGGGAGAGAGGAGAGGGGGAGAGAGAGGGGGGTTAGAGAGGGAGGGAGGGAGAGAGAGGGTGGGGGGTTAGAGGGAGGGGGAGAGGGAGAGAGGGGGGGGGTAGAGGGAGAGGGGTAGAGAGAGAGAGGGAGGGAGAGAGAGAGAGGGAGGGGGGAGAGAGAGGGAGGAGAGAGAAGGAGGAGAGAGAGGGAGGGGGGAGTGAGAGAGGGAGGGGGAGAGAGAAGGAGGAGAGAGGGAGGAGAGAGAGGGAGGGAAGCATAAAGAGGGAGAGAAATAGCAGGTGAAATATTAGGTGAAATCAATTGTAACTGGTTTGCAGCTTCACTGTATGAGAGGTCCAACACTTACAAAGCCCTCCACTCCCTAGCACCTGAGTGATTACATCTACAACCTTCTTCAACACTACACTCCCTCCCGCTCACTCCGCTCATCCAACTTAGCCCCAGTTCTGAGCGCACCACACTACCGCCTTAAATCCACAGAAAACAAATCATTCTCCTCCGCTGCTCCCCGACTCTGGAATCAACTCCCATTACACATCAAAGAAGCCCCATCCATAGAAACATTTAAGTCCCACCTCAAAACCCACCTGTTCAACCTTGCATACCCTCCTCACTCCTGACCCCCCAACCCCTGCATCACTTACATTTTCACATCTGTACACACCTATATTTTAGTATTATTATGTATTTAAAAATGTTCTCTCTGTCTTGTCTCTAAGTTGTCTCCCTGTACTTTCACTCCCTGTGAAAGTCCATGTACTGTGTTTGTCCATGTACTGTGTTTGTCCGTATGCTATAATGCCATGTATGTAAAGCGCTTTGAGATTCCTAATGTAAGGCGCTATATAAAATAAATGTATTATTATTATTACATGTATTACATGTATTAAACATGCCGGTGCAATAATGGTAGGCCGATAATATCAGACATCCCTAATATATATATATACATATGCAGCACAGCCACAGAAGGATCATTTTAATTCACTCCAGTGGGCGTGGCCTCCATGGTGAGTATGCGTTTAGTTTCTGATGAATAATTGAACAGATTAGGATATCGGCCACCGAATTCACTGAGTGGTGCGTCAGTCTTAAGACACACAGGATCCTAAGACACCTCAGCCACCCGAACGACAAACAGTTTGAGCTCATGCCGTCTGGCAGACGATACCGCAGTCTCAGGTCCAAGAGAACACTGAACAGCTACTACGAAGTGAGACCGAAGTCTCGTTTGAAAACACAGTTAATACATGCATATGACGTAGAAGAAACAAAATGGCTGGTTAGAGAAATCAATAATACGACTATATTATGGCTATAGCCTGGAAGGAAAACAGCTTCGTCTAACAGTTCCCATAACCTTGGGTTATGGCTCTGAAGAAACACAATCCTGTGACCTATAGTCTGGGCCTTTATAATAGAATACTCATTGTAACTGTCTATGTGGCTTATGGCCTATTATGGCAGAACATAGTGTAATACACAAGGATATGATGAAAGTCAACAGAAATGGCTCCCATCTACAGGAGTTAATAACAACCTTGTTTTGGCTGGCCGGGGAGGACAGATGATTATCATGTGTGTCTCGAGACACACACACATTACGCTGATCTCAGTGTACAGTCTGTAAAATGATAAAACAACACAGATCCATAATGACATGATAATATATTCCACCACAGAGGAGAGAGGGGGAGGGGGGGGGGTGAGAGAGGGAGGGGGAGAGAGAAGGAGAAGAGAGAGGGAGGAGAGAGAAGGAGGAGAGAGAGGGAGGGAAGCATAAAGAGGGAGAGAAATAGCAGGTGAAATATTAATATAATGTCAAAGTGGGTAGGGGTGAGGTGGGTTCTAGGGGTAAGGTCAAGTAGAAGTCTGACCAGTTTGTTTTGTGATGTTTGTAATTTGTTTTTTAGTGCCTTTGAGGTGCTTTGGTACCATGAGGTGCAACCCGTGCAAGCATAGTCGTAGTACCCTTGAATGAGTGCTCCTGCCAGAGTCTTCAGGGTATTCTTGTTTACCAGAGAGGAGATCCGGTACAAGAATCTAGTTCGTTGGTTGACTTTTTTTATTACATTGGTTGCCATTTTGTCACAGGAAAGATTAGCCTCTAGGATGGAACCCAGGTAGGTAATTTCATCTTTCCTTGTGACAATATTGTCACCCACTGTAACTGAGAAGCCGTCGGTCTTGCTGAGTTTGTTA
>NC_140165.1:316207232-316249732 GCF_963971535.1 Notolepis coatsorum
AAACAATTAACTACCTCGTCAATTAATTGTTGGTCTCAGGTGATGAGCTAGTTGCTACCCTTAAAGCTGCAATAACGAGGGCGGCAGGGTAGGTAGCGCAGCGGACTAAGCGTCTGTCTACCACCGCAGAGACACTGGTATCGAATCCGGCTGTCAGCGGTGCCTCCGGCTTGGCCGGTCGTCATACTGGCACAATTGGCAGTGTCAGCGGGAGGGAAGCCGGTGGGGTGGTATCCTGGTCGTTGTAAACAGCGACTCCTACAGGTCGGTCAGGGCGCCTGCACAGCGAGGGAGGGAAATGGTGAGGGTAGTGTGACCCCCCACGTGTTACACTTCACCAACGAGAGTCGTCGCTGCCAGGTGAAAAGAGGCTGCTGGCTGTCTCCTATGTATCGGAGGAAGCATGTGATAAGACTTCAGTGCTCCCTAGACCGACCAGTGGGGGGCACATGTGCGCAACAACCAGGAAGGGGAGGGGGGAATTGGCATAACGACTAAATTGGGATGGGAGAAAAATACAGAAAAATAGGAGGAGAAAAAGTGGATAAAAAGAAAAAGCTGCAATAACGATTTCCTGACCACTAGGGGGGGCCGCAAGTCGCCACTATATATTTCCCCAAAACAAAAGCCAGACACAATCTTGTTGTAACTAGGATTCGCTGGGGGAAAAACAACAACGTAGGTTAATAAAATAGGTGGAGCTAAAACGCAGGCCGGGTTTGATCGAAAATAAATTATGGAATTACAACAGACTGGCTGCCGGTAGCGCGGGTTGTTTTGAGTAAAACACCACGACTCAGTGAGACCTTCTATTAGCAGGTGGTCGTAAGAAGTTTTGAAAATGTGAAAGATACCGTCAGAAAATAGTTCTTGCAGCTTTAGCACCTCAAAAAGTCTATATATAATGTTTTTATTCTCGTAAATGGTGACAAACACGCACACGTTCCTACGGCCGACACCTCTGCACATTGTAATTACACATTAGAGCAGGGGTCAGCAAACTTTTTGATTCGAAGCGCCATTTTAAAATGTTCTCGTTAATCCGTGTGCCATAACAACATTAAGGTTAACATTAAGTTAAAATGATGACACCAGAATGTAAATCTCCAACAGATCTTTAACTCTATTCCATCCATATAAGCAACGTGTATAGCAATAGTTTTAATAACCATTTTTCCTCTCATAATTATATAAGAGCGCTATACAAGAATGCTGCCGTCTTCATGAGATGCTTGCTCGCCATACCTGGACACAGCCTCGTCTGCCTCATCATCCTTTAACGTTTTCTCATGTTTGGTCTCAAAATGGCGTTCAACACTCAATGTTCGGCAAACAACAACAGACTGATCCTTCTGATTGAAATATCCCTGGTATATCAGGCAAACTACCATAAATAACAGGCTGTGAAAGAGGTACCTCGGCGTGGGGATGAGAGGACACTTCACAACATTTCCAAAAAGGTTCCTCTCTTACACACTTAGCTAGCGTGCCATTGGTTAAGATACTGCGTGGTGCCAATAGGGAGGTGTAGTCCGACGTCACTGGTTGTTCCGCCCGTATAGGGATTTATCGTTGGGAAAATGGATTATCGGCTATTGTAACAATTCTGCCGCATGGGAATTGAAAAGCTTTCCATTTTTTTTTTATTATCTTTTTCCTCCTTCTTTTCCGATTTTTCTCCCATCCCAATGTTAGTCGTTATGCCAATTTCCAATCCCCCTTCCTGGTCGTTGCGCACTCTACCCCCTACCGTCGGTCTGGGAGGGCGGAGACTATCACATGCTTCCTCTGACACATGTGTACCCAGCCCACCGCTTCTTTTCACCTGGCAGCGCGGACTCTCACTGGGGGAGTGTAACGTGTGGAAGGTCACACTACCTCCCTCCAGATCCTTCCCTCGCTGTGCAGGGCGGCCCGACCAAACTGTAGGAGTCGCTGTTTTACAACGACCAGGACCCACCCACGCCGGGTTTCCCACCCGCTAACACAGCCAATTGTGTCAGTATGGATGGTCGGCCAAGTCCGGAGGCACCACAGCCGGATTCGATCCCCACTGGCTCTGTGGTGGTAGACAGACGCTTAGTCCGCTGCGCTACCCGGTCGCCCAAGCTTTCCATTTTTGCACATAATCTTTTGCACAGAGTTCCCTTCTACCACTAACATTATTGTTTAAGCATTTTTGGTTGAAATAAAATTTGGCGATTTCTTTTTATGATTAATTGCGAATATTTTCATGTTGAGCTAATAGATTGTGGATGAATAAGCACAGAAAGGTACACCATGCAAATGGTCATGCTTGGTTTGTTTTAAACGAGACGATTTAGAAATGGGCAATGAGGGAAATACATTGCATTGGAACAGAGGGTGGAACACGAAAAACGGCAATGACGTAACTAACCACCACACCTCCCTATGGTGGCACCTGTGCCTAAGGTCGCCGAGCCCTGCGTTAAGAGGAAGGGTTTGATCTTACATCTTCCTCGTCACTGTCAAAGAAATCCACTCCTTTAGACGACAGGCTCTGGCTCTGTGACGCCCGCTTGGTGAAGGAGGCGGAGGAAGAGAAGGAGGAGGAGGTCGTCCTGCGGGGAACAGAGGAGGGAGAGAGAGACGGGGGAGGAGGGAGAGAGAGACGGGGAACAGAGGAGGGAGGGAGAGACGGGGAACAGAGGAGGGAGAGAGAGACGGGGGAGGAGGGAGAGACGGGGAACAGAGGAGGGAGAGAGAGACGGGGGAGGAGGGAGAGACGGGGAGGAGGGAGAGAGACAGGGAAGGAGGGAGAGAGAGATGGGGGAGGAGGGAGAGACAGGGAACAGAGGAGGGAGAGACGGGGGAGGAGGGAGAGACAGGGAACAGGAGGGAGAGAGAGACGGGGGAGGAGGGAGAGAGAGACGGGGAACAGAGGAGGGAGAGAGAGACGGGAGAGGAGGGAGAGAGAGACGGGGGAGGGAGAGAGACGGGGAACAGAGGAGGGAGAGAGAGACGGGGAACAGAGGAGGGAGAGAGAGACGGGGAACAGAGGGAGAGAGAGACGGGGGAGGAGGGAGAGAGACGGGGGAGGAGGGAGAGAGACGGGGAAGGAGGGAGAGAGAGACGGGGAAGGAGGGAGAGAGACGGGGAGGAGGGAGAGACAGACGGGGAAGGAGGGAGAGAGACGGGGAAGGAGGGAGAGACAGACGGGGAAGGAGGGAGAGAGACGGGGAAGGAGGGAGAGAG
This sequence comes from Notolepis coatsorum, assembly GCF_963971535.1. Taxonomy (NCBI): domain Eukaryota; kingdom Metazoa; phylum Chordata; class Actinopteri; order Aulopiformes; family Paralepididae; genus Notolepis; species Notolepis coatsorum. The sequence continues at coordinate 316,210,449 of NC_140165.1, forward strand.
AGACGGGGAACAGAGGAGGGAGAGAAACGGGGAAGGAGGGAGAGAGAGACGGGGAACAGAGGAGGGAGAGAGACGGGGAAGGAGGGAGAGAGAGACGGGGAAGGAGGGAGAGAGACGGGGAAGGAGGGAGAGAGAGACGGGGAACAGAGGAGGGAGAGAGAGAAGGGGAACAGAGGAGGGAGAGAGACGGGGAAGGAGGGAGAGAGACGGGGAAGGAGGGAGAGACAGACGGGGAAGGAGGGAGAGAGACGGGGAAGGAGGGAGAGAGAGACAGGGAAGGAGGGAGAGAGAGACGGGGAAGGAGGGAGAGACGGGGAGGAGGGAGAGACAGACGGGGAAGGAGGGAGAGAGACGGGGAAGGAGGGAGAGAGACGGGGAAGGAGGGAGAGACAGACGGGGAAGGAGGGAGAGAGACGGGGAAGGAGGGAGAGACAGACGGGGAAGGAGGGAGAGAGACGGGGAAGGAGGGAGAGAGAGACGGGGAACAGAGGAGGGAGAGAAACGGGGAAGGAGGGAGAGAGAGACGGGGAACAGAGGAGGGAGAGAGACGGGGAAGGAGGGAGAGAGAGACGGGGAAGGAGGGAGAGAGACGGGGAAGGAGGGAGAGAGAGACGGGGAACAGAGGAGGGAGAGAGAGAAGGGGAACAGAGGAGGGAGAGAGAGACGGGGAAGGAGGGAGAGAGAGACGGGGAAGGAGGGAGAGAGACGGGGAAGAGGAGAAGAGCAGTGAGTGAGTGAGTGAGTGACTGAGTGAGTGAGTGAGTGAGTGAGTGAGTGAGTGAGTGACTGGTGAGTGAGTGAGTGAGTGAGTGAGTGACTGGTGAGTGAGTGAGTGAGTGAGTGAGTGAGTGAGTGAGTGACTGAGTGACTGAGTGAGTGAGTGAGTGAGTGAGTGACTGGTGAGTGAGTGAGTGAGTGACTGGTGAGTGAGTGACTGAGTGAGTGAGTGAGTGACTGAGTGAGTGAGTGACTGAGTGAGTGACTGGTGAGTGAGTGACTGAGTGAGTGAGTGAGTGAGTGAGTGACTGAGTGAGTGAGTGAGTGAGTGAGTGAGTGTGTAGCTATTTCTCAGTCCACAGGCTAAACCATAACGTGATCAACTCAAGTTTCATATTTATTTTTTAATTTTTATATCTACTTTTTCTCATCCTTTTTCTGTGATTTTTCTCCCATCCCAATTTACCTCTTGTGCCAATTCTCCCTCCCCTTTCCTGATCGTTGCTCGCATGTGCCCCCCACTGGCCGGTCGTAGGGAGGATAGAAGCCCAGTCACATCTTTTCACCTGCCAGCGCGGACTCTCATTGGCGAGGAGTAACGTGTAGGAGGCTCACACTGCCCCCGCCATTTTCCTGTCTTTGCTATGCAGGCGCCCTGACCGACCTGTAGGAGTCGCTGTTCACAACGACCAGACTACCACCCATCGACTCTCCTCCCGCTGACTCTGCCAATTGAGTCAGTATGACGGCCAGCCCAAGCCGGAGGCAACGCTGACAGCCGGATTCGAGACCGGTGTCTCTTGCGTTGGTGACGAGCGCAATGTCCGCTGCGCCACCCAGCCGCCTTCTCAAGTTTCATGTTTGAAGTTTTGTTTTACTTGTCTCATATAAGGTACATTACAGTGAAATGCTTGGTTCTGTATGAGCCTCCTGAGATTGTACTTCATACAGTAAAAGAGTAAAAGAATAAAGACCAAACACTATACAGAAGCTCCTTCTGAGTCTCTCTGTGCCGGCCATGAGACTCCGGTAGCGCTCGCCTGACCGCAGCGGTGCAAAAGGCACTACCAAGAGTGTGTGCATGTGGATGTTGTGTGCAGTCAATGTAGAGTTAATGAGTTAGTGTTGCATAGAGTCCACAGACCGAACCGTAATGTGATCAACTCAAACACACCTCTGGGGGGCCCTGGGGGGTTTCACCACCGGGGTGTCTTCATCCGAGTCATCGATTAGGATCTGGAGAGGAAGAACGAGAAGATGAGGTCGGGGGGTGGGTCCGGGGGCGAGGTGTGCGTGTGCAGTGTTTCCCACAGGATTTTGTGAGACTGTGGTGGGTGAACCTCTGGGGGCATGGTCCCCCGGAACTTTTTTTTTAAATTTTTTTTGTACATTTTAAAGTTAAATGCATCAATCTGGTGCACTTTGAGAGCAAAATAAAGAGGCTAGATCTATGATGAACTTTGTGCTCAAAACACAAAATCGACTATAGAATAGTGCTTCCCAAACCTCTCCTCGAAGCACCCCAGCCGTTCCATGTATTTGTTAAATTCCACCACCAGCACACCTGATTCAACTTAACAAGCCCTTTATTAGTTGAATCAGGTGTGCTGGTGGTGGAATTTAACAAATACATGGGACGGCTGGGGTGTCTCGAGGAGAGGATTGGGAACCACTGGACTACTGGAGCAGACATTTGAGCCATCAAAGAAATGAAGCAAAGTGGGTTACCTGTGTTGAACTGGTTTATTTTTTAGAAAATAAAAAAATATACTGGATTACTATTACGACTAATACCACTGTCAATACTACTGATACATCCCTATTGGCAAACTTTATATTTAAAAAGATATATACAAAAAAAAAAAATAAGAATTTTAATTACATTTGATTTTTGGTTCATTATAAAACTGTGGTGGGTCGCCACAGTCTAGGTAATTAATGGGAAACACTGGTGTGTGTGTGTGGGGGGGGGGGGGGGTTGTGTTGGTTAAGACTGACTCACGTCTTCCTCTGTGTAGGTCTTGGAAGCTGCCCCTCGAGCCGGTCTCTGAGAGGGAGCTTGGAACGCTGAGGAGAGAGAGAAGGGTGGAGGGAGAGAAGGAGGGTGGAGGGAGAGAAGGAGAGAGGAGGGAGAGATGGAGAGAGAAGAGGGTGGAGGGAGAGAAGGAGAGTGGAGGGAGAGATGGAGAGAGGAGGGTGGAGGGAGAGAAGGAGAGTGGAGGGAGAGATGGAGAGAGAAGAGGGTGGAGGGAGAGAAGGAGGGTGGAGGGAGAGAAGGAGAGAGGAGGGTGGAGGGAGAGAAGGAGAGTGGAGGGAGAGATGGAGAGAGAAGAGGGTGGAGGGAGAGAGGAGAGTGGAGGGAGAGATGGAGAGAGAAGAGGGTGGAGGAAGAGAGAAGGGTGGAGGGAGAGAGGAGGGTGGAGGTAGAGAGAAGAGGGTGGAGGGAGAGAAGGAGTGGAGAGGGAGAGATGTAGAGACAGGAGAGGAGAGGGAGAGATGGAGAGACAGGAGAGTGGAGGGAGAGATGGAGACAGGAGAGGAGAGGAGAGGGAGAGATAGAAGGACAGGAGGGAATAGAGATGATAAAATGTGAGTGTGGAAGAATACTGAAACTGAAGTCATTTATAATAAAACACAAGATACTTGTGCCCTAATGATGAACACTCAATGAAGAAGAAACCCAATGGCTGCCACAACCCAGCGTGTAGATAGATGGGCAGCCTATCACCAGGGTGGGCCCCTCCTTTTTTATTTTTTTATACTTATAAATTTTTATTACATTCATCAACTTACAACATTTAGACAAGACTGAAACAAAACCAAACTGTATAAAACAGTACATTGACTTGGGTCCCTTGAATTATTTTCATACAATAAGGCGAAGTTCAGCAGCTCAGAACACCATCATAAGAGAGACCACCCACTCCCGCCATCCAACCCGAGAAACAGGACACCCCCCGCATATCCCAGGTCCACTACGCGTGGAGCCGAGCACCCGGAGCGCCCCCGCCCTCGATAGCCAGGTCCCCGGCCCACGAGAACCCAGAGCCCAGGATCGCAGCAGGAGGCCAGAGCACCACGCCTCAATCGCCCTCAGACTCCCTGCGACCCCAAAGGCCGGTGGGCCCCTCCTTTCACTGGTGCTTGGTCAAGTTAGGCCCACGACACCCCCGCAGGAAGGCTCAACAGCTAGTTCCAGCGTCCCAGAAACACCCCCTCCACGCTGGCTCCCATCGCTCCATGGTATATCCACAAACCGAACCTCCCTATGCTATCCTATGTCAAAAATAAAACAATTCCCGATACCAATATCACACGTGAAACTGCAACAACAGAGACGTAAAGGAATACTCTGGCCCCCGTTTGTTTACTTTGGCCCCCAGCTGACATTATTATTTCTCCTCAACCAATTCCTTTTTTCAATGCTTCTTCTTCCGACATCTCATTTACCGCTTTTCACAAACTCCCACGCATTCCCCGACTCTCCCCAATAATGATACAGTCGATCGTGCTCTAAATCCTCTGCATCCTACATAGAAGTGTAAAAGAAGATCATACAAACATACCGTCCATTATGTTCCTGCTTTGGACGACGGAGGCTTTCTGGGAGCGACTTCGACCGGCCGCTGGCTTTGGTGCTGGTTTTGGTTCCGCGTCAGCGCCTGCAGACAGACAGACGGACAGACAGACAGTCGGACAGACAGACAGACAGGCAGACAGACAGACAGACAGACAGACAGACAGACAGTCGGACAGACAGACAGACAGGCAGACAGACAGACAGACAGACAGGCAGACAGACAGGCAGACAGACAGGCAGTCAGTCAGACAGACAGACAGACGGACATGCAGGCAGTTCGGACAGACAGACAGACAGACAGACAGACAGACAGACAGACACAGACAGGCAGACAGAGACGGACAGACACAGACAGACAGGTATGCAGGCAGGCAGGCAGAGACAGACAGACACAGATAGACAGAGACAGACACACAGACAATTAACATTATTATTATTATTTTTTTTAAATATCTTTAAAGACAGTTCTGCTTCATTAGATACAGTATACAGAGTGCTAAGAGACACGGGACGAGAGAGGGGGGATGACGTGGGTCAGAGGTCGTGGCTCAGATTGGACCCCAGGATGTTGTGATTATATGGCGTGTGTCGCAGAGTAGCTTGGTGAGCCGCTAGAACAAGTACATTCATTACAATAGAAGATTAATTTATTAAAGTCAATGTACACAAGGCAATTGAAATGTGTCTTTTCGCATATCCCTCCTAGTTACACACAGTCCTAATATCCCTCCTAGTTACACATACAGTCCTCATATCCCTCCTAGCTACATATCACTCCTAGTTAGTTACACATACACAGTCCTGGTAAGCTCCTTATAATACATCATTATTGGTAAGCTACCTCCTTATACTACATCATTATTGGTAGATACCTCCTTATACTACATCATTATTGGTAAGCTACCTCCTTATACTACATCATTACTGGTAAGCTACCTCTTTATACTACATCATTATTGGTAGATACCTTCTTATACTACATTATTGGTAAGCTACCTCCTTATACCACATCATTATTGGTAAGCTACCTCCTTATACTACATCATTATTGGTAAGCTACCTCCTTATACTACATCATTATTGGTAAGCTACCTCCTTATACTACATCATTATTGGAATGGAATTTTGGAACCTATGGAACCCGTTCTAGTGACTGGCCGGTCCTGAACACATTCATGGCCATTGGGGCCTGTCTAATCCCACTCTATGAGGCCAGCTTTTCATTACAAGTTTTCACTGTGCGTGAGGTTGTTTGTAGAGCTAAATCTATATTTTATATTATTGCTATGTGTCCATTGTCATTGTCAATTGACAGTATAAACCGTCCCTTCAATATGCCATAAAGAATTTTTTTTTTCATCAATACGTTCCCGTTTTATAGCGTCGTGAATATGAACTATATAGTGCAATGGTCTGGGGTCATTCCTGCAAAGCTAGTTATAGGGCGCTAAGCTAATAACGTTAAATCGATTGGCGTTTCGGCCCTACACAAGCTAGAGTTAAAAATCAAAATGCATGATCGGTATCATGTTCCACCATGAATGCATGAAAGGGGGAAAGGGCGGCGGGGGAAGTCATATCTGATTATTGTTTACCAATAACGGCATTCGTTATTGCAACATCATACGCTGACCGGGTGGATGGCTATGAGAACAAGGCCCGATCAGACTGAAATTGACGTCAAATCTCTCTTACCTGTGGCCGGTTGGATACCAAAAAGAATTTCCCAGTTATTTGATTGCCATCTGGTAGATCGATATGTCCATTGGCTGATGCTATATTCCTTTACAGCATACTGAATTCGGCGTCGCAAAAAGTATTCCAGGCGATCTGGTAAAGCCCTTGCTTCAGGCTAACAGAAAAGCTAACCGGAGTGAAAAAAAAGTGACACCCGGTGTGCAACAGGGTAGGGGTGGACGGTATAAACGGTATACGGTATAAACGGTATTAATTTGCTCTACGGTATGGATTTTGACTATACCGTTTAACCGGTAGAGCAGCTCTAAAATAGCAATGACGTCATGTAACCACAGCGCGACTATTTCAATCGCATTTGCCCCTAAAAATAGATAGAATTAGTCATAGATAATAGATATGTGCAAACTGGAAAAAGTTATTTAGGAGGCTTCGCGCAGTGGGCGTGTCAACACGCAATTGTCATTTCATAATAAACACATATCACAGCGGCGCACAGCAAGTTTCAATTTCAGTTCCTGGCATTTTTAACCAGTGGAGAAAGGTAAGATATTTCCCTATCGTTTTTCTTATATGAATTATTCTACGTTAATAAAACATACCTGGTGATCAACTACAGTTTGCTGTAAACATTACGATATGTGTGTAGTGTTATGATAACGACGGCAGCAGCGGGAGCCGGGAGGAAGGCGTGCAGCAGTGGATTTGCGAATAGCATGCAGCTGCAGAGCCGCAGAGCCAGTGGCTCTTTCAGGTCTGGTCACAGGCCCGTCAAACAGCGCCCCCCCACCCTTGCGCCGTTCTGACCCCCATCGTCTCTAAGCATTTTGTGTGTCAATTTGTTGACACGTGTCAATTTGTTGACACGTGTGTCAATTTGTTGACACATGTGTCAATTTGTTGACACAATTGTCAATTCTTAAAGCTGAGGATGAGTGGCACCTTTGTCTCAATTCTTATTCAATTCAATTCGCTCTGCGGCTCTGCAGCTACATATGCTTCTAGCTAAATCCAGCCCCGCTGTTTGCAATGGGAGCAGGAGTCTCGACTCGGGACTTATTTTATTTGGAATATAATGACTTTATACGCAAAAGTAGCCTAGTTTTAAGTTAAAATATTATAAATCTACATGCCTTGAGGATGTCATTCTTTATATAGCCTGCCTATCAGGCAAAAAAAATTATTCTAACAGAAACACTGATACCGTGATATATACCGTTACCGTCTATGCTTCAAATTATACCGTGATATAAATTTTAGACCATACCGTCCACCCCTACAACAGGGTTATCGAGACAGCGGCAATACCAGGATCTGGCCGGTACTGCACTTTCAGAGTCCCGATATGCCGTTCCCAGCCAACATACAGCTCTGTGACATTGAGTAGGATATTAAAATGGAATAAAAACAAAACCGAGTGGTAACAGGCAGAATCTGCATATGGCTCGCTGATAACAAACTATCATTACACATGGGCAAAACAGAGTCTGTTCTGAAGGATCAGATTAAACCGAATATATATATTTATTTATATATATATATTTAATTGTATTTGTATATCCCCTGATATCCCTTGTATATTCCTTGTACAATATGCATTGAATATCCCTTCTAGTCTACTGAACATCCCATAATAGTCTCCATTCTACCATTGGACGAGACCTTGGTGCCAGGTCGCCATACCCCTCAGACCAGGTTCAATCGTACCGCTCAACATGTATGGACAAGTCCTAGTTCCGCGTAGGAATATGTCTACCGCACCACTAATGGTACTATTTGTTCATAGTGCGTATATATACTGCGCTATTAAAGTAGAGTTTTCTTTTAGTCCAGTTCCTTACCCTCCAACAGAGTGACAGACGCAAAAGCCTCCCCGCGAACCACGTGTGGGCAGTAAGGCCAATTCGGCCCAGTATCGGCATTGAGACATCGTGTATATTAATATTTGAATAGTCATATTTGGCACTATATCGTCGAGTTGGACGTATTCTATTAAGCTAATAATAGTCTATTCATATGTAGTGCCTCGTGCGGTAAGAGTTCTATAGTAATCAGCACCCCCATCGTTTCGGGCATCAGCTGGACGCTTATCCAGGGTGGTTGACCCCACGTGAAGCTGCACCCGAGGAGCTCCAGGCCAAAGAGCGAGTGGACCTGTATATTGGATTATTCTACCGACGACGGCTAGCCTTCCCCGGCTTGGATTATGCTTTGAGTACTTTGATTATTCTATGGATAAAGGCCAACACTGCGGTGTGTTGGAAATACCCCCCCCCGGAGAGGACGACAGGTGAGAAGACGCTCTACACGACGAGGTTGCCTCACGTCTCTCCATCGTGGACCGGAGGACGCCGGCCACGGAGAGTCCAACTGCTTTCATCTGTGGATCGAGGATCGCTGGGCACCGGGTCGCACGACTGTGGGCTCTCCCAGGATACCCTCGGCCAGACGGGATACAGCCAGACTCTACACCCCCCCCCTCCAGCTGTCCTACAAGCAGTCGGAACCTTCCCCTAGTGTATCCAGCTATATAATCATTGCTATTGTTCCCTAAATATTCCAGGTTGTATATTTGCTTCCTGCGCAATCAGAGATTGGACATTCGATATTGATCTACCTACGAATACTCATTTGCCATAAAAGTGCATACTATTTCAAATCATAAATGTAATTAAGTGATCGTTGTACATACCTTTTGCTATGTATTATTATTAAACGCAGACTTTCGACTTGGTACATTTGTGTTGGATCCGTTTCATCAGGTGGGAGTGTTTATCATAATTATTTATACCTAGTACTGGGTGGCCAGAGTCTAAAGTACAAGAGGTAGTGGTAGTAAGTATCATATCTAACAATACAGTCAGGGAATTGTACCCCTCAGTTACAATTGGTCCTTCGAGCCGGAGGGTAATCAGTGTAATATTAATATAGTGTTATTAATATTAAAATGGCCTATGATGAACACTCCACGAAACGATCCTCCTAACCAACAACGCCCGCGGCGCAAACGACAGCTCCCTCAGTACCTAGAGGCTTACGCTGTCAGTCAACAACCTAGTCTTCTACCAACAGTAAACGCGGTAAAACTAGAAAGTAAAATTATGTCTAACCCTAACGACCAGGCTACCCCGACCATAGAGGCCCCTATGGGTTCTAACGTAACTGACCCAGCTCACGGTGGGGACCAGGGGGAACCAGACATGACTTTACACCCCGCCAATACCGAAGAAGTAGTCCCCGACGAGTCCCGGGAGGAAGACAACACTACCGAGAGAGAACTCGGCACGGAAGAAGATGAGGAGAGCACCGTGGAGATAGAGCTCCAAGACTCCGCACGGAGTACCCCAAGGGACGGCTCCCCTATACAACCGTCTTCTCCCAGCGAGGCAGAGAGGACACTACAGCAGGCATTCCTCGTCAGCCTGAAAGCCTCTACTGAACGCGATAGACTCCAGGGTGAACGCGATCGATTGCAGATACAGCAACGGAGCGAAGAAGAGCACATACGCCTGGAAATAAGACGCATTCAGATGGAAGAGAATATGGCAAGAGACCGGGCCGACGCCCAGCGCGCCGCCACCGGTGCCCAGAGAGAATCGGATCTCACCAAGCGCGAAGCCGAGCGCGACAGAGCACAAGCGCAACTAATAGAACAGCTGATCAGAAGGACAACACCCCCTCCCTCCACCAGAGGCTCCAGGAACTCGTCTAGACATCACTCCAGGGCGGCATCCCCTAGCCGAGTAAGCGACCCTGAACTTGACCAACAGACGAGGTTTATACCCCCCGCAGACCCCCTTCCCCAACCGGTCCAAGCGAGACCCAGTCACCGGGAAGGAGCAGCATACACTGCGGAGAGGCTAAATCAGAGACTACAAGCCCTGGATGACCTAACGGAAGACGAAGAGGAAGAGGAGGAGAACCACGCCCGACGACAGCACAGTACTCTACCGGACCAGGAGGTCCAGTACAGCCCAGGCTATACCCCCGCGGAGCTGCGCTACAGACCCCCGATGCTATTCACGGGTGAGCACGACGCACGACCCGCACCGAGGAACAGCACCTGGACCAGCGGGCCATGGTACACAGCCGGTACCAGCCCACGCCAAGGAGCAGGAGGAGACTCGCCTAGGAGGCCTCTCCCCCAACGCTCGCCGATGTATCAACAATCCGCGTCATACATTGGCACACCTATGGTACCAGACTTCACCCAGGAGAACCGGGCCCAGTATACGGAGCTCCGCATGTGTCTGGAGACAATGTTGGTGGATGTCATTGATGAACGCCATAAATACGCGATACTACTGAAGCATTTAAAGGTACCCCGCGCGCACAACATAGCGCTCGCCTACGCCACTTCCACGACCCCATACACCGCAGCGCTGGTAGCGTTGGACCAGAGATATGGACGTATATGGGATTACGTGATCCAGGAGATCAGGCACATCGACCGCCTACCCCCAGCAACAGACAATCGAGCACTGGACGACCTGTCCATCAGAGTGCAGTCCCTAGTAGGGATGCTGGGAGCGCAGAGGGAAAAGGGTAGGCATGAACTATACGCCAACTCAAATGTAGAGAGGATCTTGGAGAAGCTACCGCCCGCCCGACAGGAGCGCTTTAGGCGGCAGAGAGACCACCGAGACCCTAATGGCCCCGAACCGAACCTCCTCGATCTAGCCGACTTCCTGGCGAGAGAAGTCAGCAGCTTACGGCTAGATACATTCGGACGGAGCACCCCTGGCTCCAGAGAAGGAACCAGGAGACTAAATGATGGAAGAAGATCGGTGACTGTCATGCACCAATCGGAGTCAGTGCCAAGCAGTAGGAGCCACAGTACCCCCTCAAGAAAGGAGAAGTGGAAGATAGTGTGCCCCTACTGTGAGAAAGAACACTGGCTGTCACAATGTGACTCATTCCCCAAGATGAATGCGGAGGAAGCGAGTCAATGGATAAAGTCCAACAGACGCTGTTTTCGCTGTGCGCGATCACACATGGCAGCCGAATGCCGCTTAAAGAAAAAGTGCAGTCGGTGCGATGGAGCCCATCTGGACATACTCCACGACAGTAACAGACGGCGGCCTCCACCCGCACCATCAAGCAGCAAAGCAAGCGTCATGTACATCGACCCCGCCAGCAGCAGCGGAGCCAGAGTGCTCTTAAAGGTAGTCCGTGTGACATTGAGCTACCAGAATAAAGTCATGGACACTTACGCCGTCCTTGATGACGGGTCAGAGAAGACCCTTCTGCTCGCGTCCGCTGCGGCCCAGCTAGGGCTGCGGGGGAGCGAAAACCAAATGACAATTCGGACAATAAGAAGAGATTTGAAAACGATAAAGGGCGAGAATGTCTCATTCTCTATCGCAGCAAGCGGCCAGCCCGAGCGACGGTACAGGATTACAGACGCTTTCACCAGCCAAGAAATAGGACTCTCGCGGTACACATACCCCGTAGCCAAGCTGATGGAGAAATATGTACATCTACGCAAGCTACCGATCCCACTCATAGACGGTGCTACCCCGACACTGTTGATAGGCTCCGACCATGCCGACCTCATTGTCCCGATAGACCGGGTTCATACCGGACCCAGAGGCTGTCCTGCAGCAGTCGAGACCCGCCTAGGATGGACTCTCCAAGGCCCACTCGCCAAATCTCTCAACCGAACCACAGCCACTAGCTGTCTCCACTCCCGAGTCACAGAGGGAGACACCGCACTCCTGCAGCATGTAGAGAGGCTATGGACCTTAGAACAAATGCCCTTTAAGAACGAAAAGAAAGACATTCGCTCTAAAGACGACATCTACGCCATTAACCTCCTCGAGACGGGAACAAAGAGAGTCCCAGTCAGCGGCGTGTTGAGATACGCCACGCCACTCCTGCGGCGGGAAGGGATGCCTACCTTTCACGCAAAGAAAGACGCCACAGAGCGGTACCTACTAAACACAGAGCGGCGCTTAGCCAAGGACCCTGCCCAAGAAAGTGTATACCGCGCTGAGATTGAGAAGCTCATCACAGCGGGACACGTCACAAAGATTGACATTAAAGAGGCCGACCAGACGACTGAATCGTGGTACGTGCCCCACCATAAGGTTCATCACAACGGCAAAGACCGCATCGTGTTTAACTGCAGCTACCAGATCGGATCCCAAAATCTGAATAAAGAGCTATTGCCCGGTCCTACACTCGGCCCCTCCCTACTAGGCGTACTACTCCGCTTCCGCCAGGACAAGGTGGCTATCAGCGGGGATATCAAAGGGATGTTCCTGCAGGTGAGATTAGTAGAGGAGGACAAGCCCCTGTTGCGGTTCCTATGGAGAGAGAGGCCAGGAGATGAGCACCCAGCCATCTACCAATGGGAAGTCCTCCCTTTCGGAACTACATGCAGCCCATGCTGTGCTACATTTGCACTACAGAGACATGTCGCAGGGGACCCAGCAGCGGACGAAGAGGTCCGACACAGTGTGAAGAACAGCTTCTACGTAGATAACTGTCTACAAAGCGCTTCGACCCAGAAAGAAGCCGAGGCTCTCCTACTTAAACTCCGCGCCTCTCTGATCAAAGGCGGCTTTGATCTCAGGCAGTGGGCCAGCAGCGACCCGCACGTACTGCGCAGCCTCTCCTCCGAGGACAAGGCAGCGAGCAGCGAGACCTGGATGGCCACAATCCCAGGAGAAGCCCAAGAGATGACACTAGGACTAGTGTGGCGCTTCAAAACAGATTCACTCCACTATAGACACAAACCCCTGACCACGGAGCAGGGAAGGTCGACGGCAATACCGACCACCAGACGGAGTGTGTACAGAACACTCGCCCGACAATATGACCCGTTAGGATGTATACTACCGTACACCACCAGGGCAAAGATGATTGTACGAGCATTGTGGGACAAGGACCAGGGCTGGGACGACCCCATTCCCGCACACCTTGCATCCACCTGGAGAGAGTGGGAGATGGAACTCCACTCACTCCCAGGCGTTAATATACGCCGAAGCTACTTCCCACCCACGGTGAGGCCAGAGACATGTAAAATGGATTTACACGTCTTCAGTGACGCCTCCGAGGTCGCCTACGGATCAGTAGCCTACTTGCGGGCCCAAGAAGAGGGGGGAGAGATCTACACAGCATTCATCCTCGCCCGCTCGAGAATAGCCCCACGCAAGCAACAGTCTATCCCACGTCTAGAGCTCTGCGCAGCCCTCGCAGGAGCGCATCTAGCCACGCTCATCCAACGTGGGCTCACCATTCCGGTGCATAGAACAATCCTGTGGTCAGATTCCACGACAGTACTCGCCTGGATCAAATCGGATTCATGCAAATACAAAGTCTTCGTGGGAGTCAGAGTCACTGAGATTCAAGAGTTAACCGGAGAGTTAACCGGAGAAGCAAACTGGCGCTATGTTGATACAAAACACAACCCAGCTGACGTCATCACCCGGGGAATGTCCCTAGATGACTTAACCCGTCATAACATCTACAGTGACGGACCAGCATTCCTCAAGCTCCCGGAAGGAGATTGGCCCACGCCCACCCCGAGGGAAGCAAGTGACGAGGAGGCTGAGAATAAGAAACCCATGTTCTGTGGATTGAGCACTGTTGTCTCCGCAGACCCCAACATAGACGATTGCATTACCATAGAGAGTGCGCAGCAACGGACATTCCTGCGGCACCACCCAGAGATTAAGTCCCCCGCTGATATGTCAGCAGCTGACTACGAGGAAGCAGAACTGCTTCTACTGCAACGAGCCCAGAGAGACTCGTTCCCCGATGAACTAGACTGTCTACAGGGAGGAAAGCCCGTCCCATCAGACAGCAGATTGATTCATCTGGCCCCCGAGAGTGACACACATACCCTCATCAGAGTGGGTGGTCGACCACGGAGAGCCCCCAATTTACCGGATGACATTAAGTACCCGATCGTATTGAACAGCCGACACAAGGTCACAGAGCTGATTATAAAGAAATACGACGAGGATGTACACCACGCAGGAGCAGAGAGAGTCTTCGCGGAAATCAGACGTCGTTACTGGATACTTCAAGGAAGAGAGGCGGTGCGACGCTTCCAGCGAACCTGTCTAGACTGCCGAAAGTGGCGCGCGCAGCCCAGCATACCACGGATGGCTGACCTACCTCCATGTCGCCTCCGACTCGGCGACAAGCCATTCCAATCAACAGGCATGGACTGTTTTGGCCCGCTGCACATAAAGAAAGGAAGAGGCACCGAGAAGCGGTGGGGTATTGTATTCAAATGCATGACCACCAGAGCGATACATATCGAGCTCCTTCCGACCATGAGCACAGACTCATTCCTTATGGCCTTCCGAAGATTCACATCACGGAAAGGAAAACCGTCTACATTATTGTCCGATCACGGGACAAACTTCAAAGGCGGAGAAAGAGAGCTGAGGGAGAGCTTCCAAGCTATGGGCCCAGAACTTAAGACCCACCTCGCTCCAGCCCAGATTGACTTCCAATTCAACCCCCCAAACGCACCCCACTTCGGTGGAACTTGGGAACGAGAAGTACGTTCTATCAAGACAGCCCTGTACGCAGTACTTGGGGCCCAGACTGTGGCGGAAGAAGTCCTAATGACAGTCCTCACGGAGATTAAGGGAGTATTGAACTCAAAGCCCCTCGGTTACGTCTCCAGTGATGTAGCAGATGTCGACCCAGTCACCCCCAACACCCTCCTGATGGGGCGGCTAGATCCCGCGTTACCCCAGACAATGTACCGGCCTGAAGAAGCGAACGGCCGACGAATGTGGAGGTACAGCCAAGTATTAGCCGACAAGTTTTGGAGCAGTTTCCTACTGCACTACCTACCGTCTCTACAGACCCGCCAGAAGTGGGTAAAAGAGAGAGACAATTTGACGGAAGGAACAGTCGTCATGATTATTGACCAGTCACTACCCAGAGCTATGTGGCCGGCTGGCCGCGTAAGCAAAGTGATCACCGGTGCCGATGGCAAGGTCCGAGCAGCTGAAGTACTCGTCCAGGGGCGCATTTACACCCGTCCTGTGGCGAGGCTCATAGAACTGCCCCGACTCCCAGACACAATCGATGATGACCATGACCCTATGACTTTGTGAGTTGACTGACCCTTACAGCGAACCCTTGAGTGGTAGACAGTGCGGTTAATCTGTCTCTGCTTAACTAATTGGGTTGGGACCAATTAGGGGGCGGCTGTTCTGAAGGATCAGATTAAACCGAATATATATATTTATTTATATATATATATTTAATTGTATTTGTATATCCCCTGATATCCCTTGTATATTCCTTGTACAATATGCATTGAATATCCCTTCTAGTCTACTGAACATCCCATAATAGTCTCCATTCTACCATTGGACGAGACCTTGGTGCCAGGTCGCCATACCCCTCAGACCAGGTTCAATCGTACCGCTCAACATGTATGGACAAGTCCTAGTTCCGCGTAGGAATATGTCTACCGCACCACTAATGGTACTATTTGTTCATAGTGCGTATATATACTGCGCTATTAAAGTAGAGTTTTCTTTTAGTCCAGTTCCTTACCCTCCAACAGAGTGACAGACGCAAAAGCCTCCCCGCGAACCACGTGTGGGCAGTAAGGCCAATTCGGCCCAGTATCGGCATTGAGACATCGTGTATATTAATATTTGAATAGTCATATTTGGCACTATATCGTCGAGTTGGACGTATTCTATTAAGCTAATAATAGTCTATTCATATGTAGTGCCTCGTGCGGTAAGAGTTCTATAGTAATCAGCACCCCCATCGTTTCGGGCATCAGCTGGACGCTTATCCAGGGTGGTTGACCCCACGTGAAGCTGCACCCGAGGAGCTCCAGGCCAAAGAGCGAGTGGACCTGTATATTGGATTATTCTACCGACGACGGCTAGCCTTCCCCGGCTTGGATTATGCTTTGAGTACTTTGATTATTCTATGGATAAAAGCCAACACTGCGGTGTGTTGGAAATACCCCCCCCCGGAGAGGACGACAGGTGAGAAGACGCTCTACACGACGAGGTCGCCTCACGTCTCTCCATCGTGGACCGGAGGACGCCGGCCACGGAGAGTCCAACTGCTTTCATCTGTGGATCGAGGATCGCTGGGCACCGGGTCGCACGACTGTGGGCTCTCCCAGGATACCCTCGGCCAGACGGGATACAGCCAGACTCTACACCCCCCCCTCCAGCTGTCCTACAAGCAGTCGGAACCTTCCCCTAGTGTATCCAGCTATATAATCATTCAAGTATCATTGCTATTGTTCCCTAAATATTCCAGGTTGTATATTTGCTTCCTGCGCAATCAGAGATTGGACATTCGATATTGATCTACCTACGAATACTCATTTGCCATAAAAGTGCATACTATTTCAAATCATAAATGTAATTAAGTGATCGTTGTACATACCTTTTGCTATGTATTATTATTAAACGCAGACTTTCGACTTGGTACATTTGTGTTGGATCCGTTTCATCAGGTGGGAGTGTTTATCATAATTATTTATACCTAGTACTGGGTGGCCAGAGTCTAAAGTACAAGAGGTAGTGGTAGTAAGTATCATATCTAACAATACAGTCAGGGAATTGTACCCCTCAGTTACAGAGTCCATTCTCTTCGGTTCAAATAACAAACTCAGCAAGACCGACGGCTTCTCAGTTACAGTGGGTGACAATATTGTCACAAGGAAAGATGAAATTACCTACCTGGGTTCCATCCTAGAGGCTAATCTCTCCTGTGACAAAATGGCATCCAATGTAATAAAAAAAGTCAACCAACGAACTCGATTCTTGTACCGGATCTCCTCTCTGGTAAACAAGAACACCCTGAAGACTCTGGCAGGAGCACTCATTCAGGGGTACTACGACTATGCTTGCACCTCATGGTACCAAAGCACCTCAAAGGCGCTAAAAACAAAATTACAAACATCTCAAAACAAACTGGTCAGACTACTGCTTGACCTTACTCCTAGAACCCACCTCACCCCTGCCCACTTTGACAACCTAGGATGGCTTAGAGTAGACGACAGAGTACAACAACTTGCAATGGGCCTGGTCTACAAGATACACTACACGACCAAGGTACCCATGTACATGTCAAAATACTTCCCAAAGGTCAGTGAATACCACGATCACAACACCAGAGGGAGCTCCACAAATCATGTTAAACCCAGATTCGGCTCAAATAAGGGACTAAACACGTTTCGCAATTATGCCACATCAATGTGGAACGCCCTACCCAAAGCTGTAAAGGAATGTGGATCACTACCCACTTTCAAAACCTCTCTCAAGGGACACCTACGGGAGACTGCAATTCAACACTGGCCCCTGTAAATATCCTAACCCAACCCCCTCCAATGTACAGTCATTTACCTAGTATGGTTTTGTCAATAGTTCAATGTACAATTTTGTTTGTTTGTACAGTGTCTCCTCCCCCCCCCCCTCAATGTACAGTATTACTTGTTTATACAGTGTGCCCCCCGCCCCCCCCCCCCCCCCCAACCACCTCCAATGTAAATTACCCAGTATGGTTGTCAATATCCCAATGTACCCAACCCCCCCCACACAACCTCCTCCAATGTACAGTTTCTACGTCAAATGTATATACTCCCTTTTCTTGACTCCTTCTGTATCACAAACAGTACTGTATTTGCAAATCTGGTATGTCATAAATGTATAGATGTAGCAGTACTGACTATCTGTATGTCATGTATGTCATATATGTCCTGATGAATTGAAAATGGGGGACCCTGATGTAAACAAGACGAAAGTCTTTCTCTGGTCTGCATCCCCTTAACAATTGTGTGTATTGAGCTGTACTGTATTGTACCCATTCTACAATCTGTTAATAAAGTTTTCAATCAATCAATCAATCAACACGTATATATACGTGGTTGGCCACGAAACGGTTAAGGTCCCTGAGTTTGCTCTGAACAGGGTAAATCAGCATTTTGCTACTTGAAACTTGAAACTATGGAGCCCCTCTAGCTCATGGAATGAACTCCAACATTCCTTAAAGCTTGAGGTTCTCCCTTCTGTTGCAGAGTTTAAAACCTTGATCTCCAACCTTTGTCAATCAATCAATTGTTATCCTTACATGTCTTTTTTCTTCTCTCTGTACGTATACTCGACGCGACTGTAAATGAGGGGAAACCTCCGTTGCCTTTCGAGTTTAAATAAAGGTTTGAAATAAAATGATTAGCTGTGGTAACTCACCCCGCCCCCTACCCCGGGTGCCCCTCCCCCTGGCCCCCCTCCCTCGGCCCCGAGTGGGGGGGGCTGGTGTCCCCGAGCTCTCGTCGGAGTCCATGGCGAAGTCACCCGACTCGTCTGGTGCGTCCGTGTCGCCCCTCTCTAGACGGTGGGTTTTGGCTCTGTCCATGGCCTGGGAGGAACAGCACACGTTAAGGAGAAGCCAAAGTGGGTAACGCGATACTTTAACCCTTTCACTACCACACTATAGAAGGTTAACCCTTTCACTACCACCACCCTTTCACTTTCACTACTAGTGTGGTAGTGAAAGGGTTTAGTGTGGTAGTGAAAGGGTTAACCTGCTGTAGTGTGGTAGTGAAAGGGTTAAGCTTCTGTAGTGTGGTAGATAAAGGGTTAACCTTCTGTAGTGTGGTAGTGAAAGGGTTAACCTTCTGTAGTGTGGTAGAGAAAGGGTTAGCCTTCTGTAGTGTGGTAGAGAAAGGGTTAACCTTCTGTAGTGTGGTAGTGAAAGGTTAACCGTCTGTAGTGTGGTAGTGAAAGGGTTAACCTTCTGTTGTGTGGTAGTGAAAGGGTTAACCTGCTGTAGTGTGGTAGTGAAAGGGTTAACCTGCTGTAGTGCGGTAGTGAAAGGTTAACCTTCTGTAGTGTGGTAGAGAAAGGGTAACCGTCTGTAGTGAAAGGTTAACCGTCTGTAGTGTGGTAGTGAAAGGGTTAACCTTCTGTAGTGTGGTAGTGAAATGTTAACCTCCTGTAGTGTGGTAGAGAAAGGGTTAACCTTCTGTAGTGTGGTAGTGAAAGGTTAACCTTCTGTAGTGTGGTAGTGAAAGGGTTAACCGTATGTGGTTGTGGTAGTGCAAGGGTTAACCTTAACCTTCTCTAGTGTGGTAGTGAAAGGTTCATCTTCTGTAGTGTGGTAGTGAAAGGTTAACTTTCTGTAGTGTGGTAGTGAAAGGGTTAACCTTCTGTAGTGTGGTAGTGAAAGGTTAACCTTCTGTAGTGTGGTAGTGAAAGGTTAACCTTCTGTAGTGTGGTAGTGAAAGGGTTAACCTTCTGTAGTGCGGTAGTGAAAGGTTAATCTTCTGTAGTGTGGTAGTGAAAGGTTAACCTTCTGTAGTGTGGTAGTGAAAGGGTTAACCTTATGTAGTGTGGTAGTGAAAGGTTATATTTCGTATTGCATCGCGTCCCGCTCTGAGCCTTACGAGATACTCCTATCTCCTGTGATACCTAATGTATCTCCCACGAACAAAAACACATGCACCCCACCTGTATGGGGCCCCGCCCCTTATGGTGGTACCGCCCATATAACCATGACCCTGGTCATGAAACACCCTTCCTCTATTTTCGTCCCAGCGTATTGGATGCGTGCACCATACGAGCTAGCGGAATGAAAAGATTAAGGAAGATTAATAATGTTGGAAGCTTACCGGAGGTTGCTGGCCCCTGGCATCTTCGACGCATGTTTTCGGCGACACGACGGGCCTGTGATGTTCCTCGTTTGATGACTGCACATCGAGGTTCAGCTGTACAAGGCTGGCTGTCGGGCCAGCTTGTACTCAGGTAGGCCCTGTGTCTTCAGGCATGGGTATTAGTGTTACTAATGCTGGTTTGTGTTGTTAACACAACCTTGTTGTGTGTTGGCGCCAGGGGCAAGATGGTTTGGTGAACGTTCTCTGCAGGGAATGGTTTCCAAGCTGTCTTGGGCGTGCTGCTAAAACATCTAAAGCTATGCTAACATGCTATCGCTACTGCCGCATGCTATCACTACTGCTAATTGCTATGCTGTTTTAATGTCTCCGCCGTGAGATGTTGTCACTCTCCCGCCTCTTGCCCGGTTCATCAATGAAGGTCAGTCGGTAGCTGTTGTGGGGTTTTGAGTTCTATTTACCTTTTTCGGGTAAATGGGTTGACAACGGGGTAGGTCGTGGCTAGGTTCTAGCCAGGTATTACCTTGTGTTCCGGCGGGGTTTGTTGAACGGTGTTCCCATCTGGGTTGGCGTCGGGTAGTGGGGCTATGGGTCCAGCCGACATGGTAAACATGTTGCGTGTCTGTGCACAGGCAATTGTTGTCTTGGGTTCCACATTGCCTGGCGTTAGGCTGCAGTAGTATAAGGGCAGGGCCGCTTGGGAGAAATGTGAGGCCCTGTGCGTTTTTAGACGCGAGGCCCCCCATCTCCTGGGGCGGCCCTGTGTAGGGGGCTATTGTTTCATTTTGTCACTCTGCTATGAGAAGGTCTGTCTTGCTACAGCTTTCTCTCCTCTCAAACCATTCATACTGACGGTCAATCGGTATACTGGGGGAGTAGTGCGGGGGGGGGGGCTTTGTTTACCTTTTTTGGTAAATGGGCTAAACTAGGGCTGGTGTTCTGTTGTGAATATTTTGAATGAAGACGGGTCTGGTCCGTCTCCCCTTAAACTTTGTGTGTATGGGTTTGCTCATTCTACAATTTTTGTGGTTTAGCTCTTTTATTCATTTAACCTTTTCATGGTCCACACCACAGTGGAGGGTGCTGTTTGCAATCACCACTGGTGCTCCATGTTAACGTCAGTCCTTTGTTTTTGATATATTGAAACAATGCCCCGCCCGGCCGACACCATGGGTCGGCCTGGCGAGTGGCTGGTGGGCTGTTAAGGCTTGTACCGCCACGGTATGGAATTGGCAACGATTAGAACTGTGTTCGAATTGGTGTTTTTTCTATTAAAGAAATGGTGTCTGGTGGAGGGGCCTTGAGGGCCGGCCGACGTCGACACATCGCGCAAGGTTGTTGACGTTATTAGCTTTGACCCAGCCGCAAGCTATAACCGCTCAGGGTTCCCCTCTCCGCAGGGGATTTTGGTCTTCTGCTGGAGCGCGGGCGGTATTGTCCTAGGCCCTACACCGCCTCACACCGCGCAGCCAGAAGAAGAGAGAGCACGGCCTCGTCAGCGGCGATGACGGGGCCCTCGACAGGCGGCCATGTTTCCCCCGCCAGTGGTGCCCTGGTTGGAGAATCGACAGGGTATCGCGAGGCCGACAGTCTTGGCGGCCGAGGGATCGGCCATTTTGGGTGATTTCGGTGTTGGTAAACCACTCCGTCGTCATTTTGCCGCGAGCAGCCCGCTCCCCGCTCAGTCCGCTTTCTGTTACCCTCAGAAGCGGGGCTCTGGGTGTGTTCCTTTGGCTGCGGGCCGCGAACCTTCTTGAAGCGTATGCGGCCCCATTCTTCGCTTCTCATGGAGACAGGGGCTGACACCCAGTTGATGGCTGAGCCTGGGTCTGTCCGTGAGAATGTTGTGCTGTCAAGCGGCTCCCACACCTTGAACTGTGTTGGTTGAGCCTGGTGTTACGTCTGTCAACTTAAGTGTTGTCAGCAGGGGGGCTCGAAACCTTTTGAGGCACACAGTGCGGGCTTCCCCGGCCTCGCCTTCGCCAGGCCAGGTATCATGTTGGTGCTCCCACTCCTGGAATATTGGCAAGTGGTCGCAGCTCACATGGTTTGGGGTGGTAGTGATATCACTGCAGGGCTACGGTGTGTAGGAACCCATGGGGGCCTTACACCTTGCATGTCCGGCTGCAGAACAACTCCTTCAGCATGTTCTGGAGGGGTGTTCAGTGGGGGGGCTTTTTTGATCGGAAGCCCCCCGTATCAGACAGGCCCTTTTCTGTCGGGGTTCCCCCTTGGGTGCGATTGCCTCGTGGGTGGTGTCAGGGTCAGGTGTTCCGACACGGAACGCGCTCCTCGCACGATTCCAGGGTTGTCTTCGCACAGCGGGGGGGACCGGGCCAACTATCTACAGTTCCTGGCGGACCTGCGCCACGTGACGGCGGGTGCGTTGGGAGTGTCGTCACATATGACTACGGCAGTACCATATGTCGAGGTAGATGGAGAGAATGGTGAGGCGGGGACTTGTGTTTACACAACCCCACCCGTTTTCAGGTTTGGTACAGACCCTGTTGTCGGGGTCTCCAGCAGGGACAGCTCTGGTCGACGAGATCCAATCTCTGTGGACGAAGCAAGCCATCGTCGTGGCGTTCTCCTCCCGGTGTTCTCTGCCCGAGAACTGCCCGGAGGGAGGGAGGGGTGTAAGACCCAGGCTGGACCTGTCCCATGGGAAGGTTCAGCATTTTTTGGATCGTCTCCTACCTGTTGAACACTGTCAGGTGGGGGTCTGGTTCTCCTCCATAGACCTGTAGGATGCGTATGCGCATCCCCGATCTTCCATCCTAGGGCTTACCTACGCTTCCTTTGCAGGGTTAGCGTATGAGTACCAGAGGCTGCCGTTCGGTTTTCTCTGGCTCCCCGCATCTTCACCAAGTGCGTGGAGGCCGCACTGGGGCCTCTGCGTCATCCGGGGTTACGGAGTGTTCTGCCCTGATGACGTTCTGGTCCTTCGCGGTCAAGGTGGATCGTCAGGTCTCGTACCAGGCAGGTCTCTACCAGCCTGGGGTTGCTGTAGACTGGATGTAGAGTATTCCTCTTCCCAGTCAACGGTTGGAGGGCTATGGGCATCCATCTCAGAGCGTGTTGTCAACACGCTCGGGAGGTTCCGTCCTAGGACGGTTACGGCGCTGTCTCACGTCGCGTTTTCACCGACGCCTCCCTCGCTGGTGATGCGTCGGGCCAACGCAGTAGGGGGCAGCTGGCAAACCATGCTGCCCGGTCTGCGCTACGTTCAATGTGTTGGTGTTGAAAGCGGTCCTTCTGGTCCACAAATGGTGTTGATCAGGACGGACGATACGACGTCAGTGTCGTGTATCGACAGACAGGGAGGAGTACGCTCCCCCTGTCTGCACCAGGCGGCGGGCGGCTGGCTATGGGCGTCCTCCATCTGCGCGGCCTAAGGGCTCCCCACATCCCCGGCAGGGAGAATGTGGGTGCGGGTGTACTGTCGCGGGGCGGCCCTCATCCTGACGGGTGAGGATTGCGTCTGGACATGGCCAGGCAGGTCTGGGACCGATGCCGTGCCGCCAGGGATTCTTCCCCATACATCTGTTAGGTCAGTTGTTGGGACGGGTACGTTGAGGGGCGCAGGTTCTTGATCCTGATGGTGTTACCATCTGGAATGCGCATGCTCCCTCCACTGTCGCGCTTACGCGGGCAGATGACGTATGTTCCAAGTGTGGTGTAAGGCGGGGGGCCAGGACTCAGTCTCCTGCCCCCTGGTTGCTGTCCTTAGTTACCTCCAGTCTCTCCTTGATAGACTGTCGGCTTCGACGGTGAGGGTATATGCAGCAGCTATATCCTCCTATCATGAGGGGTTTGAGGGGATGTCTTGTTCAGCCACCCTCTTGTGAAGCGTTTCCTGCTTGGCGCTCGACGCGTTAAGCCGGTGCAACGCTCCTTGGCTCCGACTTGGGATCTTCAATTGGTCCTCGGTCGGTTGTCCTTGGCCCCGTTTGAGCCGCTCGAGCGGGCGCCGTTGGGACAGCTGTCCTTCAGGACCGCGTTCCTTCTGGCTGTCACTTCCGCTAAACGCGTAGGTGAGCTCTGTGCTCTCTCGGTACATCCAGAGTGCCTGTCTTTTCGGACCGATTGCGGTGTCACTCTGCGACCTAATCCTGCTTTCGTGCCTAAGAATATCCGGAGTTCCTTCCGCTCCCGGGATATTGTGGTTCAGGCGTTTCGTCCTCCTCCTCACACTGGTGAGTTAGATGCGGGCCTTCACCTGTCATGTCCAGTCCGTGCTTGGGGATTTACCTCAGCCGTACTCAGGATTTCAGGGTTACCGACCAGCTTTTTGTCTGTTACGGTGGGGCTCGTGCTGGTAAGGCACTGTCGGAGCAGCGCCTGTCCCATTGGTTGTGCGAGGGTGTTACCCTCTGCTACACGCTGGCTGGGCAGGATCCCCCTGGGGGCGTCAGGGCGCACTCCACTCGTGGGGTGGCTGCCTCTGCCGCTCTCCTGGGTGGGGCCTCGGTGGAGGCCATCTGTGCTGCAGCTTCATGGTCCTCCCCGGGCTCCTTTGTAAGGTTTTTCCTCATGGACATGACCGGGGGTTCTGTCTCCCAGGCGGTTCTGGGGTCTGTGGCCTTTCCTGCTTCCCGTCCTTTGGTCGGGTAGCAGGAGTGTATGGGTATGGGCCGCAGTGTGTTGAGTCACACGTGGTTCCGCCTGTACGGTGTGTTCAAGGGGTTCTGGCTCCCTCTTGTTCGCATTCAGGTGGAGTTGACTGCGCCCCCCCTTCGTTAGGAAGGATGGGGTGACAGGGCTCCCCGCACCCCTTGATGTGGGCTTACGGGTCCTCAGGGGGTACATCTGTCGGGTCTCGCGCCCGCTCTTCCCCATTATCTCGTAAGGCTCAGAGCGGGACGCGATGCAATACGAAATATAACGATAGGTTATGTAGATAACCTAGTTATATTAGTATTGGCTAAGCGTCCCGCTCTGCGCGCCCTGAGTTCCCTCTTGAGGGATCTTTTCCTGGGACGGGTTTTGGCGAGGAAGGGTGTTTCATGACCAGGGTCATGGTTATATGGGCGGTACCACCATAAGGGGCGGGGCCCCATACAGGTGGGGTGCATGTGTTTTTGTTCGTGGGAGATACATTAGGTATCACAGGAGATAGGAGTATCTCGTAAGGCTCAGAGCGGGACGCTTAGCCAATACTAATATAACTAGGTTATCTACATAACCTATCGTTAACCTTCTGTAGTGTGGTAGTGAAAGGGTTAACCTTCTGTGGTTGTGGTAGTGAAAGGGTTAACCTTAACCTTCTCTAGTGTGGTAGTGAAAGGTTAATCTTCTGTAGTGTGGTAGTGAAAGGTTAACTTTCTGTAGTGTGGTAGTGAAAGGGTTAACCTTCTGTAGTGTGGTAGTGAAAGGTTAACCTTCTGTAGTGTGGTAGTGAAAGGGTTAACCTTCTGTAGTGCGGTAGTGAAAGGTTAATCTTCTGTAGTGTGGTAGTGAAAGGTTAACCTTCTGTAGTGTGGTAGTGAAAGGGTTAACCTTCTGTAGTGTGGTAGTGAAAGGTTAACCTTCTGTAGTGTGGTAGTGAAAGGGTTAACCTTCTGTAGTGTGGTAGTGAAAGGTTAACCTTCTGTAGTGTGGTAGTGAAAGGGTTAACCTTCTGTAGTGTGGTAGTGAAAGGGTTAACCTTTGTCGTGGAAATATATTATCATACCATTGTGGTATTGTATGAGAGGGCGCTGTCATCAGATATCAACGTAGTGTGTGCGTTTCTCTTTAAGAGAAGCACACATTAGCCAGTCAAAACAATATGGTTATGATCTATGTTGATCCTTGCTATAAGGCCATAAGTGACATTGTTATGGGATCCGCTCTGTTTTCCTTGTAAAGCAGCCATAATAGTCATTTCAGCCAATCGCCAGGGTGATGTTCCAGTTCCTTCCACGTCATATGTATATATTAATTTTGTATTAACGGTCTTGCCGGACGAGAGATCGTCCTCACTTGGTGATCGGACATTTGTTTACATGGTCTGATCTTCAACTGTGCATTCCTTATCAATTGATCTATGTGAGGAATTAAATCTATTTTCTATTTCCTTATTTCAACTTTTGGACTCAGAACAAGTTATTGCTCATTATTATATTATTAATCTCCCATAACAGATGGCGACGAGGATGGGATCTCCCATAACATCTTCTATAGTGTGGTAGAGAAAGGTTAACCTTCTGTAGTGTGGTAGAGAAAGGGTTAACCTTCTGTAGTGTGGTAGAGAAAGGGTTAACCTTCTGTAGCGTGGTAGAGAAAGGGTTAACCTTCTGTAGTGTGGTAGTGAAAGGTTAACCGTCTGTAGTGTGGTAGTGAAAGGTTAGCCTTCTGTAGTGAAAGTGTTAAAGTGAGTCATTGCTGCATTTGTGTGTGTGTGTGTTTAATACCAACCTCTTTGATCTCCTCCTCTTCTTGGACTGTGTTCCTTCTCGAGTCTCTGAACAGCTTCACCTGAACAGCACACGGGCATCCATGTTAGTCTTTCACCCATATAAGGTAAGATGAGATATTCCTTTATAGATCCCCTTTGGGTAAATTCGGGCGCCATACGCAGCATGGGGGAGGGGCTACAGGTACAGGCATGATACTAGTAGACGACATAAATATAGGCAATAAAACTATAGTAAATAAAGATACAAATCTATAGGGCTGTAACGAATAGTTCGAAGCTTCATCCATAACGTTGACATTCAAATTCGAAATCAACATTAGAATTTTATGTGTCTATTATTCATTCTGTTTAAACCAATGGGGGTTTTTCTTCACAGTTGCAGAAAAAGATTAGGCTACACTAATATTATAAAGAAAGTTGATTAAAAACAAAAAAATGTAATCAGATTAATCACTTTATTCAAATTGAAGATTTAGTTTGAGGATATTTAAAAAAATATATATATTATTACGTCATAAAATATGATGACAGACATTCGAAGCTTCATTCGAATACTTCAATAGAAGCTTCGAATGTAAAAAAATAAAAATGACATTCGGTACAGCCCTACAAATATACCCCATCAGTCATATTATACGTTACAATAAATATGGTCAATAACACTTAGAATCTGAATATATACTATGAGTAAGTAAAGTATACGGTATACATACATATTAGGTACCCTAACTGGCATGATATACGTCATACGTACATCTGACAAGTCCTCTACCTCATCTCTGCACCTCTCCTCCACCTCCTCTACCTCTTCCTCCTCCATCTCCTCTACCTCATCCTCTCTTCTCCACTCCACTCCTCTCCACCCTCCTCTCCTACCTCTGCGTCTATGTCGTGCTCATTGATCACTCCTCTGGCCTGCAGGTGGCGCTGTGTCTTCTCCAGCTGGAAGTTGATCAGTTCCTCGATGGCGTCCTTCTCGTCCTTGTCTATGAACTCCTGAAGGGCCTTCCCCATGCCCTGCTCCGTCAGCAGGGAGAGCTGGACCTTCTGAGAACGCAGACCAACACACACACGGCATCAGAAACACCTCGCCTTCCGCCAAATGGTTTGTTTATTTTTTTCTTTGCTTCTTCAGACTACAGAGAGTGGCCCGTTCAGCAGAACGCACAATTGGAGGTGGGCTTCCCACTCTCCAGGACATTTACAACAAGCGTTGCAGGGGAAAGGCTAAGAGAATAATCAAAGACTCTAGTCACCCAAACAACTGCCTCTTTGAACTGCTGCGGTCAGGCAAGCGCTACCGGAGTCTCATGGCCGGTACAGAGAGACTCAGAAGGAGCTTCTATCCCCAGGCAAGCGCTACCGGAGTCTCATGGCCGGTACAGAGAGACTCAGAAGGAGCTTCTATCCCCAGGCAAGCGCTACCGGAGTCTCATGGCCGGCACAGAGAGACTCAGAAGGAACTTCTATCCCCAGGCAAGCGCTACCGGAGTCTCATGGTCGGCACAGAGAGACTCAGAAGGAGCTTCTATCCCCAGGCAAGCGCTACCGGAGTCTCATGGCCGGTACAGAGAGACTCAGAAGGAGCTTCTATCCCCAGGCAAGCGCTACCGGAGTCTCATGGTCGGCACAGAGAGACTCAGAAGGAGCTTCTATCCCCCAGGCCATCAGGATGGTCAACGACAATGACACTATGTAACAAACCACCAACTACACTCACAGCACACACATCCACACGCACACACACTCACTTTAAATAAACACTCACTGTAGTAGCACCCACTTTACTCACTTTAACACACTTTATATTGATTGGTAAAGAGATTTGCACTACAATTCATACCTCATTGCACCTTACCTAAGTTGTACCTCATCCCATTTCTGCATTGTACTGTATACTGTAACTCACTGTTACTATTTTTTTTACTCTGTATTGTATATTATACATATGTATATTGACTGAACACTTTTTGCCTCCGTACTTTTGACTTCCTATTTTATACTTTTTATCTATTTTTATCTAGCACACTCTCCCAGGAGCTCATAGCAGAAAAAAGCATTTCATAGAAAAGTATTGTGTATTTTTTTAATGACAACTAATAAGGAAACTTGAAACTCATTTCAGATAGTGTTTTTATTCGACACAAACTTGCATTTTTCCGCGATCCGATTGGCCACTGACGTTTCTGGTCATGTGACATCTGCGCCAATCGCGTGACGCCTGTTTCTGCGCCTATTTCCGCCTCTAACAGCCTGCAAACTACCTAACGCCTAGTTTATCACTGGTTAAGCTTAGGCGACTCTTTCGAAGTTGGTTAAGGTTAGAGTTTGGAATCAGGGCTGGTGTTCTATCGCCCTGCTCTAAGACAAACTCTAACCTTAACCAAAGAGTGCCTAAGCTTAACCAATGATAGAAACAGGCGTCACACGATTGGCGCAGATGTCACATGACCAGAAACGTCAGTGGCCAATCAGATCGCGGAAAAATGCAAGTTTGTTGGTAAAAGACTACACGCTCCCGGGTTCGACTCCCGGACCCGGCGACCTCTGCCGAATGTCTTCCCCCATCTATCTCCCATACTCCTCTCTCTACCGGACTGCCCGGTAGCAAAAACCAATAAAATATCTACCAAAAACATAATAAAATTGGCATTCGAATTCTAAATCAACATTCGAATTTCTTATTAAAAAAAATTAAATGTAATTTTTATTTCTTTTCTATTCATTCTGTTTAAACCAATGGGGTTTTTCTTCACAGTTGCAGATAAAGATTAGGCTACACTAATATTATAGTATTAAAAACTGATGAGTTATATTCATTAAAGAAAGTTGATTTAATTGATTTAGTTGGGCTGGGGCTTCTCCCCGGGCTGGGTCTGGAAAGTTGATTTAATAAAAATAAAAAAATACTCATTTAATCAGATTAATCACTTTATTCAAATTGAGGATTTAGTTTGAGGATATTTAGTGCTCAGTTCTTATTCATTCCTCAGATCAGATTTCTTTTGTTTGGCTGACGAACCCTGACGAAGTTCGAATCCCAAAAACAGGCTTCGGGGAGACAGCCTTAGCCTCCACTGCACATCGACTTATACAACAAACCATAAAGTGTGACTTCAGTGTCCTCCATGTTAAAATCCATCGTTGTTGTTGTTTATTCGCGCATGCGGGTCAGTTCAGGAGCGTGGGACCAGTTCACACTGCAATCCCATCTTGGCCACATAGTGAAAAATAACGTGAACAGCCAAACAAAAGAAATCTGATCTGAGGAATGAATAAGAACTGAGCACTAAAGCCTGCAGTGTGAACATAGTCCAAGATAGAATTCTTAGACCTTTTCATACATTTTTATTAGGGTCTATTTAACATTTTTACTCTGTCTATTCTATTTTAGTATTACCGTCTATTTCAAAACTGTCTATTTTATATGTGTATATCAGTGATCATCAAACAAGGCCTATTGGGATGTTAGATCCTAATATGAAAAAAAACAATGTGATTTAATGTTCTATGCCTCATCTTGACTGTCTATTTTGCTGCCGTCTACTGTATGCTGGATTTATACTTATTTTACGTCTGCACTTCACGCATTGCTCTTGCCCATGTCGTTTCTGCTGCTGTGAAGCACTTTTGAGTTGCAGGAGGCAATACAAATAAAGATTATTATTATTATTACTACACATGAAAAGCTTAAACTTGGCCAATGAGCTCAGTTTTCTCTCTCACCCGGTTCAGTCCGCCCCTGAGCCAGTGATGAGGGGGGGGGATCTAGAAATGAGGCCACGCCCCCCGCAGTGAGTTCATCTCACTGCTTATTGGACGTCCACTTTGTTTCCTTGCTGTACCACAAGCCGTGGGAACTCTCCTGGCTGTTCCAGGAACACCCCCCCCCCCCCCCCCCCCCCCGGACTGCTCAGGGTCAGTCTACTCTCCTGGCTGTTCCAGGGAGAGGCCTAGAACCCAGCCCCCCCGCGGACTGCTCAGGGTCAGTCTACTCTCCTGGCTGTTCCAGGGAGAGGCCTAGAACCCCATGCACCCCCCCCCCCCCCCCCCCCTCCCGCGGACTGCTCAGGGTCAGTCTGCCCCGGTACCGACCAGGGAGCGCAAAGTGTTTTCCTTGAAATATGACTTGATGGAATGCTTTGTTTTCAAATTGTCCCCTCCGCTGCGCAGTGAGCTAGCAATGAGAGATGAGAGAGTGTGTGTGTGTGTGTGTGTGTGTGCGAGAGAAAGGCAGCTTTGTGCAACAATGTGGAGAGAGAGAGACACACATATATAGAGAGAGATCGACAGAGAGAGATACAAATACAGAGACAGGCAGAGAGAGAGACAGACAGGGAGAGAGAGAGATACATAGACAGGCAGAGAGAGAGAGAGAGAGAGACAGAGACAGAGAGACAGACAGGCAGAGAGAAACAGAGAGAGAGAGAGAGAGAGAGAGAGAGAGAGAGAGAGAGAGAGAGAGAGAGAGAGAGAGAGACAGAGAGAGAGACAGAGAGAGAGACAGAGAGAGAGAGAGACAGAGAGAGAGACAGAGAGAGAGACATATAGTAGAGTTTGACCAGATTTGGGGAGAGGAGGAGGGTAAAATGTATTAGTTTAAAACTCTGGTTACGTTGTACTGACACGACTCCTGACATGCAAAGCTCGACACATACGGTACATACAGATATTGGCCTGTTGCTGTGTATCTCGTGGAAAGATCTATGAGGATTCGGCCATTTTTAGCTCTGGCTGTTATAGTACATCAAAAAGACAAAAGTTTAGATATGACATTCGGAAATAGATTTGGCCGTTCGGAAAGTGGCGTCGTTGTCCAGCAGGGGGCACTCTGTCCTCTGGACTTGTCAGTAACAATGCCCCTGTTACCGTGATAGGGACGAGTGCCGTCCTTCGGATGAGACGCTAAACCGAGGTCCTGACTGAATCTCGGTCGTTGAAGAACCCAGGACGCCTATCGCAAAGAGTATAGGGGGTTCCCCGACATTCCAAATTCCCAATCAGGTCTCTGACATCAAGGCCACCTTAATCATCCCTTCCCCTTAATTGGCTGACATCAATCCCTGTCTCCTGAGCCGTTCAGCCATTGTGTAGTGTGATGTGTGCCTGGTGCCAGTGTATGGTAGTCACTGAACCTGCGTAGCCCAAGGTTGGGTGCTACACAGTGGTGGTGAAGGAGGCCATTTCCATCCTACATTGTGGGGAGCGCTTTGAGTGTCTAGAAAAGCACTATATAAATGTAATGGTCATTCATTCATTCATCATGTATCATTGTAAATGAGAGCTTGCTCTCAATGATCCATTGAGATTAAATAAAGATTGAATTTAATTAATATACACACACACAGGCCATGTGAGCGGATCGGAGCGTGAGCGGCGCGGGGCGCGGAGCGGGCGGTTTTGACGTGAGCGAGGAGTGGGTTTTAAAATGGGTCGGCGCGACGTCTGGAGCGAGAGTTCTCCTCCGCTCCAATCCACTCCAGGTCGCTCACAGTGGTTTAACACTGTTGATGTAATATACATGCAGTACAATGCCAAAGCAACAGATGGCGATGTACAAACATGAAGGCCATTTTCAACCAATGAGAAGGGTGAACCTGTGATATCCGGTTCAGGCTTTGTCACTGTAGAGACGCCCACACTCACTCCTGTTAGAAAACGTATCGACGCCATTGTTGTTGACGTTAGCTTACATGCTAACGTTAATGGCAGCGACCATAGCATTGTGGCTCGGCTAGCCTATCATCGCTTAATAGAGCTAGTGGATGGATAAACAACGTTATTTACAGGGTATCTGCAGGTTTAGCCCAGTCAGATTTAATGCTTTTTAAGACTTTTTAATGCCACTCAGAATTAAATTTAATACCAATTTCACAATAACAAAATGACAAATCATGCAACGACACCAATTAGTTTAAGTTTAGGGACACATTGGTCCAAAGATGTTTATTAAAACATAACTTGGAAACTTAAAAATCTTGAACTTAAAGGAGTAACTGGATTGGATGAATTTCAACAAAGGGGTGACCAAACATAAATAGCAAATATAGCTATACAAAATATACCAGGGGCCAAGCAGCAAGTGCAACAGCCACTGTCAGAACACATAACTATTACCACCCTCCCCAGGGTATCAAAAAAGTCAACCAACAAACAAGATTCTTGTGCCGGATCTCCTCTCTGGTAAACAAGAATACCCTGAAGACTCTAACAGGAGCACTCATTCAAGGGTACTACGACTATGCTTGCACCTCATGGTACCAAAGCACCTCAAAGGCCTTAAAAACAAGATTACAAACATCACAAAACAAACTGGTCAGACTACTGCTTAACCTCACTCCTAAAACCCACTTTACCCCTGCCCACATTCAAAACCGCTCTTAAAGAGTAAAATGTCCAAACCCCCCCCCCCCCCCCCTCCTAATGTACAGTCTCCTCCCCATCATATGTATATATTTTCTGTTAGGATCTCTGGGTAACAGTACTGTATATTTGCATATCGTATATGTCACAATTGTAACACTACAGTACTATATACCTGTATGTCATGTATGTCCCTATGCCATAAATGTCATGATGTCATGTATGTTGAGTATGTCATAAATGTCATGTCACTATGAATTGAAAATGGGGGACCCTGATGTAAACAAGACACACGTCTTTCTCTGGTCTGCATCCCCTTAACAATTGTGTGTATTGAGCCGTACTGTATTGTACCCATTCTGCAATCTGTTAAATAAAGTTTTCATTCATTCATCCAGTTGTTTTGTTTTTGTGGTTTGGTTGAATGAATGAATTCTTTGTTTAACAGATTGCAGAATGGGTACAATACAGTACGGCTCAATACACACAATTGTTAAGGGGATGCAGACCAGAGAAAGACGTTTGTCTTGTTTACACCAGGGTCCCCCATTTTCAATTCATAGTGACATTTATGACATACTCAACATACATGACATTTATGGCATAGGGACATACAGGTATATATAGTACTGTACTGTTACATTTGTGACATATACGATATGCAAATATACAGTACTGTTACCCATAGATCCTAACATACATGGGAGGATACTGTACGTCATTAGGAGGGGGTGGGTGGGAGGAAAAAATACATAGTGGGTGAAGCTCTCATCGAACATAAACACAAACGTGTCCTTGTTTACATCCGTGAATAGATTATTTTCAAGTTAAGACCTCAGCTTCAAGCTTTGGCGTGGAGCCAAATGTTATCCGGACTTCTGTTGGTGCAAATGTTATAGTCCTACCTGATGGCGCAGCTGGTGTGGAGGAAATAGTAGTTTGCAGAGGTAACATGCTTAGCGCTCAGCATGTGCGACGCGACTGCTATTTTTTTTTGTTGCAGCGGGGCTCGTAATGGTCTTTGACTGGGACCAACCATCGCGCAAACAGTGGATTGTCGAGCCAGTTCTCGTTAAATTGGCACTTTCCCATATTAACGAGTGCAAATGCTAAACTAAACTAAACTAAACGTAATGTTAGCGTTATCGCTTCGCCTTGCTAACGTTAGCTAGACTCCGTTGCTGAAATGGTTCCCCGGCCCAACACAACTCCTTGTTGGTTCCGCCCCATTCCGGTCTGCGTGATTCTACAACACGGTCAATGAAAAGTCAAACTTTATTTCCCGTTAATTGTTTTCCCCCAGATTTCATAATAAAACATAAGATGACATTGCATTTTATCTTTCCTTTCTATGGCATTTTTAAGACCTCTGAAAATGGATTTAAGACATTTTAAGACAAACTAAGGCCTTAATTATTGATAAACAAATTTAAGACCTTTTAAGACTTTTTAAGGATCCGCGGACACCCTGTATTTAACATTGCAGAATGGGTACAATTACAATGCGGCTCAATACAAACAATTGTTAAGGGGCCCAGGGGGTGTAGACTGTTGTAGTTTGAGCTGATTTACACCATGCTCCAAAAAAAAAAAAAAATCTGCCGAGCGATCTGGCGCGGGGCTCGATTCAAGGTGAGCGGCGAGCGAGCGGAGAGCGACTTGGGGGCGGGGTCAACATGATCGATTAGCGGAGCGGACCAAGCTTTAAAGAGCAAAGAGCGGATTTCTCGGCCGCGCCGATCCGCTCACGTGGCCTGCACACACACTAGGGCTGACCCCTATTAGTCGAATAATCGATCGAAAGTAGCCATAGTCGACTGCCAACCTCTTAGTCGAATGCAAACAAATTTATTATACTTTTCTTTTTATCATTTTATTTTATTTTTTTAAAGAAAAGAGGCCTAGAAGCGTGGCTAACGCTAATGGCACACATACCAGAGGCTAACTGCCTACGAAAACAGGCACAGAGGCACTGAAAGAGGATTTCACCCGTCTAATGAACACACTAGACTAGACAAATATCAAGATGTATCCATCAGTGGACCAATTGCATGCTTTTGCAGAGGACAAGAAGCCTTCAGTCGACTCCTTGAGACGTTAAGCACCTTTTTTTTTCATAGTCGACTAAAATTTGAAGGAAAAAAAAAGTATACAGTAATATATATATATATTTTTTTATCATTCCATTTGGGCTGTGGGGGGTGCTTAATGTCTGAAGGAGTCGACTGAAGGCTTCTTGTCCTCTGCAAAAGCATGCAATTGGTCCACTGATGGATACATCTTGATATTTGTCTAGTCTAGTGTGCTCATTAGACGGGCAAAATCCTAATTTCGGCCAATCAAAGTCGACTATCCAAATCCTTAGTCGGGGACAGCCCTAACACACACACACACTTACAGTTTTAACTTGTACTAAATGCGAGTGTCTCATCATGCCACAGCAATAAGGGCTCACAATGAAACTTTGTCTGAGGGAAGCAGCGATTGTGATTGGAGGATAAAGAAAAAGAGGGTGGGGCTTGAGATAGTTTGTGTTGGTTCTGGGTAGGGAAGGGGACGCCCGGGGGGGGGGGGGGGATGAATGTTTTTCAGCACGTACCTCCTCTGCCACCTGGAAGTACTGCTTGACCAGGTCCTCCACTCTCAGGCCCTCGGCAGCGCTGCCTTTAAACACCTGGCCGTAGTCAATGTTGGCCTCGTCTAAACGCCAAAAGGTCAACACAAGCATCATGTCAATTAGGGCTGGGGGCGATTCTTGCTCAAATGTGAATCACGATTTTTCTCTCTAAGAATTGAGATCACGATTCACTCACACGATTCTTATTTTTTCAATAAAATCATTTATTGCACTCTCTTTTTTTTTATCCACTTTTTCTCCCATTTTCTATATTTTCTCCCATCCCAATTTCGTATCATCCAATTCAACCCTCCCCTGTCACGAACGCGGTTTCCTGCCTCCCACAAGCCGGCTGCAATGTGGACTAAGTCATACATAGCACGAGTCCCCTACGGTACTTGAGGTAACAGCAGTCGCATCTTTTCACCTGCGCAGCTCGATCTCTCAGTGGCGAGGAGTAACGCGTGGGAGGCTCACGCTGCCCCCGACACTTCCTGATTCTACTGCGCAGGCGCACCAACCGACCTGTAGGAGTCGCTGTCCACAACGCCCGATCCCCACCCATCAGTTTCCCTCCCCCTAATACGGCCAATGTGTATTAGTATGAACGACCAGCTAAACTGAAAGCAATGTGGAGCGCTGGGCTCGAACAGGCGAGCCCAGCGTCTCTGCATTCGTGGCGAGCGCCTTGCCCACTACGCCACGTAGCCACCCTTATTGCACTCTTTCTTAAACAGACAACATAACATAATATCAAAGTGCTTGACTTAAACTTAAACATAACATATATGAAAGTGCGTGACTTAAACTTAAAAGTCTCTTGTAACATACAAAATAACTCAAGTCAGAATCGTCATCATTTAAAAAAGTATAGTAAAAAGTTAAAAAATAAAAGTAAAAAAGTAATATTAAAAAAAACTAAATTATAAAAAAATAATCTTCATAATTTAGAAATGAGATTGCATAGGTCTATGAATCGAGATCGCGATATTTTTTTCGATTAATTGCCCAGCCCTAATGTCAATCGGCGTAAAAATTTGCAAAGAAAAACAATGCCGATTTATTTTGCACATATCCCAAAACGTCTAGAGACAGATTAAGCCAATACTGGTGTGTTGATTACAGCTCAATGAAATGGTGTAGAATAGATGGAAGAATAGTCAATACTGGTGTGTTGATTACAGCTCAATGAAATGGTGTAGAATAGATGGAAGAATAGTCAATACTGGTGTGTTGATTACAGCTCAATGAAATGGTGTAGAATAGATGGAAGAATAGTCAATACTGGTGTGTTGATTACAGCTCAATGAAATGGTGTAGAATAGATGGAAGAATAGTCAATACTGGTGTGTTGATTACAGCTCAATGAAATGGTGTAGAATAGATGGAAGAATAGTCATTTGCAATAGGGGTTGTTGTTGTTGTTGCCATTAGGCCCCTTTTTCACCGCAGCCACTCTGACATCACGGGCCCAGAGGGTGAGCGCAGGTGTGGTTAACCCTTTCACTGCCACACTGCCAAACGGTTAACCCTTTCACTGCGACAATACACAGAAGGTTAACCCTTTCACTGACACCCTACAGAGGGTTAACCCTTTACTATCACACTACCGACGGTAACCGTCGGTAGTGTGATAGTAAAGGGTTAACCTGCTGTAGTGTGGCAGTGAAAGGGTTAATAATAACACGAGGATTCTGTTCCATTTAGGAGTCAGACAACGGGGACAATACCACACCTGCGAGGAACTGAACCATAATTAATTACATAGTTATTAATAGGGCTGTCTTAAATGCTTCGAAGCTTCGAACGTTCGATTCGATGGCACAAGCTTCGAACATTAAAAAAAAAATCAAAGTTAAAAGAAAATAAAAAAAATATATAATTTTTTTTTAAATTTTTGATTTTTTTTACTTCGATTTGTGTGTGTGTGTAGGTGTGTGTGTGTGTGTGTGTGTGTGTGAACTACCCATCCCAGTTAGGACAGCCGAATCCCGTCCAATCTTTCGCCGTCGACTAAAGACTCACTTCTTCAACCATTATCTGAAATGATAAAAAAAAAAAAAAAAAAAATCTAACCGTGACTAACCTTACTGTCATGCACTTGTCCTAATAAA
Organism: Notolepis coatsorum; assembly: GCF_963971535.1. Classification (NCBI taxonomy): domain Eukaryota; kingdom Metazoa; phylum Chordata; class Actinopteri; order Aulopiformes; family Paralepididae; genus Notolepis; species Notolepis coatsorum. The sequence continues at coordinate 316,247,556 of NC_140165.1, forward strand.
CTAACCTACACTGTAACACGCAACACTTTGATGAACATTGTTACTCAGCTGATAGAGTTGTACCCTTCTTGCTGTCTTGTCGTACAGAACTTGTAAGTCGCTTTGGATAAAAGCGTCAGCTAAATGACTAAATGTAAGTGTGTGTGTGTGTGTGTGTGTGTGTGTGTGTGTGTGTGTGTGTGTGTGTGTGTGTGTGTGTGTGTGTGTGTGTGTGTGTGTGTGTGTAGGTGTGTGTGTAGGTGTGTGTGTAGGTGTGTGTGTGTGTGTGTGTGTGTGCGCGCACCTTGTAGAATTCCACACATAAGAAAGAAAGATACTGGGATGAATAAACAAAATAGGAAATAAAATGTAGAAATGCATGCAATACATAAATAAATATGAATCTCCATATATGAAATATAACATTTAGATAAGGTGCTACTGAGATGTTTTGGTGAGTTCTTTGTTTTTTTGTGGAAGTTGCCCTTCTTAAAAATGCATGAACATTCACTGATAATTGGTCTGTAGTGGAGTCTACAAGGTCTACATTGCCGGACCATGTAGAATCCGGACCTTGTAGACTGACATAATTATGTGCATAGTTTAGTCTACACAGGCCATATTTCAAATAATCAAAATCTTACTTCATTCATCTTAAACATTCTTGATTTGGGGGATTGGTAGTTCCCATGAAATCTGAAGTTGTTCAAACGACAACAGCGATCCACCTTGAATTAAATCACACAGCCGAGTGAAACCTTGTTGGATGCGTCAGTCACGAAAGGGGGTACTTAATTAATTAATCCAACCCACTTTATTTATAGAGCACATTTAAAAACAACAACGTTTACGAAAGTGCTGTACAAGTCCCACAACATAAGATAAAAAAAAAAAAAAAAAAAAAAAAAAAAATGTTTTTGTATTTTTTCCCCCCGAAGCTTCGAATTAAAATCGAAGCTCGGCCCCGAAGCTTCGATTGCCAAAAAAAGCTTCGAAGGTCAGCCCTAGTTATTAATTACACCTGCGCACACACGGAGCGCTACAAAGGAGGTATTGCAATCGCTCCTGTCTGTCTGTGTGTCTGTGTGTGTATGCCTGTGTGTCTGTCCGTCTGTCTGTGTGTCTGTCTTGTGTGTCTGTCTGTCTGTCTGTCTGTCTGTGTGTATGCCTGTGTGTCTGTCTGTCTGTCTGTGTGTCTGTCTTGTGTGTCTGTCCATGTGTGTGTATGTGTGTCTGTCTGTGTGTGTCTGTCTGTGTGTGTCTGTCCATGTGTATGTGTGTGTCTGTCTGTGTGTCTGTCTGTGTGTGTCTGTCTGTGTGTCTGTCTGTGTGTGTGTATGTCTGTGTGTGTCTGACCGTGTGTCTGTCTGTGTGTATGTGTGTGTGTCCGTGTGTCTGTCTGTCTGTCTGTGTGTGTGTGTGTCTGTCCGTGTGTCTGTCCGTGTGTCTGTCCGTGTGTCTGTCTGTGTGTGTGTCTGTCCGTGTGTCTGTCTGTGTGTCTGTCTGTCTGTGTGTCTGTCTGTCCGTGTGTCTGTCTGTGTGTGTGTCTGTCCGTGTGTCTGTCCGTGTGTCTGTCCGTGTGTCTGTCCGTGTGTGTGTCTGTGTGTGTGTCTGTCCGTGTGTCTGTCTGTGTGTCTGTCTGTGTGTCTGTCTGTCTGTGTGTCTGTCTGTCCGTGTGTCTGTCTGTGTGTGTGTCTGTCCGTGTGTCTGTCCGTGTGTGTGTGCGTGTCCTAAATGGTTGCCATGCTTACAAAGGGCTTTACATTCGTAGGCACTAGGGGTGTAAAGGTACACGTATCCGTACCGAACAGTTTCAGTACCGGACCTTCGGTTCAGAACGGCTGTGTACCGAACGAATACAATGGTATGTTAACCACTAACGACCACACGTCCAGAACTTTTTTTTGCATGCAGAATTTTATTAAAAACTCCAAGTTCACCCCCCTTCCCAAAATATAATTTGCGCAAAGGGCCGGGTGTTCGTTCAACATAATAATAATAATTATTATTAATTTCAATATAGAATATTCGTCGACAGCCTTACAAGTACAATTAGTTACCGAGTGGAACATGGAAAGCCACATTTTCCCCCACTGTACCAAAAACCTGTACCGAACCGTGACTTCAAAACCGAGGTACGTACGGAACCGTGGTGTTTGTGTACCGCTACACCCCTAGTGGGCACGACAGGATGGTGG
>NC_140165.1:316254732-316304997 GCF_963971535.1 Notolepis coatsorum
ATAATAATAATAATATAATAATGGCTTGAATTTATATAGCGCCTTTCACGTACGCATGAAACGGCTAGCAGAATGCTATTTGATTCCACATATTTAAGCGTGTCCTGTAAAAACAGGTATGCTAGGGAGGGACTTTTGATCGTCGTGACATTTATAGTAGCCAATGGTGGTGAATGTGCATTACGGTCGACCGATTAGCGAGCGAGCTAACTAGGGCCGTCTTAAATACTTCGAAGCTTCGTTCGATGGCACAAGCTTCGAACAAAAAGAAAAAGAAAATCGAAGTTTAAAAAAAAAGACGAATTTGTTGCCTCAAATCTTGCGCCTCCCTTCCAATGAAACGAAAGTAAGCGGCGCCTCGACTCCACCTCTCTCCAACAAGCATGTGGAGATTATCCGTGTTGAAAGCTTCGATTGCCAAAAAAAGCTTCGAAGGTCAGCCCTAGAGCTAATGTTAGCAACACAGGTTAGCAACATTGCGCAACATTAGCTAGCAAGCTAACATTGAACATGTGTTCAATTTAGTGAAAGAGGCAGAGTGCTAGCTCAGTTACAATGTGCAGTAAATCACCATGTAATTCCCCATTGCCCATTTCTAAGGGCGCTTTCACACATAGTTTTGGTGGACTCTGTGCGATTCGGGGGGTGAAGTTGCAACATTGTTGCATTCTCCATTTGGTTCGGTCTGCATTCACATTGCAATTTGTCAAGCGCACAAAACTTTCTGAACAATGTCACACGGTCGAAAAGGGCGCTCGTCTATTGGACACAATAGAGAGTGGGAATGTGTGTGCGACTGCGAGCCCTAACGTGTGTGTGCGCGTGCGTGCGTGTGTGTGTGTGTGTTACTGCGAGCCCTCTGGACTACAAGTTTGCCTGGGTTAATGTTTCCATCTGGGGCAGGGCTAAAGAGCTCTGGCGTGAAGTGAAGAGAGAAACACTGTACTAGACACACAGAAATACAGACTCCAGATCAGCGGAGGCGTCACAGTTTTCAGTCGGTGGCGGTGGCGGTGATGCCGTCTGATGGGTCTCGTCTTCGAAAGACTCAACGATATGTTTCGGGTTGGATGTGGGTCTTGTGCCAAGTATAACGTCCAGGTCATCATACCAAGGGAACTCGTCTTTCTCGTCCCCCGAACTCCCACTTTTTCGAAGCAAGTCACAGACTTTAAATAGGCTAATTGTTTTTTCAGCCTGTTATTCGTTTTAACTTCTTTAATTCACATTTCTTTAGTTTGCAATGATGCAACTGCAAGCCAATGTTCCGAGACATATTTATATATTTGTAATTGTTAGGCTATTTGAATCCACCATTTAGGGCTAACGGTGTATTCAAATAGCCTAACAAATTAAATGTAATATGTCTCGGAACATTGGCTTGCAGTTGCATTATTGCAAACTAAAGAAATATGAATTGAAGAAGTTAAAACGAAGTTTAGCCTATTCAATAGTTTTAGAAGGCTATAGCCAAAGTTGCCTTTTACGCACCGCTTAGCCTATATTTGACTGTGTTTAGCCTATATTAAATAGTCTAATTGTTTTTTCAGCCTGTTATTCGTTTTAACTTTCAGCCTGTTAATAAATATGTGTCGTTAATTCAGTGTTTAACTTCTTGAATTCATATTTATTTAGGCTATGCTAATTAAAAACACAAATGTTAGGGACATCTAATTTAATTCTCTGCTTATTTATTAATATATTGCTGACAGTTTTTTTTATTTTGACGTGGCATTGATCCATTGTTCTATTGAAGCCCGTTACCACCATCCTCTCGCTAAACAACTTGCTGTTTAATTTGGTCTTCTGCCCATATTTCTATCAGGGCTTTCACCTCGTCATTCGCCCACGTCTGTCCACGAGACATGTTTACCGCGTGCCTGTTTTGCAGTGAATGCGCGCTGTTTTGTTTCCTTCTACCCAAGATGCACAGTTTATCAGGTCACTTCCTATATTTGGTCTTGCGTTTGGTCCGATGAAGCGAACCGAGACCTATGTTTTCACGCGGACCAGAGTTTGCGTGTTTGGTCCGCACCAGAGTTCGACTGAGCATTCACACCACCCCAAAAAAAGCGGACTATCCGAGGAAACGAACTCTGGTCCGATAGTCCGGACCAAACAGCTCTGGTGTGAAAGCACCCTCAATCGTCTCGTTTAAAACAAATCAAGCATGAACATTTGCATGGTGTACCTTTATGTGCGTATTCATCCACAATCTATAGCTCAACATGAAAATATTCGCAATTAATCGTAAAAAAAATTTAAATAATTGGAGAATTTTATTTCAACCAAAAATGCTTAAACAATTTTCCCAATCAATGATAAATCCCTATACGGGGGCGGGACCAGTCAGACTACACCTCCCTATAGGTTACCTCCAGCTGTTCCCATGGAACCCAACCAGAGACTATAGTGAATACAGCATGACGTTCATGTGACTGACCTCACCTGAACCCACTGCCAAAAATAACTATTCTCTCTCTCCCCCTCTCTCTCTCTCTATCTCCATCACACACACTCACCTGTTCTGGTGGAGGGTGAAGAGGTCACACACACACACCTGTTCTGGTGGAGGGTGAAGAGGTCACACACACACACCTGTTCTGGTGGAGGGTGAAGAGGTCACACACACACACACCTGTTCTGGTGGAGGGTGAAGAGGTCACACACACACACACACACCTGTTCTGGTGGAGGGTGAAGAGGTCACACACACACACACACCTGTTCTGGTGGAGGGTGAAGAGGTTCACACACACACACCTGTTCTGGTGGAGGGTGAAGAGGTCACACACACACCTGTTCTGGTGGAGGGTGAAGAGGTCACACACACACCTGTTCTGGTGGAGGGTGAAGAGGTCACACACACACCTGTTCTGGTGGAGGGTGAAGAGGTCACACACACACCTGTTCTGGTGGAGGGTGAAGAGGTTCACACACACACACACACCTGTTCTGGTGGAGGGTGAAGAGGTTCACACACACACCTGTTCTGGTGGAGGGTGAAGAGGTCACACACACACACACACACACACCTGTTCTGGTGGAGGGTGAAGAGGTCACACACACACACACACCTGTTCTGGTGGAGGGTGAAGAGGTCACACACACACAAACCTGTTCTGGTGGAGGGTGAAGAGGTCACACACACACACACCTGTTCTGGTGGAGGGTGAAGAGGTCACACACACACACACCTGTTCTGGTGGAGGGTGAAGAGGTCACACACACACACCTGTTCTGGTGGAGGGTGAAGAGGTCACACACACCTGTTCTGGTGGAGGGTGAAGAGGTCACACACACACACACACCTGTTCTGGTGGAGGGTGAAGAGGTCACACACACACACACACACACACACACACACACACACACACCTGTTCTGGTGGAGGGTGAAGAGGTTGAACCACTGGTCTTGGTCTTCTTTGGGTCGCAGCATGGTCACCTGCTTGTTGACAAACATCCGGTACAGACGCTCGTCAGGGATAGAGCCTACAGTACACGTACACACACAAAGTTGTTATTTAAATTACAACCTTAGCTTAAAGTTCAGATGACTTTAGGAACAGAGCAGGTGAAATGGGCAGCAGGTCAACAATAATAACTTCTGCGTTACTTGCGTAAGAAAAGCCGTGACATTGGGTCGGACATGTTATCATAGCAGTATGTATTGAAACAAACTTATTTATGTTGAAACAAACTTATTTATGTTGAAACAAACTTATTTATATTGAAACAAACTTATTTGTATTGAAACAAATGTATTTATATTAGGAATGTCCGATTTTATCGGCCGATATCGGCATTAAAATGTGATATCGGAAAATATCGGTATTAAAAAATAAAAAAAAAAAAAAATTAACATTTATTTAACCTTTATTTACTCAGGCAAGCAAGTAAGAACAAATTCTGATTTTTTATTTATTGTCAAAAGTATGCATAATGTTGTGTTAATTCCACAACAAGAGATATGAAATGTTAATTACCTGAAATTATTCAGTTTTTTGGGGGGGGAAACCCTGAATATATCGGTATCGGTTGATATCGGTATTGGAAATTAAGAGTTGGACAATATCGGTATATCGGTATCGGTAAAAAAGCCAATATCGAGCATCCCTATTTTATATTGAAATAAATGTATCTGTATTGGAACAAGCGTATCACTGTGCTGCACTGTATCCATGTCCCCCACCACGGCACTTTACCGTCTTATTGTCGTCTCACTGTTCTGTCCCGTTTTGCACTTATTTATTTATTATTATGTTTATTCCTATTTGTGGAAAAAAAATCATGCACTGTAATGTCAACTCACGTTGCATTTGTACCTTTGTACAATATGGTGAATAAAAGTCATCTGAATCTGAATCTGTGTTGGAACGAGTGAAATAACATCATTGGCAGAACGTGAGTCACAATGTAGTTCCTCGTAAAAAAAACAGCAATTCCTTTTTTTTTTATCCTTTTACAATTTATCTCCATTTTAAGTCATTAGGCTTATTCCAACTAACTGCCTGCTTCTATATTTTGAATTAGGGATGCTCGATATTGGCTTTTTTACCGATACCGATATACCGATATTGTCCAACTCTTAATTTCCGATACCGATATCAACCGATACCGATATATGCAGGGTTTCCTCCCCCAAAAAACGGAATAATTTCAGGTAATTAACATTACATATCTCTTGTTGTGGAATTAACACAACACATTATGCATACTTTTGACAATAAATAAAATCAGAATTTGTTCTTACTTGCTTGCCTGAGTAAATAAAGGTTATAGAAAGAAAAAAAATGAAAACAGATACCGATATTTTCCGATATCACATTTTAATGCCGATATCGGCCGATAATATCAGACATCCCTAGTTTTTAGTGTTTTTTTCTCAATTTTTTTTTTCATTGAAACATTTTGCTTTTCGCATCAAATATTGATATGCGATTAAAATGTGATTCATTTCGATTAATTAACTATAAAGTCTCCAATTAATTCGATAAAAGATTTTAATCGAGTCCCACCACTAATATCTACTGCCGTCAGATGGCATTTCCACAATGTTACTCAAAGACCTGCAATAACGCATTACATTCCAACACCAAATTTGGTGAGTTGTTCCACACGGTTACAGCCCTGAGAACTGAGTCTCTCTTCCAGACACACCCACCCAGGCCATATAAGGCTAGTAGACACACCCACCCAGGCCATATAAGGCGAGTTTGGTGGTTCCTTTCTGCATCAGGATGGGACTTATCTCGATCCTCTCCACCGATTGGCTGCGACCAAAGTGATTGACGAGACCGGAGGAGCTCAGCAGATCCAATGCACACAGACTTTCGGCCTTGAAGAGAGAAGAGGAGCAGGGGGGGCATTACACACAGAAACACGCAGGCACAAACAAGACACATGTATGTGAGCGTGCAGGTGGACGACGCGCGTGTGCCCTTGGACCAGTGTTTCTCAAAGTGGGGGACGCAGAGGCACGACGGAGGGGAGGGGGCGGGGGGGGGGGGGGGAGATTCAAACTTGAAGGGAGAAATTCGAATAATTTTTTTTTTATTATTATTATTATTTTTCCTCCTTTTATTCAAAACAAACAAAACACAATACAATAATAACCAGACATACCATGGTAAAAGAAAAAGTGGCCAAAACGTTGAAAATAGCTTACTTTATTTTTTTTTAAGTATAAAAAAAGAATTATATATATATATATATATATATATATATATATATATATATATATATATATATATATATATATATATATATATATATAAAAAAATTATGTTTACATTGAAAATCTAATTAGAACTTGTCTACAATTTTGCAAAGAATATCGAATTCGATTTTTTTGTTAAAGTGACAGCCCTGGTCAGTAGTGAACAGAGTGGGCTCAGCTCAGTGTCAGTAGTGAACAGAGTGGGCTCAGCTCACAGTGTGTCAGTAGTGAACAGAGTGGGTTCAGCTCACAGTGTGTCAGTAGTGAACAGAGTGGGTTCAGCTCACAGTGTGTCAGTAGTGAACAGAGTGGGTTCAGCTCACAGTGTGTCAGTAGTGAACAGAGTGGGCTCAGCTCAGTGTGTCAGTAGTGAACAGAGTGGGCTCAGCTCAGTGTGTCAGTAGTGAACAGAGTGGGTTCAGCTCACAGTGTGTCAGTAGTGAACAGAGTGGGTTCAGCTCAGCTCAGTGTCAGTAGTGAACAGAGTGGGTTCAGCTCAGCTCAGTGTCAGTAGTGAACAGAGTGGGTTCAGCTCAGCTCAGTGTCAGTAGTGAACAGAGTGGGTTCAGCTCAGCTCAGTGTCAGTAGTGAACAGAGTGGGTTCAGCTCAGCTCAGTGTCAGTAGTGAACAGAGTGGGCTCAGCTCACAGTGTGTCAGTAGTGAACAGAGTGGGTTCAGCTCACAGTGTGTCAGTAGTGAACAGAGTGGGTTCAGCTCACAGTGTGTCAGTAGTGAACAGAGTGGGTTCAGCTCACAGTGTGTCAGTAGTGAACAGAGTGGGTTCAGCTCACAGTGTGTCAGTAGTGAACAGAGTGGGTTCAGCTCACAGTGTGTCAGTAGTGAACAGAGTGGGTTCAGCTCACAGTGTGTCAGTAGTGAACAGAGTGGGTTCAGCTCAGCTCACAGTGTGTCAGTAGTGAACAGAGTGGGCTCAGCTCACAGTGTGTCAGTAGTGAACAGAGTGGGCTCAGCTCACAGTGTGTCAGTAGTGAACAGAGTGGGTTCAGCTCAGCTCACAGTGTGTCAGTAGTGAACAGAGTGGGTTCAGCTCACAGTGTGTCAGTAGTGAACAGAGTGGGTTCAGCTCAGCTCACAGTGTGTCAGTAGTGAACAGAGTGGGCTCAGCTCACGGTGTCAGTAGTGAACAGAGTGGGTTCAGCTCATAAATGGTAAATGGCTGCATTTATACAACAGCTTTTATCCAAAGCGCTTTACAATTTGTTCCTCACATTTGACCCATTCACACACCGACGTCGGAGGCAACCATGCAAGGTGCCAACCTGCTACTCATCAGGAGCAATTAGGGGTAGGGCTGCCGCGGTATTGATTTTTTCCTTACCGCACAAAATCCGTTGCATTGTTTTGGTTGAGAGTATTATTATAAAAAAACAGCGGTGATGCGGTATTCAGTTAAACGCTGCGGTGGGCGTGAGTAACAGCGATACCGCGGTAAATGCGGTAATCGGCGGCAGCCCTAATTAGGGGTTAAGTGTCTTGCTCAAGGACACTTCAACACGCTGCCCGGGAGGAGCGGGAATCGAACCAGGAAGCTCCGGATTACCAGACGACTGCTCTACCTCCCGAGCCACTGTCGTCCCCAGTAGGTGAACAGAGTGGAGAGAAATTTTGACAGGGACAAAAAGCAGGGATGTGATTGCGCCTCAACACATTGGTTGCCAGCCGGATATGACGATTTATCGCTTGGATGCCAGCACGTTAATCAATGGGAGGACGAGCACATTTGCGAGCGATTAAACTATATCTTAAATGATGGCTATGTGTCTAATACACCCGTCGCTTATCAATGACTTGCTTGCAGTCAACATGTATGAAACGGATAGTTTTTTCATCAGTACATTTCCGTTTTATACCGTTTTGAATACGAGTATAGTTTTGGAGATTTCTAGAAAGAAAAAAAATTTCCACGATAATAGCCATTTACTGGAATACACAAAACACGTTGTCATTTTCCGGCTGATTTATGAATCGTTTTCAAATAAACGCTAGATTATCGAGAGTATTTGTGTTCTTATGCACGATACAAAAGCGGGCTGAAAAATAATTTATTCGCGCCGCGCTCAGCGCCTAACGCCACACACACACACGTTGTGAACGCTGTGAAAAACAACTCTGATTAACCCAAAACTGGTAACAGATTCCTTGACCTCAGATCAGATGTTCTGCAAAAAGATGAATCCAATTCCTGATCGCCATTCCAAATATTGATCGCGTTTATTGATCCAACGTTATAGTCCGAAACGCATAATCGAAAGCTGCTCCGAGCCTCGCCAGTGAATCTGGTAACAGACCCTGGACCGGAGTTTTTCTCTGATGCACTTTTTCACTCAATCCAATCCAATGATGTGCATTACCATCCGGTAGGGATGGGTACCTTTCACATTTGAACCGATACGGTACCGGTACCTGTGAATCGATACCGGTACCCAACGGTACCTTTTTTCTGTACTTTAGTCTCAAGAAATTTTATTTACCTACCTCAGTCGTGAAAAAAAATTCAAACTTCAAATAACTACAATTTCGACAGTTTTCGGCTTGCCATTGCTCCGACTGCTTTGTTGTTGAATCAAGTCAAATCCTAGGTAAGCATATATTGTGCGTGTGAACGTTGACATGAAAAGAAAAAAGGTAAAAAAATTAGAACCACCAGATTAAAAAAAATATATAATTTAAAAAGATTTAAAAAAAATCTCTATCTCACTTGAATCGATACTCGGTAGTACCGACGTGTTTCGGTTCGGTACCTCAAAAGTACCGAATTCGGTACCCATCCCTACCATCCGGGAGACGATAGGGGGCGGTATTTGCCCTTTTCGAGCTCAGAGCCATTCCCAATGATAACGTCAGGCTGGACGGATGAAAATAAAAAAATTTAATATATATATATTTTTTTATTATTAATATTTTTTCATCACGATTTTAGGTCTGAAAAACCGGAAATCCGGTTAAAAGCGGAGAAATCACATCCCTGAAAAAGGAAGACAAGCGACGCTTCGGAAAAACAAAAACAAGTGTGACGGTAACGTCAATAAACCAGAAACCAAGTCAAGGAAAAATACCACGAAGCTTCTCTTGGTGAGATTTCGCTGTGAAAAAGCCGCCTTGAGTGTCTATTGACCTGCATTGTTCTGTATGTTATTGTTCTAGCCAAAGGGATTGCACATTTCATAATATTTCCACACCGTTTTTGGTTATTGTTACTGATGTAGTGTTATTGTTAAGTCTTTTGTGCAATTTGAAAGAAATAATATTGATGTTATTTCAATCCATTTAAACTTGGCCCAGATTTCACGACTATTTTGTGTGTGAGGGGGCGAGGGGGGGGGGCGACAGAAGTAGTTTGAGAACCACTGGCTGAAGACATCCCGTCGACGGGAGGTGAGGGGGGGGGGGCTGCTTACCCCAGTCGGGTCGTCGTGGTTACCGTGAACACTGAACACGGGGATGGAGATGTTGAGGTTGTTATCCTGGTAGTTCACCCAGGGGAACCTGCAAGACACACACACACACACACATACAGACACACACACACACCTGGATGAACATTGATCCAACATGGAGGAGAACACCTTCATGGACGCTGCTCACGGGGTCGGGGGAGGCAGACTGACTTGCTGGTGCTGAAGTTGACGGCCTGGTCGCTCAGGATGTTGAACAGGATGGGCGTGTCTCCCATGCAGTATTGTCTGAGCAGCGTGATGCTGGTGTGCAGGCAGCGCCGAGACGGCTTGTTCTCATGGAACAGATCTCCTCCCAGGAGGATAAAGTCCACCTGGAGGAGAGGGAGGAGAGGGATGAGAGAGGAGAGGAGAGGGGAGGGGGGAGAGAGGGGGGAAGAGAGGAGGGGGGAGGAGAGGAGAGGGGGGAGAGAGGAGAGAGGAAGGAGAGAGGAGGGGAGGAGAGGGAGGAGAGGAGGGGGGAGGAGAGGAGAGGGGAAGGAGAGAGAGGGGGGAGAGAGAGGGGGAGGAGAGGAGAGAGGAAGGAGAGGAGAGGGGGGAGAGAGGGGGGGAGAGAGGAGGGGGGAGGAGAGAAGGGGGGGAGAGAGAGGAGAGAGGAAGGAGAGAGGAGGGGAGGAGAGGGAGGAGAGGAGGGGGGAGGAGAGGAGAGGGGAAGGAGAGAGAGGGGGAGAGAGAGGGGGAGGAGAGGAGAGAGGAAGGAGAGGAGAGGGGAGAGAGAGGAGGGGGGAGGAGAGGGGGGAGAGAGAGGGGGAGGAGAGGAGAGAGGAGAGGGAGGACAGGAGGGGGGAGGAGAGGAGAGGGGGGAGAGGAGAGGGGGGAGGAGAGGAGAGAGGAGGAGAGATGGAGGAGAGAGAGGAGGGGGGAGGGGGAGGAGAGGAGAGAGGGAGGAGGGGGAGGAGAGGAGGGGGAGGAGAGGAGAGGGGAGAGAGGGGGAGGAGAGGAGAGGAGAGAGGAGAGGGGGGAGAGAGAGGAGAGGAGAGGGGGGAAGAGAGGAGAGAGGAGAGGAGAGAGAGGAGGGGGGAGGAGAGGGAGAGAGGGGAGGAGAGGAGAGAGAGAGGGAGGAGAGGAGGGGGGAGGAGAGGAGAGGAAGGAGAGGAGAGGGGGGAGAGAGGGGAGAGAGAGAGAGGGGGGAGGAGAGGAGAGGAAGGAGAGGGGGGAGTAGAGAGAAGAGGAGAGGGGAGAGGAAGGAGAGGAGAGAGAGAGAGGGAGAGAGAGGGGGTAGGGAAGAGAGGGAGGAGAGAGAAGAGGAGAGAGGAGAGAGGGGGAAGAGGGAGGAGGGAGAGGAAGGAAGATAGGAGAGGTAGGAGGGAAGAGAGGAGAGAGGGAAGAGAGAGAATGGAGGGAAGAGAGGAGGGAAGAGAGAGGAGGTTAGGAGGTGAGAGAGAGGGAGGAGAGAGAAGGGAGGGGAGAGAGGAGGGAGGAGAGGGAGGGGTTAGGAGGGGAGAGAGAGGGAGGAGAAGGAGGAGAGAGGAGGGAGAGGGAGGAGGAGGGAAGAGAGGAGGGGGAAGAGGGAGGAGGAAGGAGAGAGGGAGGAGGGGGAAGAGGGAGGTGGGAGAGGAAGGAAGAGAGAGGAGAGGTAGGAGGGAAGAGAGGAGAGAGAGGGAAGAGAGAGAGGGGAGGGAAGAGAGAGGAGGGAGGAGGAAGGAGAGAGGGAGGAGGGAAGAGAGAGGAGAGGGAGGAGAGGTTAGGAGGGGAGAGAGAGGGAGGAGAGGGAGAAGGAGGAGAGAGGAGGGAGAGGGAGGAGAGGTTAGGAGGGGGGAGAGAGGAGAAGGAGGGAGGAGAGATGAGAGAGAGGAGGGAGGGAGGAGGGAAGAGAGGAGAGGTTAGGAGGGGAGAGAGAGAGGGAAGAGAAGGAGGAGAGGAAGGAGAGGAGAGGGGGGAGAGAGAGGGGAGAGAGAGAGGGGGGAGGAGAGGAGAGGAAGGAGAGGGGGGAGTAGAGAGAAGAGGAGAGGGGAGAGGAAGGAGGGGAGAGAGAGGGAGAGAGAGGGGGTAGGGAAGAGAGGGAGGAGAGAGAAGAGGAGAGAGAGAGGGGGAAGAGGGAGGAGGGAGAGGAAGGAAGAGAGGAGAGGAGAGGTAGGAGGGAAGAGAGGAGAGATGGAAGAGAGAGAAGGGAGGGAAGAGAGGAGGGAAGAGAGAGGAGAGGTTAGGAGGTGAGAGAGAGGGAGGAGAGAGAAGGGAGGGAAGAGAGGAGGGAGGAGAGGGAGGGGTTAGGAGGGGAGAGAGAGGGAGGAGAAGGAGGAGAGAGGAGGGAGAGGGAGGAGGAGGGAAGAGAGGAGGGGGAGGAGGGAGGAGGAAGGAGAGAGGGAGGAGGGGGAAGAGGGAGGTGGGAGAGGAAGGAAGAGAGAGGAGAGGGAAGAGGGAAGAGAGGAGAGAGAGGGAAGAGAGAGAGGGGAGGGAAGAGAGAGGAGGGAGGAGGAAGGAGAGAGGGAGGAGGGAGGAGGGAAGAGAGAGGAGAGGGAGGAGAGGTTAGGAGGGGAGAGAGAGGGAGGAGAGGGGAGGGAGAGGGAGGAGAGGTTAGGAGGGGGGAGAGAGGAGAAGGAGGGAGGAGAGAGGAGAGAGAGGAGGGAGGGAGGAGGGAAGAGAGGAGAGGTTAGGAGGGGAGAGAGAGGGAAGAGAAGGAGGAGAGAGGAGGGAAGAGAGGAGAGGTTAGGAGGGGAGAGAGAGAGGGAAGAGAAGGAGGAGAGAGGAGGGAAGAGAGAGGAGAGGTTAGGAGGGGGGAGAGAGGAGAAGGAGGGAGGAGAGAGAAGAATCATCACCAGGAGAGCGAGAGCAAACGAGGAATGATGAGGTTTGGTTCGGGTCCAGGGCTTAAGTCCTGACGCATCTCACCCATTCTACACTAATTGCACACAACATACACATGCACTGCACAGACTCACTTTAAACATCCACCTTTAACATTCACTTAGTTTAAACACTTTTAACACTACGCCATGTAATTTATTTCTTACTAAAAAGATTTGCACTACCTTTCTACCTCATTGTTTTGAATATTGTATATTATCCACTTTTTCTCCTCCTGTTTTTCTCTGATTTTCTCCCATCCCAATTTAGTCATTATGCCAATTCCCCCCTCCCCTTCCTGGTTGTTGCTCACATGTGCCCCCCACTGGTCGGTCTAGGGCAGGGGTCGGCAACCTGCGGCTCTTTAGCCAATCAGCTGCGGCTCCCTGGCCAATTTTTTTCTTATTTTGGAGATCGATGTCATACTGTGACACTGAAATAAAAAAATATTTCATCAACTAAGATATTTAGTCAACAAAAGGGTTACCTGTATGCCTGATATGTGGTGCGAAATTTGCGAACAAGGAAAAATTTACTTTTTATTTGATAGATTTTCCACAAATAAGGGAAGGACTCTAAAATAGAGCTGCATAGTTCAGGGTTTTATTTCACAGTAGGTCTACAGATGATAGTCTTTTTTGTGAACTACTTTTTATTTTATAAATGTTCCACAAATAAGGGAAGGACTCAAATACACCTGATTATTACATGGCGTTTTCACATTCGCTAAAATGCTTGATTGTGATTAGCGCTCGGTTGCCCATAGCAGCGGTCAGTTATTTCTCGATAATCCACCGCTACCAGGGGCAACCGAGCAATAATGACCGCTGTTCGCAGCCGGAGCAATCAAGCATTTAGATCGCAGTCATGAAAGCTGCTCAGCATATGCACAGCTGCACTCATCAGTGCAAGCTGCCGGCGATGACAGTGTGGAGCCACAGAACAGAACAACTGCGTCTGCATTTGATCTCGTCTTGTCGATGGTGTAAAATGAATTAGGTATATTGTTAGTAAGTTAGCTATGTAATAAGCGGGATAACGTATAGCTGTACTCGGTCATTGTCGCAAAATAATTGACCTTCACTGCGTTTAGAACACCTCGGCGAGGCGCCTCGGTATTTTAAACTCTGTGTCGGTCAATTATTTTGCGACAATGACCTCGTTATACATTATCCCTTACATAGTTCAGGGTTTTATTTCAAAGTCGGTCTACAGACACCAGTGTTTTGTCTCCTCTTCTGTGTTTTATTTAAAAATAGGTCTACACAGCCAGTATTTTTTCTCCTCTTCATAAGAGTTTGAGGTTTTCCTTTGTTATAACAGGTAAAAACAGCAATAAAAAGTCAACATTTTTGTTTTTGTTGCTTTATAATCCCATTAATGCAACAAACTGTGTGCTATAAGTATAAAGTACAATAAATCGCAAATTACTTTGGGTATGCAATTGTCAGGCGTTTTATGCTAAATGTGG
The DNA here is from genome assembly GCF_963971535.1 of Notolepis coatsorum. Classification (NCBI taxonomy): domain Eukaryota; kingdom Metazoa; phylum Chordata; class Actinopteri; order Aulopiformes; family Paralepididae; genus Notolepis; species Notolepis coatsorum. The sequence goes on from NC_140165.1 coordinate 316,268,184, forward strand.
GGTATGCTTGGGGATATATAAAATGTTATACACTGTGTTATCTTCATTTTAAGGGTAAATAGGTTGTGCGGCTCCGTGAGCATTTTATTTTGTGGGAGGGGGGAAAAGTGGCTCTTTTGATAGTAAAGGTTGCTGACCCCTGGTCTAGGGAGTCCTGAAGTCTATCAGATGCTTCCTCCGTCACAGCCAGCAACCTCTTTTCACCTGCCAGCGCGGACTCTCATTGGTGAAGTGTAACGCGTGGGAGGTCACACTACCTTCACCATATCCCTTCTTTGCTGTGCAGGCGCCCTGACCGACCTGTAGGAGTCGCTGTTTACAACGACCAGAATACCACCCCACCGGCTTCCCTCCCGCTGACTCTGCCAATTGAGCCAGTATGACGGCCGGCCAAGCCGGAGGCAACGCTGACAGCCGGATTCGATACCGGTGTCTCTTGCGTTGGTGACGAGCGCCTAGACCGCTGCTCCACCCAGCCGCCCTAATATTGTATATTTTGTATAGTGTTTGGTTTATTATTTTACTCTTTACTGTATGAAGGACAATCTCAGGCTCATACAGAACCAAGCATTTCACTATAATGTAAACAAATAAAACAAAACAAAACTTGAAGTCACGGGATGTCAGTGCATTTGCGTCTCTACACACTAGGGCTGTCCCCGAAGCCTGTTTTTGGGATGCGAACTTCGTCAGGGTTTTTCCGAACGGACGTTCAAACCTTCGTTTTTAATTAAAACAAATTTTTAACATTTTGATCCTCCAACTAAATCCTCAATTCGAATACGAAAGTGATGGTAACGTCTTGATGGAGCGCAGAGTGCCAAGCGGATGCAGATAAATTATTATGATAAATGTTTTATTTTAATATTAGTGTAGCCTAATCTTTATCTGCAACTGTGAAGAAAAACCCCATTGGTTTAAACAGAATGAACACAGAAAAAATATATAAATATATTTTTTTATGTTAATTAAAAATTCAAATGTTGATTTAGAATTCGAATGCCAGCGTAACGAACGAAGGTCCGAACGTTCAGGCTCAGCCCTACCACACACGTATCCACATACAGAGACAGAAGACGACATGAGATTGGTTCCCTCATCCACTTGACTCAAGAGACATTCAAACACAGTTACAAGCTGGAGTCCATCGCTCCACTACACGGACCTCGTTGGTCTTGGCGCATTTCAGGATCTCGTCCAGGGTGTTGAACGTGTCGTTCCCACGGATGGCATCTTTCTCCATGTAGCCCAGGTGGATGTCTGTGGCGATCAGGATCTTAAATGTGTCCTCGTCGTCCCTGGCAACAGCAATAAGAACCAATTAGATTAAACAGCCACAGAACAAATGCACTTAAGAGAACCAATGTACAGTTTCTTCCCCCTCAAATGTATATACTCTCTTTTTAGACTATTTTTGTACTCATAAACAGTACGGTATATTTGTAGATCTGGTATATCATAAATGTCTAGATGTAACAGTACTGTCTACCTGTATGTCATGTATGTCATATATGTTATGATGAATTGAAAATGGGGGACCCTGATGTAAACAAGACGAAAGACTTTCTCTGGTCTGCAATTCCTTAACAATTGTGTGTATTGAGCCGTACTGTATTGTACGCATTATGCAATCTGTTAATAACATAATCAATCAATCAACCGTAATGTATAGAGCTGCTGCATACTGGAATTGTATACCTGTGAATATAATGATTATCAGCTACAAATGTACTTTCAAGAAAAAGTAAAACAACGCTCTTATGAATGATGAAATACAGTTGGGTTATTGATTTATTTAGTTAGTATTGTATTTGTGGTTGGAGCCTATTTATTTGAGTTGTGATTTTGCAGATATTGAGCATGTACTCAAACTATTTATGTTCATATTGTTTTGTTATTATTACTCCAAACTTAGGTGTTTGGACCCCAGGAAGAGTAATCGTTCACCCATGGGTGTGTGGACTAATGGGGATCCGTATAATAAACAAATTAAACAAATATTCAGAAATAGAGCTGGTTTAATCAACGGTGTGCCTTTTTTGTGGTGGTCTCATGTCCCATAACACTGCTAGGGTTTGGGGTTAATTCCCCCCCACTCATGATGATACACTACGGCAGAATGGGGGACCCCGATGTAAACAAGACTTTCTCTGGTCTGCATCCTCTTAGCAGTTTGTTTTGTATTGTGCCGTACTGTATTGTTGATTGATTGAAAATTGTATTAACAGATTGCAGAATGGGTACAATACAGTACGGCTCAATACATACAATTGTTAAGGGGATGCAGACCAGAGAAAGACTTTCATCTTGTTTACATCAGGGTCCCCCATTTTCAATTCATAACATACATGACATACAGTCAGATAGACAGTACTGCCCATTCTGTACCCATTCTGCCATCTGTTAATAAAGTTTTCAAGCAATCAAAACGGCGGTATTAACACTTCAATGCTCATGGTTTGATAAACCAATATATATTTATATAAATGATCGTCAACAAGAACTATAATAAGACTTACATGGTGCTTTCCGAAGTCATGTTGAGCAGCTTCACGTCTCCTAGTAAGAGCCAGGTCACCTGCAGAGCCGTTCAGTTATGATGTAAATTATGAATCACATAATCATGCTGTAATAATGTCATCATCGCTAACTGTATTAATCAAACTTAACGATAGACCAATATAAGCTCATAATGGTTAACTAGCCAGGCAGTTGTTAACATGGGACGGTGCACAAGCTAATAATGGAGCTAATGGCTAACGTTACAACTCGACAGCTAACGTTAATTAACTAACATGTCAAAGTAAAATAAAGTCTGTTTTTTTTGACACATAGATTAATGTCAACCCAGCCAGGAGGGTGTGATATAATAATAATAATAACGTAACAACTGTGTGCAAGAAGAAACAAAATGATGATTTACATGAGGTTGTTGTCACTTCTACTACAGCAAAGTGCGGCTCATGGACCGCCGCCACAAACACTTCAAACCGGAAAACCATGTACCCGCCCCCTTTAGAACCGGAAACCGCGTATATGTGGTTGATGTAGTTCTATTCGCATAACTTCTCCGTTCCGATGAGTACATTTTGAGTCAGGTAAAAAACTACATTTCCGGTTGGCAGGCTAGACGCGTTGGTTTTATGTAGCGATGCACGACGAAGGGGAGGAGCTTCTTCTTCTTTTCTATTTTATTGGCGGTTGGCAATCACTTTCGATGAGCATTACCGCCATCTACTGATAAGGAGTGTGGATCTGGATGTTCTAAAAATAAAATAAACCTGTTGTTCTCAGAAAATAAAATAAACTCTTCATACAAACTTCTCCAAAATTGCTTTGCAATATGGCAGCTATTTTAAGTGCAATCTTTTCACTCTGCAAATTCCTGATAAGAACTGTTCTTTGCCGTTGATATAATGTACACTGTTCTACAACATGTTCTACTCAAGAAACGGTAGAAGTTCTACCGTTTCTTGACTAACACCGCACTTACATTGTCCATTAGTATGCTTTTTTAACTTTACTAACGTACTGTTCAACCCTGTATGTCCCAACCTCATTATTTTAAACATGTCCTCTTCTAAGGAGAGGAGCTGGTGTGTAAAAACACATTGTCAACATAGAGCATTTTAGAAAGAAGCTTGTGAACTTCCTCAAGTTACAATAATTATACAGAGTAGTAAGGCTGAAATCCAAAGTATAGTCAAACTAAAGGTTAAGGAAAAATGGAAAGTCATGTGGGGAAATGAGAGGTCGGGAGGTGGTTTTATGGGGTTCAAAAAAGGGTGGGTTGGAGTAGGGATGAATGAATGAATGAATGAATGAATGAATGAATGAATGAATGAATGAATGAATGAATGAATGAATGAATGAATGAATGTATGAATAAATGAAAACTTTATTTAACAGATTGCAGGATGGGTACAATACAGTACGGCTCAATACACACAATTGTTAAGGGGATGCAGACCAGAGAAATACTTTCGTCTGGTTTACATCAGGGTCCCCCATTTTCAATTCATAGTGACATTTATGACATACACAACATATATGACATCATGACATTTATGGCATAGGGACATACATGACATACAGGTATATAGTACTGGTATATAGCTACTAGTAGAAACAAGCAAGAAGAGGACATGTTTACAAGAATGAGAATGAGGTTGGGACATACAGGGTTGAACAGTACGTTAGTAACGTTTAAAAAGCATACTAATGGGCAATGTGAGTGTGGTGTTAGTCAAGAAACGGTAGAACATGTCGTAGAACAGTGTACATTATATCAACGGCAAAGAACAGTTCTTATCGAGAAATTGCAGAGTGAAAAGATTGCACTTAAAATAGCTGACATATTGCAAAGAAATTCTGGAGAAGTTTGAAGAGTTTATTTTATTTTCTGAGAATAACAGGTTTATTTTATAGGATTTAGAACATCCAGAATGCTAAATGACAATAACACGTCACTATGTAACAACCATCAAATGCACTCACAGCACACACATCCACACGCACACATTCACTTTAAACTCACTGCAGCACCCACTTTACCCACTTTAGAACACCTAAACACACTTTATATTTATTGGTAAATAATTTGCACTACAACCCATACCTCATCACACCTTACTGTAAATTGTACCTAAATTGTACCTCATCCCATTCCTGCATTGTACTGTATAGTATATAGTATATTGTATTGTAACTCAGTTACTTTTCTACATTGTACATTGTACATTGTATATATGTATATACTGAACACTTTTGTCTACGTACTTGACTTCTATTTTATACTTACTATACTTATTTTATACTTATCTATTTTTATCTAGCACAATCTCTGGAGCAAAACAGAAAGAAGCATTTTATATAAAAGTATTCTGTACTTCTGTATGGCTGGCAACTAATAAAGAAACTTGAAACTTGAAACAGATCCACACACTCCTTATCAGTAGATGGCGGTAATGCTCATCGAAAGGGATTGCCAACCGCCAATAAAATAGAAAAGAAGAAGAAGAAGAAGAAGAAGAAGAAGAAGAAGAAGAAGAAGAAGAAGAAGAAGAAGAAGAAGAAGAAGAAGAAGAAGAAGAAGAAGAAGAAGAAGAAGAGCGTTTTTAGACGGGCGACACCGTGGTGGGAATCATTCATACCCAGCTGAGAGGGAGTGTTGTTTTCACAATTCTTCCCTTGCGAGTGGCGGCGATGGTGATAACTTTAATAACAACACGAAACATTTACTGTCAGTAAGTGACTCTGTTGTTGTTGTTGTTCACCCAGCTGACAGAAGAGCCGGCTGTATCTCCATGGAGACGCTGTCAACAACACCCGCCGTGGCAGCAGCAGCAGCGCGGGAGAAGGTAACCTACCTCTCTATAGCATCATCTCAGCATCATGTCAGTTAGTAAACAATCTAGCTTGTGTGTCTCCACCCTTTTTATATTTAAGAGTAGCTAGACGGCCTGGTGACTGATTATTATAGCTATTACAGTATTACTGTTAGCCTCCAACACCCAACCTCCTCCAATGTACAGTTTCTACGTCATATCTTTTTCAGACTCTTTTTCTATCACAAACAGTACTGTATTTGTAGATCTGGTATGTCATAAATGTCTAGATGTAGCAGTACTGTCTATCTGTATGTCGTGTATGTCCTGATGCATTGAAAATGGGGGACCCTGATGTAAACAAGACGAAAGTCTTTCTCTGGTCTCTGCATCCCCCTTAACAATTGTGTGTATTGAGCCGTACTGTATTGTACCCATTCTGCAATCTGTTAATAAAGTTTTCAATCATTCATTCATACCGTGCATCTGTAAGTTGTGTGAGTAACGACATGCAGCGCCAATCAAACTGATGTAAAGCTACAGTAGACGGTGGTTGACGTCACGCTTGAGTTGTCAGGGGGTTGGTTAGCTGAATGAATGAATGAATGAATGAATGAATGAGAACTTTATTTAACAGATTGCAGAATGGGTACAATACAGTACGGCTCAATACACACAATTGTTAAGGGGGATGCAGACCAGAGAAAGACTTTCGTCTTGTTTACATCAGGGTCCCCCATTTTCAATTCATAGTGACATTTATAACATACACAACATACATGACATCATGACATTTATGACATAGGGACATACATGGCATACAGGTATATAGTACTGTTACATTTGTGACGTATACGATATGCAAATATACAGTACTGTTACCCATAGATCCTAACAACGGAGCTAACGGTCTTATAACTTCCCTGGTGTTAATGCTCACTCACGTTAATAACACGTTAGAATACAGTCCATATTCAGGCATTACCCATGGCGAGATATAAGTCAGTGGCCCATGGTGAAGTTACTATTGTTACTATGCTGTTTTACACCGTTACAAACACGTATAGAGTAGACAATAGTTTAGTGCCATTATTGACCCATGTCCTCTTCCTCATCATTGGGTGTCAGGGCTGCAACTAATGACTATTTTGGTAGTCGACTAATCTGTCGATAATTTTTTCGATTAGTCGACTAATCGAAAAGCAATTATATAAAAAATATATAATTTCTTTTTTATTTATTTTTTTGCACTACCTATCTTTGTGAAAGTGGCTTCTCAGCTCTGGTCCAGCTGAAGACAGAGCAGAGGAACAGATTGGACATTGAGCATAGGGCTGGGCGATATAACGATAACGATAAATATCGCGATATATTTTAATAATCGATATCAAATATCGAAATTAAAAAAAAATCGAAAAATCGTTTTTTTTTTTTTTACCTGCAACAGGGCAGTTTTAAAACCAGAGACAGTGGACAGACTTGTCTTTCTTGCCTGCAACTTAAAGTAATGGCTTTGCTTGTCCAAATGACAATACTGACCAAATTCAGATTTCTTTTTCTCTTTCTCCATTTATTTTGTTTGCTTTCTAATTTAAAATACATTTTGAAACCGTCTGTACACAGTAGGCTATGTGTGCTAGCAGAACTAGACTCTAGTCACGAGTCACAGTGCACATGTGCGGTGGTTTGTCCACCAAAAAAGCGCCAAAAGATCGAAAATAAACTAGCAGAGCCAGAACTGTTCAACTCCTCTGGAGCCACAGCCAGCAGAAAAGCCGGTTTACTTTAGCTTTTAAACCAGCTGCAGCCTGAGAACTGGAGTGTGAGGGGATGTAACACTAAAGATGGCGGCAATGACAAAGAATTGCTGCAAAATAAACATACATCTGTTGTTATAAAAAAAATAAATAAAAAAAAATTTATACTTATAACAATTCGATAATTATCGATATCGAGAAATAAAATAAAATTATCATATCGTTATCGCGATATGATTTTTTTCCATATCGCCCAGCCCTAATTGAGCATGACCTCAGAGTTGCTTTGAGACTCTTGTCAGGACCAAACAACATCCCCAGTTATCCCATTAGTTCCCCCAAACTTACTGTCGGTCTGTTATGTTAAGCTAAGAAGTCTTCAGCTGGCTGGACCAGAGCTGAGAAGCCACTTTCACAAAGATAGGTAGTGCAAAAAAAAAAAAAAGTATAATAATATATATATATTTTTTTTTAATGACTAATCGACGCAAGAATTTCTCGTCAACGATTTTTTATAATCGACGTCGTCGATTATGTCGACTAATCGTTGCAGCCCTAAATGTGATATTTATTTTTACGAACAGACGTCGTATGGTCCTCGACCGGAGCTGCGTCCAGTGGTGTCTGACAGTCTGTCATCGTACAAAGAATACCCTCCTCATCGGCCCTTCATCAACACATTCATCACGCATCACACCCCCCAAAGAAACACACATTACACCCCCCGCCTGTCATCACCCAGCAAGGCCTTCCCAGAGACCAACAGTGCAGGTAATCGTGTGTGTGTGTGTTTGTGTGTGTGTGTGTGTGTGTGTGTGATGCATTCTCCAACACTCTGTTTCTATTCACTGTGGTCTCCATGACGACTATACTATGTGTAGTGTAACCTGACACCACCATGCCCGGATGCCTCAGCGACAGTGATATCATAATCCCCCTGCACGGTGTAGATATCTTCCTAAACTCTGAGGCTATCCCCCCCCCCCACATCTAGTATGCCATCACTCCCACCCCTACAGTCATCGGCAGCGGGTGAGCCGAACATTAGTGTAGGCTATATCGCGCGGAGCGTGCACAAGTTTCCTTTTTTTCGTCAATACACACACACACACCCACTAGGCTATGCGAGGCGAGCCCCACTCATTTAATATATAGTGCAAATTAAGTGTTCAAATGAAGGCATCCAATAATATATATTGACCATTGTCTTACCTTTTTAATGCAGCAAAATGCGACGTTTCGTCTTGGCGTCAATGATCTTTGCTGCTTTAACTTTGTCTGTGAGATCACTTTCTCAACGTGAAGCAGACTCTTTCAGAGTTGACCGTCTCGCCTGGCGCATTGTTGTTCTGAGCATTGTATTTAACCTGAGCCCCTACGCGTGATTGGTTACTGTGCCTGTACTTGGAATGTTAAACGCCGCCACCTAGCCCAGGGGTTCCCAAACTTTTCAGGCCGGGGCCCAGAAAATAAGGCGTCAGAGAGCCGCGGCCCAATGCACATCGTCTGGCTTTTTTTTCTTTTTTTTTTGCCAGGCGACCGATTTTTTAAGCCAAATATCACTTCAATCCTATTAAGTTAGTTCAAGTTAGTTATTCATTTATATGTGCTATTTATGAGAGGGCTAACTTGTTGCAAAATAATAATGATAATAATAATAGCCTCATTAAAATACTATTGTTGCTTCGGTTGTTTTCAGCGTTTTATGTGCATAATCTGTTATTTAGTTTGAAATGTTCGTTGAAATAAGTAGATTTTTCGTTTTTGTTTATTTATTAAGTTAATATAAAACCATATAGTCACATTTTAGAATACAATAGAATAGAATTTTAGAATACAACTAGAAACACTGTCCTGGCCTGCTTCTAAGTTCAGTGGCCTGACAAAAAAAATTAAAATAAAAAAATAAAAAATAAAAAATAAAAAAAATATTTATTTTTTATTTTTTATTTATTTTTTTTAAATCATCTCGCGGCCCACACGTGGCTGCTCGCGGCCCACCTTTGGGTCGCGACCCCGACTTTGGGAACCACTGACCTAGCCGATTGACACCTCCTTGGCCGTTGACACCTCGGCCGGGCTGCTGCACAAGACGCACACAAATATAGTAGCCTATATAATGCTGCGCTGCAGCCTGCGCACATATATTATATATACATGTCAACATTTCCAGCATAACATTTAATTTGGGTAGGCCTAGCCTAGCCTTCATTACCCGCCGCCTATGCCTACAGTATTATATCACATCTTAGTTAGTTCAACATGCCTTTCGTACTAGTTCTCTTCCATCCGGATGGACTGCGTCCATACTGAGCTTTCAGGCCTCGGACCCATCACTTACTTTACAGTTAGCCATTTAGCTGAACGCTTTTATCCAAAGTGACTTACAATTTCTGTACAACAAGTCAGCAGGAAGGAGGGCTACAACTCTGGCAGCTAAGGGTAAGTTAACATTGTTTGTCAAACAGTGTCGAACTTGAGTGCTACAGACTTGAGTGGACATTAGCACAGTAGGTACAGGTAGATTCCTTAGTAGGAGAGTGTGCACTAGTGAAAGACTTTACAAGGTTAGTATTTAATTTTTTCATTTTCAGGTATTGGTTAAAGAAGTGTGTTTTTAGTCAACGACGGAAGATTGGGTGGGTTTCAGCTGTCCTGACTGTGGTGGGAAGTTTGTTCTACCATTGTGGGTAGTGATGCTCGATATTGGCTTTTTTACCGATACCGATATTCCGATATTGTCCAACTCTTAATTTCCGATACCGATATCAACCGATACCGATATATGCAGGGTTTCCCCGTCCAAAAAACTGAATAATTTCAGGTAACTAATAATTTCACTGGATATATATATATAATAATATTGTTATTGTTTTTTATTTTTTTTAAACCGATACCGATATTTTCCGATATCACATTTTACGGCCGATAATATCGGTCGGCCGATAATATCGGACATCCCTAATTGTGGGTCATTGTAGGAGTGGGTCTGAGGCGGCCAGAAGACGCAGAGCGTAGGGGTCTTGAGAGGGTGTGTAGTTAGAAACCATTGACCGGAGGTAGGAGGGAGCCGTTCCCCTCGCTGCCCGGTATGCCAGGTCAAGGGCCTTGAACCGGATTCGCGCGGCGATGGGAAGCCAGTGCAGCGCTCTTAAGAAGCGGGGAAACGTGGGCTGACTTTGGTAGGTTATAGAGATCAGGCGAGTTCGCCGAGTTCCAGAATCCTGCCGACTGCCTTGTTACTTTGTAATCCCATTCATTTATACAGCATGGCATAAATAATACGTCTGCACCATCTGTCAAGACGGGACGCACTAGACACACGGGAGGCAGGGGCGTCGGTGTCGACAAGATTTTGGTTCAGTTTTAATTTTGTCCTATCGTCTCTCAGTCTCAACTACACTTCACACTGCACAGTCTGTGACCTATCAAGGGTTAATATTAACCTGTGTGTCTCTCTGTGTGTGTGTGTGTGTGTGTGTGTGTGTGTGTGTGTGTGTGTGTATGTATGTGTGTGTGTGTGTGTGTGTGTCTCTGTGTGTGTATGTCTGTGTGTGTGTGTGTGTGTGTGTGTCTCTCTGTGTGTGTGTGTGTGTGTGTGTGTGTGTATGTATGTGTGTGTGTGTGTATGTGTGTGTGTCTCTGTGTGTGTATGTCTGTGTGTGTGTGTGTGTGTGTCTCTCTGTGTGTGTGTGCGCGTGTGTGTGTGCGTGCAGCCATCTTGTCGGCCCTGAGGCACCTCCAGGAGAAGACCAGGAGGCTGGAGTCGGAGAGAGGCCGAGCAGAGCTGAGTGTGCACACCATGGGGAAGGATGCATCAGCCACACGCCCACCGCTCCAGAGTGAGAGGGCCGCCCACAGACTCTCAGACTCTCAGACCAGTGAACAACCCAACTGCAATCAGGGTGAGTGTGTGTTTACTAAAGGCTGTCTCCCCGAAGCCTGTTTTTGGGATTCGAACTTCGTCAGGGTTTTTCGAACGGACGTTCGAACCTTTGTTTTTAGTACGATTTTTTTTTTGTTTAAATGTTTTTTTTTTTTTATATATATAAATATCCTCAAAACTAAATCCTTAATTTGAATAAAGTGATTAATCTGATTAAATGATTTTTTTTTTTTTATTAAATCAACTTTCTTTAAAGTTTCTTTTAATACTATAATATTAGTGTAGCCTAATCTTTATCTGCAACTGTGAAGAAAAACCCCATTGGTTTAAACAGAATGAATAGATTATAGATTATTAAAAAATTCGAATTTTGATTTAGAATGCCAACGTAACGAACGACGGTTTGAACGTTTGGGCTCAGCCCTAGTGTTTACAGGAGGGTCACATCATGGTACATCATGTAGTACCACAGTTGTCTTGACATGATGTTTTGTTGGCCTATAAATGTGTGTTATTTCGCTACACAATGCACAAAGGGGGCAGTGTGATCACTCACGTCTGTATGTCTGATTTGGTATCAAACCTGGCGGATAGGTTAACGGTCTGCCAAGGACCTGTACTCGGCTCCACTGGCAAGGGGCTCTAGGAATGGCAATGTTGGGTCGGCCACTAGGTCGGTCCAACCACTTTTGTCAGGTGGTAAGTAGGGTTGGGCATCGTTTGGATTTGAACGATTCCGGTTCCGATTCCGATTCTCCATATCGATTCCTGTTCTAAACGATTCTCGATTCCGATTCTTTGAGGTGCAGGTCAAAACGGGTCACAGCTTATTTCGCAGGAGATTTTTTTTTTTTTTTTTTTTTTTAAACATTTAAATTTTTTTTCATACTATTCACGTTTTCAGTTGACTTGATACAGTTTAATTTGGTTGCTGTACTGTAACTAGGGTATTAATGAACAAAGTAATTTTTTTCTTCTTTTTTTAAGAATCGAAATTAAGAATCGAAATGCAAATATGTTACTTCCAGTTCCAGAACCGGAAGTTAGGAACCGGTTCCTATTAGAACCGGTTTTCGGTGCCCAACCCTAGTGGTAAGTCTGCAGGCTGGCTCCGTCCTCCTAATTGTTTTGTTATTATTACAGAGTTAAGTACCGAAAAAAGGTACCGTCGTTGGGTACCGATACCGAATCCCAGTAACTGGTACTGCAAGTACCGGTATCTGTTCAAATGTAAACGGTACCACCCAACCCTGCTGCTGGTAGCGTGGTTGTTGCATCTCCCCGTTGAGTCCCGTTCTAGATATGGGTCCGTGTGTACACTTTCCTTCCTCTCATTGTCATCTCTCTCTCTCTCTCTCTCTCTCATCCTCCATCTCATTCTCATCTCTCTCATTCTCATCCCTCTCATCCTCCATCTCATTGTCATCTCTCTCTCATCCCACATCTCTTTCTTTCTCATCTCTCTCATTCTACGTCTCTTTCTTTATATCTCTCATCCTACACCTCTTTCTCATCTCTTTCATTCTACCTCTTTCTTTCTCATCTCTCTCATCCTACACCTCTTTCTCATCTCTCTCATTCTACGTCTCTTTCTTTATATCTCTCTCATCCTACACCTCTTTCTCATCTCTCATCCTACACCTCTTTCTCATCTCTCTCATCATACACCTCTTTCTCATCTCTCATTCTACTACGTCTCTTTCTTTATATCTCTCTCATTCTACGTCTTTCTTTATCTCTCTCATCCTACATCTCTTTCTTTATCTCTCTCTCCTCCCACGTCTCTCTCTCTCTTCACATCTCTCTCTCTGTGTGTCCCTCTCCCCCACAGCGCTGGTCGGCCAACTGGCAGCTGCCGAGTCTCGCTGCCTGCAGTTGGAGAGGCAGCTGGAGCTCATGAGGAGGATGGTGTGTCACGCCAAGGCAGACCGGACGGGCCTGCTCCACCAGCAGGTTGTTAAGAGTCTCACACACCGTCCACCCTGCAGCGTGTTAGGGTCTCGCATAGGGCTGGGCGATATAACGATAAATATCGTGATATATTTTAATAATCGATATCGAATATCGAAATACATTTTTTTTTTTTTTTTTTTTTTTTTTGACCTGCAACAGGGCAGTTTTAAAACCAGAGAGAGTGGACAGACTTGTCTTTCTTGCCTGCAGCTTAAAGTAATGGCTTTGCTTGTCCAAATGACAATACTGACCAAATTGAGATTTATTTTCTCTTGTCCATTTATTTTGTTTGCTTTCTAATTTAAAATACAGTTTGAAACCGTCTGTACACAGTAGGCTATGTGTGCTAGCAGAGCTAGACTCCAGTCACGAGTCACGGTGCACATGTGCGGTGGTTTGTCCACCAAAAAAGCGCCAAAGGATCGAAAATAAACTAGCAGAGCCAGAACTGTTCAACTCCTCTGGAGCCACAGCCAGCAGAGAAGCCGGTTTACTTTAGCTTTCAAACCAGCTGCAGCCTGAGAACTGGAGTGTGAGGGGCTGTAACACTAAAGATGGCGGCAATGACAAAGAATAGCTGCAAAATAAACATACATCTGTTGTTTAAAAAAAAAAAAAAAAATTATACTTATAACAATTTCGATAATTATCCATATCGAGAAATATGATAACATTATCATATCGTTATCGCTATATGATTTTTTTCCATATCGCCCAGCCCTAGTCTCACACACCGTCCACCCTGCAGCTCGTTAGGGTCTCACACACCGTCCACCCCGCAGCTCGTTAGGGTCTCACACACCGTCCACCCCGCAGCTCGTTAGGGTCTCACACACCGTTCACCCTGCAGCTCGTTAGGGTCTCACACACCGTCCACCCCGCAGCTCGTTAGGGTCTCACACAAGGGTCTCACACACCGTTCACCCCGCAGCTCGTTAGGGTCTCACACACCGTTCACCCTGCAGCTCGTTAGGGTCTCACACACCGTCCACCCCGCAGCTCGTTAGGGTCTCACACACCGTTCACCCTGCAGCTCGTTAGGGTCTCACACACCGTCCACCCCGCAGCTCGTTAGGGTCTCACACACCGTTCACCCTGCAGCTCGTTAGGGTCTCACACACCGTCCACCCTGCAGCTCGTTAGGGTCTCACACACCGTCCACCCCGCAGCTTGTTAGGGTCTCACACACCGTTCACCCTGCAGCTCGTTAGGGTCTCACACACCGTCCACCCTGCAGCTCGTTAGGGTCTCACACACCGTCCACCCTGCAGCTCGTTAGGGTCTCACACACAATAAGATAACGTTTTCAGTCTTTTCACCTCATTCCAATAATTTTTATTGCAGTAATTTATTTTAATTATTTTAATTACGTATATATATTTTTTTTCTTTTAATATCGCTACTCGGCGTCACTGTATCGATATAATATATTGTCGCGCAACATCTCACGATATATTGCTGTGTCGATTCCCACCTCTCTACACACGACAACAGAACCCTATAACGGCTCACGCTAGCTGCTCTGAGCTCCTTGAAACCTCTACAGCGGTACCGACTAGGGTTTTCCGGAACCGTTAAGAGGATGTTTACATTTCGATATATATATATATATATTTTTGTATAAATAAATGTGTTAATTAATACCTTAGTTACAGTACAGCAACCAAATTAAACTGTATCAAGTCAACTGACAACAATGTGAATAGTATGAAAAAAAAGAAAGGAAAAAAAAAAAAAAAAAAAAAAAAATCTCCTGCGAAATAAGCTGTCGAGAATTGTTTAGAACAGGGATCGAAATGGAGAATCGTAATCGTTCAAATCCAAACGATGCCCAACCCCCTAGTACTGACGTCTGATCTACTACTGCAACTCTCTCTATATAGGCATCAACCAGTCTTCCCTGTCCCGCCTACAGCTAGTACAAAACACCGCTGCCAGACTGTTGACCGGAACCCGTAAAAGAGACACCATATCACCCCTGTCCTTGCCTCCCTTCATTGGCTTCCAGTACGCTACAGGATAGATTTTAAGGTTCTCCTATTCGTTTTTAAAGCCCTTAATGGTCAGCCCCCCCTCCTACATCTCAGACCTCCTATCCCCCTATCCCCCTATTCCAACACCAGGTCCCTCAGGTCAGCCGATCAGAGGCTCCTGACAGTCCGGAGGTCTAACCTCAAGCTCAGGGGGGGGGGGGCCGTTCCTTTGCTGTCGCAGCCCCTGAATTGTGGAACAGCATGCCCACCTCCATTAGGCTCCTCGCCCCCTCGATAGATGCCTTCAAATCTAGGCTCAAAACCCACTTCTACCTACTAGCCTTTCCCGTTCACCGACTCATGCCCTGTTTGCCTGCGTGCCCTCCCATAAAACGGGAGTTGTGATTGTTGTCAATATGTATCCATGTATCTACCCTCTGTACAGCACTTTGGTTGACACGTGTCATGTTATTAAATGTGCTATATAAATAAATCTGATCGATTGATTGATCGTACTGATGTCCGATACCCCCAGGTCTCCATGGAGGCAGCGCAGGGGGCGGAGCGCGCTCTCGACTCCGTGTCTGAGCGCGCCCAGTGGGCGAAGCTGGGCCGTCTGGAGCAGGAGTACCTGAGGCTGACGCACACACAGGACAGAGCTGAGGTGCACACACACACACACACACACACACACACACACACACACACACACACACACACACACACACACACACACACACACACAGGACAGAGCTGAGGTACACACACTCACACACACACACACACACAAACACACACACACACACAGGACAGAGCTGAGGTACACACACTCACACACACACACACACACAAACACACACACACACACAGGACAGAGCTGAGGTACACACACACACACACACACACACACACACATACGCACACACACACACAGGACAGAGCTGAGGCACACACACACACACACACACACACACACAGGACAGAGCTGAGGTACACACACACACACACACACACACACACACACACACACACACACAGGACAGAGCTGAGGTACACACACACACACACACACACACACACACACACAGGACAGAGCTGAGGTACACACACACACAGGACAGAGCTGAGGTACACACACACACACACACACACACACACAGGACAGAGCTGAGGTACACACACACACACACACACACACACACACACACACACACACACACACACAAACTCACACACAGGACAGAGCTGAGGTACACACACACACACACACACACACACACACACACAAACTCACACACAGGACAAAGCCGAGGTACACACACACACACACTCACACACACACAAACTCACACACAGGACAGAGCTGAGGTACACACACACACACACACACACACACACACACACACACTCACACACAGGACAGAGCTGAGGTACACACACACACACACACACACACACACACACACACACACACTCACACAGGACAAAGCTGATGTACACACACACACACACTCACACACACACAAACTCACACACAGGACAGAGCTGAGGTACACACACACACACACACACACACACACACACACACACACACTCACACACAGGACAGAGCTGAGGTACACACACACACACACACACACACACTCACACACAGGACAGAGCTGAGGTACACACACACACACACACACACACACACACACACACACACACACACACACACACACACACACACACACACACACACACACACACACACACACAGGACAGAGCTGAGGTACACACACACACTCACACACAGGACAGAGCTGAGGTACACACACACACACACACACACACAGGACAGAGCTGAGGTACACACACACACACACACACACACACACACACACACACACACACACACACACACACACAGGACAGAGCTGAGGTACACACACACACACACACACACACACACACACACACACACACAGGACAGAGCTGAGGTACACACACACACACACACACACTCACACACACACACACTCACACACAGGACAAAGCTGAGGTACACACACTCACACAGGACAAAGGTGATGTACACACACACACACACACACACACTCACACACACACAAACTCACACAGGACAAAGCTGAGGTACACACACACACACACACACTCACACAGGACAAAGCTGAGGTACTACACACACAGTCACACACACACGTGCACAATTGTACAGCCCTGACCTATTTTATTGTATACTTCTATTATATTCTATTGTGCTTCTATTTTAATAGAATTTGATCTTATTCTACCTTTTATTTTATTGTCTGTCCGTTAATGTCGCACCAGATGACCAAATCACATTCCTTGTGTAAACTACTTGGCAATAAAGAGACCTTTCTGATTCCGATTCTGATAACAAACGGGACTGGTTTAGTGATGTTTTACAGCTGGTTTATATAAGGAGACTGTTACAAAGAATGAAATCAGGAATGTCCAATCGTTGCTTTTCTTTTGAATCAAATCTTAAGGTCCTTTATTTTCTATTAGTTACAAATTCTAATTCAGTTCAGTTCTTTTTCTTTCAGTTCAGTTCAGTTCAATTCAAAGTCTCTTTGCATTCTTTCAGTTCAGTTCAGTTCAGTTCAAAGTCCTATTACATTTCATTTCCATTTCATTTCATGCTGTGTGCTCGAAGAGCACGCCACCTATATTACACAGCTGGTTCTAATAGCAATCAAAAACAATTCAGCTCAGCTGCAGTGTTTTGGAACACGTTGGCAGGAGCTGTCCACTCTTGCGTGGTGCTGAAAGACAAACTGCATTAGTTTTGTTGGCGAACAAGCATTGCACTTTCATTGTCAATAAAGAAAAATAAAACAAATAAGACAAAACGTTATCACCAATTAACTATGTGTGTGTATTATATTTTACTTTATGAGTCTGAAAGAAAATGTATATTATTTATAATAATAGTTGCAACAGAGACAGAGTAAGAGGTTAGTGATGTCTTTACAGCTGGTTTATATAAGGAGACGGAGTAAGAGGGTAGTAGGGCTGACCTTCGATTTTCTTTTTGGAATTCAAAGTTTCGGGGGCCGAGATTCGATTTTAATTCGAAGCTTCGAGATAAAAAAAATTATAACATTTTTTTTTATAAATATTATTTTTTTTTTTTTTTATGTTGTGGGACTTGTACGGCACTTTGTTACTGCTGTAAAGTTTAAACCTTTTTAAATCTTAGACAAACTAAACACTTTGCTTTCATGAAATATTGTAAGCCGTCATTTGAGGCTTTATAAAAGCAGCACAATGAACACAAATCGGTGCCGAGTCCGACCTCATCTTAAATAACAAACAGCATTGCTTGTTGTAGTTAACAAAGAGAGGCAGAGTTGATTTAGCTAAAATAAATAAAGAATAAAAAACCCGTTTTTCTTCTTTTTTTTAATATATTCGAATTTTATTTTCATATTCGAATCCCATGCCCATTGAACGAAGCTTCGAA
The DNA here is from genome assembly GCF_963971535.1 of Notolepis coatsorum. Lineage (NCBI taxonomy): Eukaryota > Metazoa > Chordata > Actinopteri > Aulopiformes > Paralepididae > Notolepis > Notolepis coatsorum. Next base: position 316,286,573 of record NC_140165.1, read on the forward strand.
GTATTTAAGACGGCCCTAGAGGGTAGTGATGCTCTACAGCCCTAGAGGGTAGTGATGCTCTACAGCCCTAGAGGGTAGTGATGTTCTACAGCTGGTCTGATCGTGTTGATGATGGTTCTGTGCCTCAGAGGAAGATCTGTGAGCTGGAGACGAGGCTGCGGGAGGAGGAGGACCAGAGGAAACTGGTCCAGGAGAAAGCCAACCTGGTACATACATACATACATACATACATACATACATACATACATACATACATACATACATACATACATACACACATACACACATACACACATACACACTCATACACATAATATTTATGAAAAAGAAATATTACATATATATATATATTTTTTTTTTACATATTTTTTCACATGTATGTGTAAGATTATAACTGTTTGTTGGTTTCCTTAACCTGTTCCACCCCAGGTGAAAATCTGCATAAAATGTATACCTAGGTAAATGGAATATTGCTCCACTTCTACAAGGGCTATTTGCATATTCTTGGTATCTAGGAACATCTATGGACCTCAATGAATGTATTCTCAGTGTCAGAAATATTGTGTCTATTACTAGGCTTGCTTAAATTCTGATGAAACAAAGGAAAATATGAATTATGATTTTTCTTTTCATCTTTGACAGTGAATAAAACCATGATAATAATGACCAAACTTAAAAAACTGCCACTGAGCTAATTCAGTACCCTCTTGAGATCATGTGTACAAAAGATCTAAGGAAATTAATAAAGGGAAGATGATAAAATTGAAGGTTTTGTATATACAGTACTGAATTCTCCCATCCGGACCAATGCAATTTGAAATATTATTATAGAATATAGAATATATGCTTATACATTACCTTATTATAGCCAATTCGCACATTTATATATATATACATATAGTATCTTTCAAATGGCCGAGTTCAATTTGGATATAGTATCACCAGGCATGCGTAATAACATATACAGATATTTAATGTAATCGACTGTACTTTTTTATTTCTCCCACAGTGTAATCATTCTGTAACTAATTTCAGATCTAATTATTCCTACATGATTACAATAGTGTGGAGAAACTGACTGCGTTTCAATATTTGTCAAAAACGTTACCTTTTGTAGCTTATTATCGCGAATCATAACAATTATTGATATGATTCCTTCAGAACGCCGAACTTTGAACGTCCATAGCAGACCACAGGAAGTGTAGTTTTGAGAAATTCCGACACTGGCAGATAGCTGGCGAGGCGATCTTCAAAATGGCCGCAAAAAAACTACAATTCCCATGGTTCAACATTTCCATTTCCGCTTCCGCGTCAAAAACGCGACTGAAAAATAAAAACTTAAAATGATAAAAACTCACTTTTAACCTATTGCTAAACTATTGCCAACCTAACGTTTTACATTCTACATGTATTTGTGACATAGTAGTGATAATAATACTTGAAAACGTTTGATTTTAAAAACGCAAATGTATTGCATCACTCATAAAAATATTAATATATGATAATAATGTCAAAAAGGGGTCGATACCGACCCCGTGGGGGGGAACACATATTTACGTGAATGAAAAAAAAAATCAAATATACATTTTTCTTTTTTAAGTTTTTTTCCCTTTTCGAGAAATACACGATCACTCGAGTATAGCATGGGATCAATCGATCTGGATTTTTCTTTAAAATGCCCATCCCTAGTGCATACTAAGGGCTAAAGATCTGTGCAAAGTGTCTGGGCTTTTCTTGCCCCCCTTAACTGATTTTCGAGGGCATTTGGTCAATTTTCGAGGGCATTTTGCCCCAAGCCCCCCTTAATTTCGAACCCTGACACTCATACACATACATACACATTCACATACACACACATACACACACACATACACACATACACATTCACACTCATACACATACTCATACACACACACTCATACTCATGCACACACGCACACACAATATGTTACTCGGGTGTGTTCTGCTTTCTCGTTGGCTCCTCCTCAGTTACAGACGGGCTTGGAGGCCAATAGGATCCTGCTCCGCTCGGTGTCGCCACGCCCCCGCAGGAGACGGTCGAGAGAGAAGAGGCCCTCTTCCAAAGTAAGGAAGGACGTCCCACGAGTCTGTCTTGAGTACCACTGAGAACGCACACACACACACACACACACACACACACACACACACACACACACACACACACACACACACACACACACGCACACGCACACGCACACACACACATATTAGTGCCGTCAATAGATTAAATAGATACAAATTTACTAATTAATCTCACACATTTCTGTAATTAATCTAGATTTATCTAGATAAAAAATTGCATTTTTCTACTTAAGACCGAAGCTTGTAACAGATATTTACTTGAGTAAAATCATGGAATTAATGTAAAATCAACACAAAGAAAGTATAGTTAGATTCAAAGACTATTTTAATAGCTTTCTTTGAATACAGTTTCTGATTGAATTGATTGAAAATGTTATTAACAGATTGCAGAATGGGTACAGTACAGTACAGCTCAATACACACAATTGTTAAGGGGATGCAGACCAGAGAAAGACTTTCGTCTCGTTTACATCAGGGTCCCCCATTTTCAATTCATCAGGACATATGACATACATGACATACAGATAGACAGTACTGCTACATCTATACATTTATTATACCAGATTTGCAAATACAGTACTGTTTGTGATACAAAAAGAGTCTAGAGAAGAGAGTATATACATTTGACGTAGAAACTGTACATTGGAGGAGGTTGGGTGGGGTTGGGTGGGGGGGGACTGTACATTGGAGGTGGGGGGGGGGGGGGGGGGGGTTGGGTAGGAGGGGTGGGGGGGGGGGACTGTACTACTGTACAAGCACAACTGTACATAGGAATATTGACAAAACCATACTTGGTTCCAAAAGGAGGGTCTTGTGTATTCTTGGGTTAGGTCATTTACTGTACATTGGAGGGGGTTGGGTTAGGACATTTACAGGGGCCAGTTTCGAATTGCAGTCTCCCGTAAGTGTTCTTTGAGAAAGAAATAAAAACAACCCAGGCCTATGTTAAAGTGCAGATTGGCTTAGAGGACGATAATGTCTTGTATGAACTACCAGTAATATAAATCATATTAACAACAACAAATGTGTTCCATCGTCATGTCGGATGCTTTTCAAAAAGGTGCATGAGTCGATGCAAAAAAAAGAACAAGCAAATATACTGCTGAAAGTTCAGAACGTTGAAGATTTTTCACTCCATAGATTAATCTAGATTCATTTATTTTAATGCTTTAAATAATTTAAATTAATCTCCAAAGTTAAAGCATTAACTTTGACAGCCCTAATATATATATATATATATATATATCAAGGAGAAGCTGCCTATTCTCGGTCCTCGCTCCACAATGGTGGAACGAACTCCCCACCACAGTCAGGACAGCCGAAACCCTAAAAACACACTTCTTCAAACAATGTCTGAAATGAAGGGGGGGGGGGGGGACACTAACCTTCTTACTGTCTTTAACTGTCTTTTCCACTAAATAATCTACCGTGCCTATATTACTACAACTCTATCAGCTGAGTAACAATGTTCATCAAAGTGTTGCGTGTTACAGTGTAGGTTAGTTTATTAGGACAAGTGCATGACAGTAAGGTTAGTTAGGGTTAGATATGTATATTTTATTTTTTTATTTATTATTTCAGATAATAAAACTGCAGATCGGAGGTGTCATATCTGGGGCACGTTATCTCATCGCAAGGGGTGGCGACCGACCCAGCGAAGATACGTAGCGGAGTGGAGAAATCCCCGGAATGGGGCAGAGTTGTTATCCTTTCTAGGTTTCGCCTCCTTCTATCGTAGGGTCGTGAAGAACTTTGCCAGTCCATAATTATACCACAATATATATATATAATATAATATAATATATATTGATCACTTTTGTCTACGTACTTGACTTCTATTTTTTTTACTTACTATACTTATTTTATACTTATCTATTTTTATCTAGCACAATCTCTGGAGCAAAACAGAAAGAAGCATTTTATATAAAAGTATTCTGTACTTGATGAACATTGTTACTCAGCTGAAAGAGTTGTACCCTTCCTGCTGACCTGTTGTACAGAACTTGTAAGTCCCTTTGGATAAAAGCTTCAGCTAAATTACAACATTTTCAATATATATAGTGTAACTGAGGGGTACAATTCCCTGACTGTATTAATCAAGTATGGTATCATTAAACCACTATCGTCTTATGTACATTATTCTGGCCATACCGTACACAAGTATATGATGAGAACTCCTCCACAATGATACGGTTTCCACACAAATACTCGTTTAGAAGAATATTTATTAGCAGCAAAGGATATTATATTACATTACTAGATGCGCTTATAAGGCAAAGGAATTATGCATAGGCAAATCAATAATGAATGTCCAATTATATCTATGGTACTCTGGGGAGGGGGGTTACTACCGGTTGTAAGCCAGCAGGGGGAGGCAATGCTCTATGCAAAGTCAATGGGTCCACGGAGGCGATATTACTCCCTGTGTCAGCGGACGGGAGGCAGCCGCTGTACTCTCAGTATGCGAGCAGCACAGGTGTAAGCCGTGGAGCCTCTGGTCCAACAGAGACGGGCTCGAATGATGTCCCCACGGTAGATCCCACACAGCAGCGGGGTAGACGGTTCTCTGCTCCAGCAGCCCGGCCAAAGCAATGAAGAATAATAATAATCCTGCCGGAAAGGGCTCTGCTGTCGCCGGTGTAAATCCTCCGGTGCGCGGTGGTTCACAGTTGAACTTGACGTTAATACTATCCTATTTACACACGGCTATAAGTGCTCTATGTAGACGCACAATTACTCACTTCACGTGGTCTTTGACTCGTAATGAAGGCTTTTACTAGTAAGGAGCGAACGATACGTTGAACAAACGTATTAGGATAACACGACTCTATTTTGGGGCAATACGGGCCCACTTCACCGCACGTTGCATAGTGGGTGAGGCGTCACTTGGGTAACTGAACTGAACAAGACTGAACTCCAACTCGAACTGAAAGGGAAGTTCTGTATTCGCCTACGCCATATTTATATGTACGGGGAATAATCTAGTGCCAGCCTCCTCACTGTCTCGTAGCCCTGGGCAGAAGCGGGCATGTTGAGACAAGTCGTGTCGGTAGCTTTCAACTTGACTCTAGGGGTAAGACACTGGCGCTGATGGCACGCCATCCAATAGGAGAATGAAATATTATGGTCTGTACTACTAGGTTAAAGGGACATTCCGTGTATATGTACAAAGAATATACAAGGGATATCAAACGATATATAAATATTATGCAATATATATCAATCAATAAATACATATATTCGGTTTAATCTGACCCTTTGTAACAGCCGCCCCCTAATTAGTCCCACCTAATTAGCTAAGCAGAGACAGATTAACCGCACTGTCCACTACTCAATGTCCGTTGTGAGGGTAGGCAGGTCACAAAGTCAGGGGTCATGGTCGTCATTAAGCGAGTCGGGGAGCCTTGGCGACTCTATCAGCCTCGCCACGGGTCGGTTGTAGGTCCGCCCTTGGCCGAGCACTTCTGCCACTCTGACCTTCCCGTCGGCACCAGTGGTCACTTTGCTTACGCGGCCGGCCGGCCACGCAGCTCGGGGTAGTGACTGGTCTATGGTCATGACGACTGGACGGGATGAAGGGGGGCTTAGGAGGGAGCGGGCCTGAGACTGCTTTGATCTGTGCTTGGCTGTGCCTCCTCCTCCTCCGTCTGTTTCTCTTGTTTGCTCTGTACCCCGTCTGAGGAGGGGCCGGTCCCGGCCGCCCCGTCAAGGAGTCGCTTGGGGTGCTGGGTTCGAGGTCAGCTACGTCTGGAGCGCAGCTGAGGGGGGTGGAGTTCCGAACTCCCTCTGGTACCCACGGTTCTCTCACGGGCCTCTCGCTTAATGTCAATAGCCTCTGCTGTACGGGGGAGAGGCCGGTGTCGCTCGCCTCTGTGTGTAAGCAGCGTGTAGACGTGGGTTGACTGTCAAGTCCGTAGAGGGGGCCCTGGAGCGTCCATCCCAGTCGGGTCTGAACCGCGACTGGGCATCCTTTGGGTCCGACGTGGGCCGCCTCAATTGGGAGAATGAGGTCCGCGTGGTCGGAGCCGATGAGCAGGGTCGGTGTGGCGCCGTCGATAAGCGGTATAGGTAGTTGACGTAGGTGCACATACTTAGCCATCAGCTGTGGGATGGGGTAGGTGTACTGAGACAGGCCTATGTCGTGGCTGGTGAAGACGTTAGTTATACTATACTGCTTCTCGGGCTGGTCCACCGCTGCTATCTTGAAGGAGACCCTTTCACCCTTTATGGTCTTCTGGTCCCTTCTGATGGTGCGTATGGTCATGGTATCTTTGACACCCCGCAGGCCCAACTGGGCTGCTGCGGAAGCGAGGAGGAGAGTCTTTTCAGACCCATCGTCCAGGACGGCGTAAGTGTCCAGGACCTTGTCCTCGTAGCTCAGGAGCACCCTGACCACTTTGAGGAGCACACGGGGGGTCCCGCTATGCTGGTCAATGTGGAGCACTCCTGTGGGTGGTGACGTAGAATCTATATGGTGCGAGTCGCACCGTGACTCCCAGTGTCTGCCGTAGCAGTCGGGACACCAGGGAGCGGTCTGGTGGAACTTTGGTGCTGGTGCCACCGCCTCGGCATGGTACATTACCGCGACGGGCCCACTCTGTTGTCCTGGCTGACGCCTGTTGATGTCATGCAGGACCTCCAGGTGGGTGCCACCGCACCTGCTGCACTTCTTCTTCAAGCGGCACTCAGCTGCTAGGTGGCTGCGCGCGCAGCGGAAGCAGCGGCGGTGGTCCTTGATCCACTGACTCACCTCGTCCGTGGTCAGCTTCCCGAAGGTGTCGCATTGGTACAGCCGATGTTCTCCCTCACAGTACTGGCACTCAATCTTCCACTGGTCCTCTTTCGTCGAGGGGGTGTTGTGGTTCTTGTGCTGCGGTACTGATTCGGCTTGGTGCATAACGGTCACCAACCGGCGGTTATCCGTTTGTCCCCGAGGTCCGAGTCTTGGGTTTGGTCCACTCCATACGAACGTGTCGAGTCGTAGGCTACTGACCTCCCTGGCGAGGAACTCAGATAGGTCTAGGAGGGATGCCTCTGGACCGTTGGGGTCGCGGTAGTCTCTCTGCCGCCTGAAGCGCTCTTGTCGGGCGGGAGGGAGCTTCTCTAATATCCTCTCTACATTAGAGTTAGCGTACAGTTCATAGATACCCTTTTCCTTTTGGGACCCCAGCATCCCTACCAGGGACTGTACCTTGATAGACAGGTCATCTAATGCTCTGTTGTCTCTGGCTGGGGGGAGACGGTCAATGTCTCTTATCTCCTGTATCACATAGTCCCATACGCGTCCATAACGTTGGTCGAGTGCTGCTAGAGGCGCTGTGTATGGGGTAGTAGAGTTGGCATAGGCCAGCGCTATATTGTGCGCTCGGGGCACCTTGAGGTGCTTCAGTAGGATCGCATACTTGTACGGTTCGTCAGCTACATCTGACAACATTGTCTCTAAGCACATTCGTAGCTCCGTGTACTGTGCTCTGTTCTCATGGGTGAAGTCCGGGATGGTCGGTGTGCCAAGGTACGATGCCATGGATGACTGGCACATCGGTGAGCGTTGGGGAAGAGGCCTCCTAGGCAAGTCTCCCCGTGCGTGTCGTCTTGGGCTGGTACTTGGTGGGTACCGAAGGTCTGGTACCCAGGTGCTGTCCCTCGGAGCTGGCGGTGCGTCAAACTCACCCGTGAGTGGAGTCGGGGGTTTGTAGCGCAGGGCCTCGGGGCTAACTTCTGGGCTGTACTGGACCTCCTGGTCCAGAGTACGTTGCTGCTGGTCGGGGCTGTACTGGGCCTCCTGGGCCAGAGTACGTTGCTGCTGGTCTGCTTGACATTCCTCCTCTTCCTCCTCTTCTCCCTCTGCTAGGACCTGGAGTCTTCTGTTCAGTCTCTCGGCGTGGTCCGGTTCTTCCCGGTTGCTGGGTCTCGTATGGACCGGCCGGGGAGGGGGTTCGGAGACGTGGACAGGATCCTCCTGTTGGCGGGGTCCCGGGTCGCTTCGTCGGGTAGGGGAATGTGTCCTAGACCCATGTCTTGACGATCTCTGAGAGCTCCGTGCGGAGTGAGGGGGTGTCGCCATGGCAACCAGTTTGTCCATCAGCTCCGCCTGCAGCCGGTCGCTCTCTGCCTCGCGCTGGGCATGGGCTGCGTCGCGCGCTGCTTCGCGCTGGGCATTGGCGGCGGCGCGCTGCGCATTGGCGCTGGCCTGGGCGGCGTTGCGCTGTGCGTTGGCGGCGTCGCGCTGGGCATTGGCGCTGGCATGGGCGGCGTGGAGCTGTGCATTTGCGACGTCGCGCTGTGCATTGGCGGCGGCGTGCTGTGCATCGGCGCGGCTTCTCTCAATGTTCTCTTCTGTCTGGAGGCGTCTGGTCTCCAGTCTTATGCGGTCGTCTTCACTCCTTTGTTGCGCCTGGAAGCGCTCTCGCTCACCTGCAAAATGTTCGCGCTCGCGCGTCTGTTGCGCTTGAAGTCGATCGCGTTCAGTGGAGGCTGCCAGGGTGGCGATGAGTGCTTGCGCCAGCATCTTGTCCGCCTCGCTGGGGGAAGACGCCGTTCGGGGCGATCGGCTCCCGGCAGTACTTGTTGGAGATCCGTTCTCCTGTTGCGTACCGAGGAGATCCATCTCCTGGGTGCGCGTCTCTTCTTGTGGTGGGTCGGGTTCCATCCCGGGAGGGCTTTCTTTATCCTGGAGCTCTCCGGGGACTACCTCGTCGACGTTGTCTGGGGATAAAGTCGTGTCAGTTCCCTCCTGGTCCCCACCGTGAGCTTGGTCAGTTACATTAGAACCCACTAGGGCCTCTGTTGGCGGGGTAGCCTGGTTGATAGGGTCGGACATAATTTTACTATCCGCTTTAGTTATTTTATCCGTATTTAATTTCCCTTTAAAGCTAGGTATTGGACTGACAGCGTATGCCTCTAGATAGGGAGGTGGCTGCCGTCTGCGCTGCGGGCGATCTAGCTTAGGAGAACCGTTTGTGGAGTGTTCGTCATCGGCCATGTCAATATTAATATTATATTAATATTACGCTAATTATTATCCGGCTCGAAGGACCAATTGTAACTGAGGGGTACAATTCCCTGACTGTATTAATCAAGTATGGTATCATTAAACCACTACCGTCTTATGTACATTATTCTGGCCATACCGTACACAAGTATATGATGAGAACTCCTCCACAATGATACGGTTTCCACACAAATACTTGTTTAGAAGAATATTTATTAGCAGCAAAGGATATTATATTACATTACTAGATGCGCTTATAAGGCAAAGGAATTATGCATAGGCAAATCAATAATGAATGTCCAATTATATCTATGGTACTCTGGGGAGGGGGGTTACTACCGGTTGTAAGCCAGCAGGGGGAGGCAATGCTCTATGCAAAGTCAATGGGTCCACGGAGGCGATATTACTCCCTGTGTCAGCGGACGGGAGGCAGCCGCTGTACTCTCAGTATGCGAGCAGCACAGGTGTAAGCCGTGGAGCCTCTGGTCCAACAGAGACGGGCTCGAATGATGTCCCCACGGTAGATCCCACACAGCAGCGGGGTAGACGGTTCTCTGCTCCAGCAGCCCGGCCAAAGCAATGAAGAATAATAATAATCCTGCCGGAAAGGGCTCTGCTGTCGCCGGTGTAAATCCTCCGGTGCGCGGTGGTTCACAGTTGAACTTGACGTTAATACTATCCTATTTGCACGCGGCTATAAGTGCTCTATGTAGACGCACAATTACTCACTTCACGTGGTCTTTGACTCGTAATGAAGGCTTTTACTAGTAAGGAGCGAACGATACGTTGAACAAACGTATTAGGATAACACGACTCTATTTTCGGGCAATACGGGCCCACTTCACCGCACGTTGCATAGTGGGTGAGGCGTCACTTGGGTAACTGAACTGAACAAGACTGAACTCCAACTCGAACTGAAAGGGAAGTTCTGTATTCGCCTACGCCATATTTATATGTACGGGGAATAATCTAGTGCCAGCCTCCTCACTGTCTCGTAGCCCTGGGCAGAAGCGGGCATGTTGAGACAAGTCGTGTTGGTAGCTTTCAACTTGACTCTAGGGGTAAGACACTGGCGCTGATGGCACGCCATCCAATAGGAGAATGAAATATTATGGTCTGTACTACTAGGTTAAAGGGACATTCCGTGTATATGTACAAAGAATATACAAGGGATATCAAACGATATATAAATATTATGCAATATATATCAATCAATAAATACATATATTCGGTTTAATCTGACCCTTTGTAACATATAGTATATATATACACACACACACATCGGACTCTCCCCTCCAATCAAGTCCATTGTAGCAAGTGTTGATCTGTGTGTGACGTCAACCTGCGTCTGGTACCATTATTATCTGAAATAAAAAATAAAAATCTAACCCTAACTAACCTCACTGTCATGCACTTGTCCTAATATACTAACCTACACAGTAGCACTCAACACTTTGATGAACATTTTTTATTTTATTTTATTTTTTAAACTTAAATTTTTTATTTGCAGTTTTAGTTTTAGTTTACAAACATACATCAGACAATACATTCAAATAACAGAAATGATAAAGACATACCCCCCCCCCCCCCCCCCGCCATCCACCCCGAGAGATAAGGGCTCCCCCATATCCCAGGACCTCTATACATGGAGCCGGAGCCCCAGCGACACGGGTCCCTTGAATCGATTGGGCCTGGCCCAGTAGAGGAGAGTGCAGGGGGCCCCCCCCCCCCCACTGAGCCAAGCCCGTTACCTCCCATGTCCCAAAGAACCCCACCCCACCCCCCCGCACATCGACCCCACAACACACAAGAAGACCCCACTCTCCGGGGTCAAAACGATGGTCTTTTCTTTTATCCTCCGTTTCTTCTTACGGCTTTACTTTTGAGAGGACATTAAGCGTTTCCCTGTTCAACCTACCAATTATGTATCGCTTTTATTTTTTTCTCTCTCTTCCCAGAAGCCTCAGCAGCTCTCCTCCCAGAATCCTCAGCAGCCGTCTGCTCATGCACGTGAGCCGCACTACAGACTGAGACTGGGAGACGTACCTTTCGTGGCTGGAACGGTACGGACTCACGTTAGAGACACACGTGTTGCTTTCCAGTCGATGTACCCATAACCTGGTATACATGTGTGATCCGGTACGCGTGAACACTTTGGGCAACCAACATGTACTTCCGCGTTTCTCTGATTGGCCAGCGTTGGCCAGCGCTCTCCTTCGTGAATACCAGCCGCTCTACGCTCGTTTACCCCCTCATGAGTCACGTGAAACACTGCAGACCACTGATTGGTCAGAAGAGAGACGCGTCACTCGTTGGAGGGTCTCCAGAAAAACAGAAAGCCGCCATCTTTAATGTCTCGCATAGGAGTGCAATAAACAAAAAAGGATACGGTCACTTGTGTATTCTGCCTCATTTATTGATGAAACAAAACCGACATCAACACAATTGTCTCACAAAAAGATCGCTGACTTGTTAAGCTTGTTGTTGTTGTTAGGTTAGGTGCTAATGTTGTGCTAGCGTTTTAGCATGGCTATCGTACATAGCGTGATCAATATAACTCGTTATTGATTGTTTGTACTAGTAACTAATGGTTAATGCTAGTAGAATAGACACAACGTGAGGTAATCACCATCCATTTTATACCGGTTATTACCTAATGCTAACGTTAGCAACGTTAACGTTAGCAGATAGACACGAGAGACTAGGTAACGTTAAAGCAATGAGAGGTAGCGTTAGCAGAATAGACACAACGAGAGTCTCGTTAATGTTATTATTGATTGAATGAAAACTGTGTTTTACTCTGGCTTGCGCCTAGCTCGCGGACATATAGCTATGCTGGAGCTCTCAGCTGTACACAGGGAGACGAGTACGAAATGCGCGCGTTACCGGCGTATCGCTGGCCAATCAGAGAAACGTGGAAGTACATGTTGGTTGCCCAAAGTGTTCACGCATCCGGTACGGCACTTCCATCCTCAAGTGTATTTTTATTATTATTATTATTATTATTTCCTTTACATGATCACAGTTTGAATGTTTAAGAACATATTTACTGTAACAGCTAACAGTTATAGTATCTCTAAATAATAGTAAAAAGCAACAGTCTGAGCTTGGGGGGCGGAGTGACATTTACATTAGAATCACATGGGTGGTTTTCGTTGGCTAACCGCCAGCCACCGGCCTCGACGCCCATGAAAAGCACATGGATCTGTGTTTACATTGTTGAGCTGCAACTCGTGCTGCGACTCGTCCCGACCTCTATCTCAAACCCGCCCTCTTTGCTTGGTCCTCCAATCACGACGACGTGACGTGGAGGATCAAGAAAAGAGGGTGGAGCTTGAGATACAGTATATTGACACTCTCCTTCCCTCTTTCTTTCTCCCTCTCTCCCCCACCCTCTCTCTTTCTCTCCCTCCTCCCCCCCCCTCTCTGGCTCTCTCTCTCTCTCTCTTTCTCCCCCCCCCTCTCTTTCTCTCCCCCTCTCTCTCGCTCTCTCTCCCTCTCCCCCTCTCTCTCTCTCCCCCCTCTCTCCCCCCTCTCTCTCCCTCCTCCCCTCTCTCTCTCCCCCCTCTCTCTTTCTCTCCCCCCCTCTCTCTCCCTCCCCTCTCTCTCTCTCTCTCTCCCCCCCCTGCTCTCTCTCCCCCCTCTCTTTCTCTCCCCCCTCTCCCCCTCTCTCTCTCTCTCTCTCCCCCCTCTCTCTCCCTCCCCCCTCTCTCTCTCTCTCTCCCCCCTCTCTCTCTCCCTCCCCCCTCTCTCTCTCCCCCCGCTCTCTCCCTCCTCCCCCTCTCTCCCCCCCTCTCTCTCTCTCTCCCCCCCTCTCTCTCCCCCCCTCTCTTTCGCTCCCCCCCCCGCTCTCTCTCCCCCCCCTCTCTCGCTCTCTCTCTCTTTCTCCCCCCTCTCTCTCTCTTTCTCCCTCCCCCCCTCTCTCTCTCTCCCCCCTCTCTCTCTCCCCCCCGCTCTCTCCCTCCTCCCCCTCTCTCTCCCCCCTCTCTCTTTCTCTCCCTCTCCCTCTCTCTCTCTCCCCCCTCTCCCCCCCTCTCTCTCCCTCCCCCCTCTCCCCCTCTCTCTCCCCCTCCTCTCTCTCTCCCTCCCCCCTCTCTCTCTCTCCCCCCTCTCCCCCCCCTCTCTCTCCCTCCCCCCTCTCCCCCTCTCTCTCCCCTCTCTCTCTCTCCCTTCTCTCTCTCTCTCTCCCCCCGCTCTCTCTCCCTCTCCCTCCCCCCCTCTCCCCCCCCTCTCTCCCCTCTCTCTCCCCCCCTCTCTCTCCCCCCTCTCTCTCTCCCTTCCACCTCTCTCTCTCTCTCCCCCCGCTCTCTCTCCCCTCTCTCTCCCCCCCTCTCTCTCTCCCCCCCTCTCTCTCTCCCGCCCGCCCCCCCTCTCTCCCTCCCCCCCTCTCCCCCCTCTCTCTCTCCCCCCCTCCCTCCCCCCCTCTCTCTCCCCTCCCCCCTCTCTCCCCCCTCTCCCTCCCCCCCTCTCTCTCCCCTCTCCCCCCCCTCTCTCTCCCCCCCTCTCTCTCCCCTCCCCCCCTCTATCTCCCCCCCTCTCCCTCCCCCCTCTCCCTCCCCCCCTCTCTCTCCCCTCTCTCTCTCCCCTCCCCCCCCTCTCTCTCTCCCCCCCCCCCTCTCCCTCTCTCCCTCTCTCTCTCCCTCTCCCCCCCGCCCCCTCTCTCTCTCCCACCCCCACCCCCCTCTCTCTCTCCCACCCCCACCCCCCTCTCTCTCCCCGCCCCCCTCTCTCCCCCCCCCTCTCCCTCTCTCCCCTCTCTCTCTCTCCCTCCCCCCCGCCCCCTCTCTCCCGCCCCCCCCCCCCCCCCCCCCCCCCCCCCCCCCCCCCCTCTCTCAGTCAGTAGGCTGTAGTCACTCGGTCAGAGCCAACGTCCAGTCGGTGCTCTCTCTGCTCAAGCAGCACCATCCACAGCTCTGCAACAGCCGAGTCCTCTCTCACGCCCCGTTGGTCCAGAGGAGCCCCCAGGCGGCCAATCACAGCCGCTCAGCCAGCAGCGGCTCCTCGTCGTCCTCCTCGTCCAGCGGGGAGGAGCTGTCGGATCTGCTGCGGGCGCTTCAAGAGGAGCTCCGACTGATGAGCGTGTGAGTAGTGTGTGTGTGTGTGTTTGAGTTAGTGTTAGTTCAAGTTTTGTTTTATTTGTCACACATGGTTCTGGAGATTGTGCTTCATACAGTAAAAGAGTAAGAGACCAAACACTATACAATTATACAAAACTAAAATGTACAAAATGCTAAATGCTAAAAAAACGAGGTAGAAGAGGTCGTGCAAATGTGTAAGAAGTTAGGAGTTAGTTACCTGTAACTTTTGTGGAAGACGGTTTTGAATTTTTTTTGTAACAACTGTAATAAAAGAGAAAAATATTATGAATCATATAAAAATCATTAATGTGTCCAACCCAATGTAATGGCTTTTATTGTGTTATGATAACATGTCCAACCCAATGTAATGGCTTTTATTGTGTTATGATAACATGTCCAACCCAATGTAATTGCTTTTATTGTGTTATGATAACATGTCCAACCCAATGTAATGGCTTTTATTGTGTTATGATAACATGTCCAACCCAATGTAATGGCTTTTATTGTGTTATGATAACATGTCCAACCCAATGTAATGGCTTTTATTGTGTTATGATAACATGTCCAACCCAATGTAAGGGCTTTTATTGTGTTATGATAACATGTCCAACTCAATGTAATGGTTTTATTTAGGGATGTCCGATATTATCGGCCTACCTATATTGGCATAAAAATGTGATATCGGAAAATATCGGTATCGGTTTTCAAAAAAAATATAATATATATATATTTACATTACATTTATTTAACCTTTATTTACCCAGGCAAGCAAGTAAGAACAAATTATTATTTTATTTATTGTCAAAGTAGCATAATGTTGTGTTAATTACACGACAAGAGATATGTAATGTTAATTACCTGAAATTATTCAGTTTTTTGAGGGGGGGGGGGCACCCTGCATATATCGGTATATCGGTATCGGTAAAAAAGCCAATATCGAGCATCCCTACTTTTATTGTCTATGATAACATGTCCAACCCAATGTAAGGGCTTTTATTGTGTTATGATAACATGTCCAACTCAATGTAATGGCTTTTATTGTGTTATGATAACATGTTCAACTCAATGTAATGGCTTTTATTGTGTTATGATAACGTGGCCAACCCAATGTAAGGGCTTTTATTGTGTTATGATAACATGTCCAACCCAATGTAAGGGCTTTTATTGTGTTATGATAACATGTCCAACTCAATGTAAGGGCTTTTATTGTGTTATGATAACATGTCCAACTCAATGTAAGGGCTTTTATTGTGTTATGATAACATGTCCAACCCAATGTAATGGCTTTTATTGTGTTATGATAACATGTCCAACCCAATGTAAGGGCTTTTATTGTGTTATGATAACATGTCCAACCCAATGTAAGGGCTTTTATTGTCTTATGATAACATGTCCAACCCAATGTAAGGGCTTTTATTGTGTTATGATAACATGTCCAACCCAATGTAAGGGCTTTTATTGTCTTATGATAACATGTCCAACCCAATGTAATGGCTTTTATTGTGTTATGATAACGTGTCCAACCCAATGTAAGGGCTTTTATTGTGTTATGATAACATGTCCAACCCAATGTAAGGGCCTTTATTGTGTTATGATAACATGTCCAACCCAATGTAAGGGCTTTTATTGTCTTATGATAACATGTCCAACCCAATGTAAGGGCTTTTATTGTGTTATGATAACATGTCCAACCCAATGTAATGGCTTTTATTGTGTTATGATAATGTGTCCAACCCAATGTAAGGGCTTTTATTGTGTTATGATAACATGTCCAACCCAATGTAAGGGCCTTTATTGTTGTAACTGAGGGGTACAATTCCCTGACTGTATTGATAAGTATGGTATCATTAAACCACTACCGCTTGATGTACTTTAACTTCTGGCCATACAGTACACGATATCTAAGTATGATGAACACTTTCCCACATATGAAATCAGGTCCACACAAATATAACAGTCGAAGGTTTAATATAGCAAAAGGTATATACAACATTCACTTAATTACATTTATGATTTGAATGCACTTGTAAGGCAAATGAGTATTCGTAGGCAAATCAACACTGAATGTCCAATCTCTGGTTACGCAGGAAGCAAGTATACAACCTGGTTCTTTAGGGAACTATAGCGATGGTACTTAAGGATTATAGCGGGGATACTAAAGGGGTCCTGCTGGTTGTAAGTCAGTAGGGGGGGGGGGGGGGGGTGGTTTGGAGAGCCGTCAGCTGCATCCCATCTGGCCAACGATTCCTGGGGAGAATTCAGGTACAGAACACAGTGCCCGCAGGATCTTGATCCACAGATGAATACACTTGGGCCCTCTTGTAGACGGTAGCTGTAGGTCCACAACGAAGGAGAAGCGAGGCGGCCTCGGTCTGGGTTGAGCGCCGTCTCACCTGGGCTCCTCTCGGGGGTAATTCCAACACTCACCGGCGTTGGCTGTTATCCGCTCCACAAATCAAAGCACCCAAAGCAAATAGATATTCCATGCCGTATAGGCTCAGCAGTCGTCCGGGTAGGTAATCCAATGTGCAGGTCCCCCTCGGTCCTCGTCTAGAACTCCTCGGATGCAAGCACCACACGTGGTCTGCCTAGCCTGGTTAAGCTTCTAGATAACACGAGGAGGCGATGGGGGTGCTACTCACTTTAGAACTCGATACCGCACGATGCACCATACATAATAGACTATTATTAACTTAATAGAAATACGTCCCACTCGACGGTACAGTGCCAAACTATGACAATTCAGCTATGAATTTACACGAGGTCTCAATGCCTATTCTGGGGCCAAATAGGCCATACTGCACCACACGTGGGTCGTGGGTGAGGCTTCACGTCTGTTACTAGGTTGGAGGGTAAAGGACTAATGGACTAAAAAGAAAGTTCTACTTTACTTGCGCCATATTTATATGCACGGTGAACAAATAGTACCATTCGTATTTCGGTAGCCGTATTCCTACGCGGAACCGGGGCTAGTTGGGACATGTTCGTCGGCACTATTGAACTTGACTCAAGGGGCTTGTCTGCTGGCGCCAGGTTCTTGTCCAATGAGAGAATGAACTATTATGGGCTGTAGTAGACTAAAGGATATTCAGTGTATATGTACAAAGAATATACAAGGGATATCAAACGATATACAAATACTATTAAATATATATCCATAAATAAATATATATATTCGGTTTAATCTGATCCTTCACAACAATTGTGTTATGATAACGTGTCCAACCCAATGTAAGGGCTTTTATTGTGTTATGATAACATTACCAACCGAATGTAATGACTTTTATTGTGTTATGATAACGTGTCCAACCCAATGTAATGGCCTTTATTGTGTTATGATAACATTACCAACCGAATGTAATGGCTTTTATTGTGTTATGATAACATGTCCAACCCAATGTAAGGGCTTTTATTGTGTTATGATAACATGTCCAACTCAATGTAAGGGCTTTTATTGTGTTATGATAACATGTCCAACCCAATGTAATGGCTTTTATTGTGTTATGATAACATGTCCAACCCAATGTAATGGCTTTTATTGTGTTATGATAACATGTCCAACCCAATGTAATGGCTTTTATGTGTTATGATAACATGTCCAACCCAATGTAAGGGCTTTTATTGTGTTATGATAACATGTCCAACTCAATGTAATGGTTTTATTTAGGGATGTCCGATATATCGGCCTACCTATATTGGCATAAAAATGTGATATCGGAAAATATCGGTATCGGTTTTCAAAAAATATAATATATATATATTTACATTACATTTATTTAACCTTTATTTACCCAGGCAAGCAAGTAAGAACAAATTATTATTTTATTTATTGTCAAAGTATGCATAATGTTGTGTTAATTACACGACAAGAGATATGTAATGTTAATTACCTGAAATTATTCAGTTTTTTGAGGGGGGGGGGGGTACCCTGCATATATCGGTATATCGGATTGGTAAAAAAGCCAATATCGAGCATCCCTACTTTTATTGTCTATGATAACATGTCCAACCCAATGTAAGGGCTTTTATTGTGTTATGATAACATGTCCAACTCAATGTAATGGCTTTTATTGTGTTATGATAACATGTTCAACTCAATGTAATGGCTTTTATTGTGTTATGATAACGTGGCCAACCAATGTAAGGGCTTTTATGTGTTATGATAACATGTCCAACCCAATGTAAGGGCTTTTATTGTGTTATGATAACATGTCCAACTCAATGTAAGGGCTTTTATTGTGTTATGATAACAT
>NC_140165.1:316305197-316310197 GCF_963971535.1 Notolepis coatsorum
ACATCGACTGGAAAGCAACACGTGTGTCTCTAACGTGAGTCCAACATACCGTTCCAGCCACGAAAGGCACGTCTCCCAGTCTCAGTCTGTAGTGCGGCTCTGCAGCATGAGCAGACGGCTGCTGCTGAGGCTTCTGGGAGGAGAGCTGCTGAGGCTTCTGGGAAGAGAGAGAAAAAAATAAAAGAGATACATAATTGGTAGGTTGAACAGTGAAATGCTTAATGTCCTCTCAAAAATAAAGCCGTAAGAAGAAACGGAGGATAAAAGAAAAGACCATCGTTTTGACCCGGAGAGTGGGGTCTTCTTGTGTGTTGTGGGGTCGATGTGCGGGGGCGGGGTGGGGTTCTTTGGGACATGGGAGGTAACAGGCTTGGCTCGGTGGGGGGGGAGCCCCCTGCACTCTCCTCTACTGGGCCAGGCCCAATCGATTCAAGGGACCCGTGTCGCTGGGGCCCGGCTCCGTGTATAGAGGTCCTGGGATATGGGGGGAGCCCTATCTCTCGGGGTGGAGAGATAGGGCTCTCAAGACCCCTACGCTCTGCATCTTCTGGCCGCCTCAGACCTACTCCTATCCAAGCTCCCGGAGGGTCATCAAAGAGAAGCCGCCTATTCTCAGTCCTTGCCCCACAATGGTGGAATGAACTACCCACCCCAGTTAGGACAGCCGAATCCCGTCCAATCTTTCGCCGTCGACTAAAGACTCACTTCTTCAACCATTATCTGAATAAAAAAAAAAATATATATATATATATATATCTAACCCTAACTAACCTTACTGTCATGCACTTGTCCTAATAAACTAACCTACACTGTAACACGCAACACTTGATGAACATTGTTACTCAGCTGATAGAGTTGTACCCTTCTTGCTGTCTTGTCGTACAGAACTTGTAAGTCGCTTTGGATAAAAGCGTCAGCTAAATTACTAAATGTAAATGTAAATGTGGGGGGGGGGGATATGTCTTTATCATTTCTGTTATTTGAATGTATTGTCTGATGTATGTTTTTAAACTAAAACTAAAACTGCAAATAAAAAATGTAAGTTTAAAAAATAAAATAAAATAAAAATGGTCATCAAAGTGTTGAGTGCTACTGTGTAGGTTAGTATATTAGGACTATATAAGTGCATGACAGTGAGGTTAGTTAGGGTTAGATTTTTATTTCAGATAATGGTACCAGACGCAGGTTGACACACAGATCAACACTTGCTAAAATGGACTTGATTGGAGGGGAGAGTCCGATGTGTGTGTGTGTACATATATACTATATATATTGAAAATGTTGTAATTTAGCTGAAGCTTTTATCCAAAGGGACTTACAAGTTCTGTACAACAGGTCAGCAGGAAGGGTACAACTCTCTCAGCTGAGTAACAATGTTCATCAAGTACAGAATACTTTTATATAAAATGCTTCTTTCTGTTTTGCTCCAGAGATTGTGCTAGATAAAAATAGATAAGTATAAAATAAGTATAGTAAGTAAAAAATAGAAGTCAAGTACGTAGACAAAAGTGTTCAATATATATTATATTATATATATAATATATATATTGTGGTATATGGACTGGCAAAGTTCTTCACGACCCTACGATAGAAGGAGGCGAAACCTAGAAAGGATAACAACTCTGCCCCATTCCGGGGATTTCTCCACTCCGCTACGTATCTTCGCTGGGTCGGTCGCCACCCCTTGCGATGAGATAACGTGCCCCAGATATGACACCTCCGATCTGCAGTTTTATTATCTGAAATAATAATATATCTAACCCTAACTAACCTTACTGTCATGCACTTGTCCTAATAAACTAACCTACACTGTAGCACTCAACACTTTGATGAACATTGTTACTCAGCTGATAGAGTTGTGCCCTTCCTGATGACTTGTCGTACAGAACTTGTAAGTCGCTTTGGATAAAAGAGTCAGCTAAATGACTAAATGTAAATGTCCGATCTGAAGAACGAGCACTTACTGAACTTCACTTTCACTTGTAAAAAAAAATATATATATATAATAATTATTATTATCATATTAGATTGTGAAAAAAACAACCCCCGGTGGGCGGTCGTTAGTGGTTAACATACCGCTGTATTCGTTCGGTACACAGCCGTTCGCTACGGTATACGGTACACACTGAAACGGTTCGGTACGGTACGGATACGTGTACCTTTACACCCCTAGTAGGTAGTAATATAGGCAAGGTAGATTATTTAGTGGAAAATACAGTAAAAGACAGTAAGAAGGTTAGTGCCCCCCCCCCCCCCCTTCATTTCAGACATTGTTTGAAGAAGTGTGTTTTTAGGGTTTCGGCTGTCCTGACTGTGGTGGGGAGTTCGTTCCACCATTGTGGAGCGAGGACCCAGAATAGGCAGCTTCTTTTTTGCATCGACTCATGCACCTTTTTGAAAAGCATCTGACATGACGATGGAACACATTTGTTGTTGTTAATATGATTTATATTACTGGTAGTTCATACAAGACATTATCGTCCTCTAAGCCAATCTGCACTTTAACATAGGCCTGGGTTGTTTTTATTTCTGCTAGCGCCGCGGATATAAGAAAGAGGTCATTAAAGCTGAGTCAATGTTGATGGTTTTGTTGAACATTTGTATTTCACAGGAGAGAAAAATACTTTAAAATACTTAAAAGTTGTGGGCGGCTATGTGGCGCTGTTCGAGCCCCGCTCTCCACATTGCTTTCAGTTTAGCTGGTCGTCCACAGTAATACACATTGGCCGTATTACGGGGAGGGAAACTGAAGGGTGGGGATCGGGCGTTGTGGACAGCGACTCCTACGGGTCGGTTGGTGCGCCTGCGCAGTAGAATCAAGAAGCGACGGGGGCGGGCCCCTCCAAAGCCCAGACCCCCGACGCTGAAAGATCGGGCCGTGCAGGTGAAAAGATGCGACGGCTGTTACCTCGAGTATCGGAGGGGACTCGTGCTATGTATGACTTAGTCCACATTGCACCCGGCTTGTGGGAGGCAAGAAACAACGTTCGAAGACAGGGGAGGGTTGAATTGGACGATATAAAAATTGGGATGGGAGAAAAATAGAAAAATGGGAGAAAAAGTGGATTAAAAAATAAATAAAAAACGTAAAAATTTAAAACCACTCTCAAAGAACACCTACGGGAGACTGCAATTCGAAACTGGCCCCTGTAAATGTCCTAACCCAACCCCCTCCAATGTACAGTAAATTACCTAACCCAAGAATACACGAGACCCTCCTTTTGGAACCAAGTATGGTTTTGTCAATATTCCTATGTACAGTTTTGCTTGTACAGTTGCACAGTTTCCCCCCCCCACCCCCCCCCCCCAACCACCTCCAATGTACAGCCCCCCCCCCCCCCCCCCCCCACCCCACCTACCCAACCTCCTCCAATGTACAGTTTCTACGTCAAATGTATTGTACAATTGGAGGGGGGCTTCCCACCCTCCAGAACATTTACAACAAGCGGTGCAGGGGTAAGGCTAAGAGAATCATCAAGGACTCCAGCCACCCGAACAACTGCCTCTTTGAACTGCTGCGGTCAGGCAAGCAATACCGGAGTCTCAAGGCGAGCACAGAAAGACTCAGAAGAAGCTTCTATCCCCAGGCCATCAGGCTGCTCAACGAACAATAAACACTATGCAACATTGCAACAACCATCAAATGCACACAGCACACACATCCACACACTCACTTTAAACAAACAACACACTGCAGCACCCACTCTCCACACTTTAGATCACCTAAACACACTTTATATTTATTGGTAAAGGATTTGCACTACAACTCGTACACCTTACTGTAAATTGTACCTAAATTGTACCTCATCCCATTTCTGCTTTGAACTATATAGTATTGTATATTAGTACATTGCATAGTATATTGTATATTGTATGGTAACTCAGTTACTTCTATTCTGCATCGAACATTGTACATATGTCTATACTGAACACTGTGACCTCTATTTTTACTTCTTTTTACATGCTACTTTATTTTATTTCATACTTATCTTGTCTAGCACAGTCTCTGGAGCGTAACAGTAAGAAGCATTTTGTATAAAAGTATTCTGTACTTCTGTATGACAACTATTAAAGAAACTTGAACTTGAAACTATACTCTCTTCTCTAGACTCTTTTTGTATCACAAACAGTACTGTATTTGCAAATCTGGTATAATAAATGTATAGATGTAGCAGTACTGTCTATCTGTATGTTGTGTATGTCATATGTTATGATGAATTGAAAATGGGGGACCCCGATATAAACGAGACGAAAGTCTTTCTCTGGTCTGCATCCCCTTAACAATTGTATGTATTGAGCTGTACTGTACTGTACCCATTCTGCAATCTGTTAATAACGTTTTCAATCAATTCAATCAATCAATCAGATACTGTATTCAAAGAAAGCTATTAAAATAGTCTTTGAATCTAACTATACTTTCTTTGTGTTGATTTTACATTAATTCCATGATTTTACTCAAGTAAATATCTGTTACAAGCTTCGGTCTTAAGTAGAAAAATGCAATTTTTTATCTAGATAAATCTAGCTTAATTACAGAAATGTGTGAGATTAATTAGTAAATTTGTATCCATTTAATCTATTGACGGCACTAATATGTGTGTGTGTGTGCGTGTGCGTGTGCGTGTGTGTGTGTGTGTGTGTGTGTTCTCAGTGGTACTCAAGACAGACTCGTGGGACGTCCTTCCTTACTTTGGAAGAGGGCCTCTTCTCTCTCGACCGTCTCCTGTGGGGGCGTGGCGACACCGAGCGGAGCAGGATCCTATTGGCCTCCAAGCCCGTCTGTAACTGAGGAGGAGCCAACGAGAAAGCAGAACACACCTGAGTAACATATTGTGTGTGCGTGTGTGTGCATGACTATGAGTGTGTGTGTATGAGTATGTGTATATGTGTGTGTGTGTGTGGGTGTGTGTGTGTGTGTGTGTATGTGTGTGTGTGTGTGTGTGTGTGTATGTGTGTGTGTGTGTGTGTGTGCATGAGTGTGTGTGTATGAGTATGTGTAT
>NC_140165.1:316315197-316350197 GCF_963971535.1 Notolepis coatsorum
TGTGTGTGTGTGTGTGTGTGTGTGTGTGTGTGTGTGTGTGTGTGTGTGTGTGTGTGTGTGTGTGTGTGTGTGTGTGTGTGTGTGTGTGTGTGCACCTCAGCTCTGTCCTGTGTGTGCGTCAGCCTCAGGTACTCCTGCTCCAGACGCCCCAGCTTCGCCCACTGGGCGCGCTCAGACACGGAGTCGAGAGCGCGCTCCGCCCCCTGCGCTGCCTCCATGGAGACCTGGGGGTATCGGACAGACATCAGTACGATCAATCAATCGATCAGATTTATTTATATAGCACATTTAATAACATGACACGTGTCAACCAAAGTGCTGTACAGAGGGTAGATACATAGATACATATTGACAACAATCACACTCCGTTTTATGGGAGGGCACACAGGCAAACAGGGCATGAGTCGGTGAACGGGAAAGGCTAGTAGGTAGAAGTGGGTTTTGAGCCTAGATTTGAAGGCATCTATCGAGGAGGCGAGGAGCCTAATGGAGGTGGGGATGCTGTTCCACAGTTCAGGGGCTGCGACAGCAAAGGAACGCCCCCCCCCCCCTGGGCTTAAGGTTAGACCTCCGGAACTGTCAGGAGCCTCTGATCGGCTGACCTGAGGGACCTGGTGTTGGAATAGGGGGATAGGAGGTCTGAGATGTAGGAGGGGGGGGGGCTGACCATTAAGGGCCTTAAAATCTATCCTGTAGCGTACTGGAAGCCAATGAAGGGAGGCAAGGATGATGTGGTGTCTCTTTTACGGGTTCCGGTCAACAGTCTGGCAGCGGTGTTTTGTACCAGCTGTAGGCGGGACAGGGAAGACGGGTTGATGCCTATATAGAGGGAGTTGCAGTAGTAGAGCAGACGTCAGTACTAGGGGGTTGGGCATCGTTTGGATTTGAACGATTCCGATTCTCCATTTCGATCCCTGATTCTCGGCAGCTTATTTCGCAGGAGATTCTTTTTTTTTTTTTTATCCTTTCTTTTTTTTCATACTATTCACATTGTTGTCAGTTG
Source organism: Notolepis coatsorum (assembly GCF_963971535.1). Lineage (NCBI taxonomy): Eukaryota > Metazoa > Chordata > Actinopteri > Aulopiformes > Paralepididae > Notolepis > Notolepis coatsorum. The sequence goes on from NC_140165.1 coordinate 316,316,201, forward strand.
ACTTGATACAGTTTAATTTGGTTGCTGTACTGTAACTAAGGTATTAATTAACACATTTATTTATACAAAAATATATATATATATATATCGAAATGTAAACATCCTCTTAACGGTTCCGGAAAACCCTAGTCGGTACCGCTGTAGAGGTTTCAAGGAGCTCAGAGCAGCTAGCGTGAGCCGTTATAGGGTTCTGTTGTCGTGTGTAGAGGTGGGAATCGACACAGCAATATATCGTGAGATGTTGCGCGACAATATATTATATCGATACAGTGACGCCGAGTAGCGATATTAAAAGAAAAAAAATATATATACGTAATTAAAATAATTAAAATAAATTACTGCAATAAAAATTATTGGAATGAGGTGAAAAGACTGAAAACGTTATCTTATTGTGTGTGAGACCCTAACAACCTGCAGGGTGGACGGTGTGTGAGACCCTAACGAGCTGCAGGGTGGACGGTGTGTGAGACCCTAACGAGCTGCAGGGTGGACGGTGTGTGAGACCCTAACGAGCTGCAGGGTGGACGGTGTGGATAATAACCCTGTTATTCTGAGTGACTCACACCGTTAGACATGAACACACTCTGTGAACTGCTCTCCATGCAAAACGCAAAACGTAAAAAAACGAACGAACTAAAACGAAAACGCAAAAAAAAACGCAAAAAAATGAACGAACTAAAACGAAAACGCAAAAAAACGAACGCAAAAAAAAGAACGAACTAAAACGAAAACGCAAAAAAACGAACGAAAAAAAACGAACGCAAAAATATTTACGAACTCAAACGAAAAAGAACAAAAAAAAAGCCAAAAAACGAACGAACTAAAACGAAAACGAACGCAAAAAAAAGAACACAAAAAAAGAACAAAAAAAAACGAACAAAAAAAAAGAACGCAAAAAAACGAACAAACGAAAGCAAAAACGCAAAAAAACGAACGAACTAAAACGGAAACGCAAAAAAAAATGCAAAAAAGTGAACGAACTAAAACAAAAACGCAAAAAAACTAACGCAAAAAAAAGAACGAACTAAAACGAACGAAAAAAAACGAACGCAAAAAAATGTACGAACTCAAACGAAAAAGAACAAAAACAAACGAACTAAAACGAAAACGAACACAAAAAAAGAACACAAAAAAAGAACACAAAAAAAAGAACAAAAAAAAAGAACGCAAAAAAACGAACAAACTAAAGCAAAAACGCAAAAAAACTAACGAACTAAAACGGAAACGCAAAAAAAAAACGCAAAAAAAAGAACGAACTAAAACGAAAACGCAAAAAAAGAACGAAAAAAAAAGAACGAAAAAACAAATGTACGAACTAAAACGAAAAAGAACAAAAAAAAACGCAAAAAAACGAATGAACTAAAACGAAAACTACCGCAAAAAAAGAACAAAAAAAAAACGAACGGAAAAAAAAGAACGCAAAAAACCCTGAACCCTGTTATTCTGAGTGACTCACATGCAGGGTGGACAGTGTGTGAGACCCTAACGAGCTGCAGGGTGGACGGTGTGCGAGACCCTAACGAGCTGCAGGGTGGACGGTGTGTGAGACCCTAACGAGCTGCATGGTGGACGGTCATGTGTGAGACCCTAACGAGCTGCAGGGTGGACGGTGTGTGAGACCCTAACGAGCTGCAGGGTGGACGGTGTGTGAGACCCTAACGAGCTGCAGGGTGGACGGTGTGTGAGACCCTAACGAGCTGCAGGGTGGACGGTGTGTGAGACCCTAACGAGCTGCAGGGTGGACGGTGTGTGAGACCCTAACGAGCTGCAGGGTGGACGGTGTGTGAGACCCTAACGAGCTGCAGGGTGGACGGTGTGTGAGACCCTAACGAGCTGCAGGGTGGACGGTGTGGTGTGCGAGAGGGCTGGGCGATATGGAAAAAAATAACGATAACGATAACGATATGATAATTTTATTTTATTTCTCGATATCGATAATTATCGAATTGTTATAAGTATAAAAAGAATTTAAAAAAAAATAAAATAATTTTTTTTTTTTTTTTTTTAACAACAGGTGTATGTTTATTTTGCAGCAATTCTTTGTCGTCGCCGCCATCTTTAGTGTTACAGCCCCTCACACTCCAGTTCTCAGGCTGCAGCTGGTTTAAAAGCTAAAGTAAACCGGCTTCTCTGCTGGCTGTGGCTCCAGGGGAGTTGAACAGTTCTGGCTCTGCTAGTTTCTTTTCTATCTTTTGGCGCTTTTTTGGTGGACAAACCACCGCACATGTGCACCGTGACTCGTGACTGGAGTCTAGCTCTGCTAGCACACATAGCCTACTGTGTACAGACGGTTTCAAACTGTATTTTAAATTAGAAAGCAAACAAAATAAATGGACAAGAGAAAAATAAATCTCAATTTGGTCAGTATTGTCATTTGGACAAGCAAAGCCATTACTTTAAGCTGCAGGCAAGAAAGACAAGTCTGTCCACTGTCTCTGGTTTTAAAACTGCCCTGTTGCAGGTCAAATTTTTATTTTTATTTTTATTTATTTTTTATTATTAAAATATATCGCAATATTTATCGTTATCGTTATATCGCCCAGCCCTATGCGAGACCCTAACAAGCTGCAGGGTGGACGGTGTGTGAGACTCTAACAACCTGCTGGTGGAGCAGGCCCGTCCGGTCTGCCTTGGCGTGACACACCATCCTCCTCATGAGCTCCAGCTGCCTCTCCAGCTGCAGGCAGCGGGACTCGGCAGCTGCCAGTTGGCCGACCAGCGCTGTGGGGGAGAGAGGGACACAGAGAGAGATGTGAAGAGAGAGAGAGAGACGTGGGAGGAGACCAGCGCTGTGGGGGAGAGAGGGACACAGAGAGAGATGTGAAGAGAGAGAGAGAGACGTGGGGGAGGAGACCAGCGCTGTGGGGGAGAGAGGGACACACAGAGAGAGATGTGAAGAGAGAGAGAGAGACGTGGGAGGAGACCAGCGCTGTGGGGGAGAGGGACACGGAGAGAGATGTGAAGAGAGAGAGAGACGTGGGAGGAGACCAGCGCTGTGGGGGAGAGAGGGACACAGAGAGAGATGTGAAGAGAGAGAGAGAGACGTGGGGGAGGAGACCAGCGCTGTGGGGGAGAGGGACACAGAGAGAGATGTGAAGAGAGAGAGAGAGACGTGGGGGAGGAGACCAGCGCTGTGGGGGAGAGGGACACAGAGAGAGATGTGAAGAGAGAGAGAGACGTGGGGGAGGAGACCAGCGCTGTGGGGGAGAGGGACACAGAGAGATGTGAAGAGAGAGAGAGACGTGGGAAGAGACCAGCGCTGTGGGGGAGAGAGGGACACAGAGAGAGATGTGAAGAGAGAGAGAGAGACGTGGGGGAGGAGACCAGCGCTGTGGGGGAGAGAGGGACCCAGAGAGAGATGTGAAGAGAGAGAGAGAGACGTGGGAGGAGACCAGCGCTGTGGGGGAGAGAGGGACACACAGAGAGAGATGTGAAGAGAGAGAGAGACGTGGGGGAGGAGACCAGCGCTGTGGGGGAGAGGGACAGAGAGAGATGTGAAGAGAGAGAGAGAGAGACGTGGGGGAGGAGACCAGCGCTGTGGGGGAGAGAGGGACACAGAGAGATGTGAAGAGAGAGAGAGAGACGTGGGGGAGGAGACCAGCGCTGTGGGGGAGAGGGACACAGAGAGATGTGAAGAGAGAGAGAGAGACGTGGGGGAGGAGACCAGCGCTGTGGGGGAGAGGGACACAGAGAGATGTGAAGAGAGAGAGAGAGACGTGGGGGAGGAGACCAGCGCTGTGGGGGAGAGGGACACAGAGAGAGATGTGAAGAGAGAGAGAGAGACGTGGGGGAGGAGACCAGCGCTGTGGGGGAGAGAGGGACCCAGAGAGATGTGAAGAGAGAGAGAGAGACGTGGGGGAGGAGACCAGCGCTGTGGGGGAGAGAGGGACACAGAGAGAGATGTGAAGAGAGAGAGAGAGACGTGGGGGAGGAGACCAGCGCTGTGGGAGAGAGAGGGACACAGAGAGAGATGTGAAGAGAGAGAGAGAGACGTGGGGGAGGAGACCAGCGCTGTGGGGGAGAGAGGGACACAGAGAGAGATGTGAAGAGAGAGAGAGACGTGGGAGGAGACCAGCGCTGTGGGGGAGAGGGACACAGAGAGAGATGTGAAGAGAGAGAGAGATGTGGGAGGAGACCAGCGCTGTGGGGGAGAGAGGGACACACAGAGAGAGATGTGAAGAGAGAGAGAGAGACGTGGGAGGAGACCAGCGCTGTGGGGGAGAGAGGGACACAGAGAGAGATGTGAAGAGAGAGAGAGAGACGTGGGGGAGGAGACCAGCGCTGTGGGGGAGAGAGGGACACAGAGAGAGATGTGAAGAGAGAGAGAGACGTGGGGGAGGAGACCAGCGCTGTGGGGGAGAGGGACACAGAGAGAGAGATGTGAAGAGAGAGATGAGAGAGACGTGGGGGAGGAGACCAGCGCTGTGGGGGAGAGGGACCCAGAGAGATGTGAAGAGAGAGAGAGACGTGGGAGGAGAGATATAAAGAAAGAGATGCAGGATGAGAGAGATAAAGAAAGACGTAGAATGAGAGAGATATAAAGAAAGAGATGCAGGATGAGAGAGATAAAGAAAGACGTAGAATGAGAGAGATATAAAGAAAGAGACATAGAATGAGAGATGAGAAAGAGGTGTAGGATGAGAGAGAGATGAGAAAGAGGCGTAGGATGAGAGAGATGAGAAAGAGGTGTAGGATGAGAGAGATATAAAGAAAGAGACGTAGAATGAGAGAGATGAGAAAGAGGTGTAGGATGAGAGAGAGATGAGAAAGAGACGTAGAATGAGAGAGATGAGAAAGAGGTGTAGGATGAGAGAGAGAGAGACGTGGGGGAGGAGACCAGCGCTGTGGGGGAGAGGGACACACAGAGAGAGATGTGAAGAGAGAGAGAGACGTGGGAGAGGAGACCAGCGCTGTGGGGGAGAGAGGGACACAGAGAGAGATGAGAAAGAGGTGTAGGAGGAGAGAGATAAAGAAAGACGTAGAATGAGAGATGAGAAAGAGGTGTAGGATGAGAGAGATGAGAAAGAGTCGTAGGATGAGAGAGATATAAAGAAAGAGATGTAGGATGAGAGAGATAAAGAAAGACGTAGAATGAGAGAGATATAAAGAAAGAGACGTAGAATGAGAGATGAGAAAGAGGTGTAGGATGAGAGAGAGATGAGAAAGAGGCGTAGAATGACAGAGATGAGAAAGAGGTGTAGGATGAGAGAGATGAGAAAGAAAGAGACGTAGAATGAGAGAGATGAGAAAGAGGTGTAGGATGAGAGAGAGGTGAGAAAGAGGTGTAGGAGGAGAGAGAGATGAGAAAGAGGTGTAGGATGAGAGAGATGAGAAAGAGGTGTAGGAGGAGAGAGATAAAGAAAGACGTAGAATGAGAGATGAGAAAGAGGTGTAGGATGAGAGAGATGAGAAAGAGGTGTAGGATGAGAGAGATATAAAGAAAGAGATGCAGGATGAGAGAGATAAAGAAAGACGTAGAATGAGAGAGATATAAAGAAAGAGACGTAGAATGAGAGATGAGAAAGAGGTGTAGGATGAGAGAGAGATGAGAAAGAGGCGTAGAATGACAGAGATGAGAAAGAGGTGTAGGATGAGAGAGATGAGAAAGAAAGAGACGTAGAATGAGAGAGATGAGAAAGAGGTGTAGGATGAGAGAGATATAAAGAAAGAGACGTAGAATGAGAAATGAGAAAGAGGTGTAGGATGAGAGAGAGATGAGAAAGAGGTGTAGGATGAGAGAGATGAGAAAGAAAGAGGTAGAATGAGAGAGATGAGAAAGAGGTGTAGGATGAGAGAGATATAAAGAAAGAGACGTAGAATGAGAGAGATGAGAAAGAAAGAGATGTGGGATGAGAGAGAGATGACAATGAGATGGAGGATGAGAGAGATGAGAATGAGAGAGATGAGAATGAGATGGAGGATGAGAGAGAGAGAGAGAGAGAGAGAGATGACAATGAGAGGAAGGAAAGTGTACACACGGACCCATATCTAGAACGGGACTCAACGGGGAGATGCAACAACCACGCTACCAGCAGCAGGGTTGGGTGGTACCGTTTACATTTGAACAGATACCGGTACTTGCAGTACCAGTTACTGGGATTCGGTATCGGTACCCAACGACGGTACCTTTTTTCGGTACTTAACTCTGTAATAATAACAAAACAATTAGGAGGACGGAGCCAGCCTGCAGACTTACCACTAGGGTTGGGCACCGAAAACCGGTTCTAATAGGAACCGGTTCCTAACTTCCGGTTCTGGAACTGGAAGTAACATATTTGCATTTCGATTCTTAATTTCGATTCTTAAAAAAAGAAAAAAAATTACTTTGTTAATTAATACCCTGGTTACAGTACAGCAACCAAATTAAACTGTAACCAAACCAAAACAATTCAAATGTTTAAAAAAAAAAAAAAAATCTCCTGCGAAATAAGCTGTGACCCGTTTTGACCTGCACCTCAAAGAATCGGAATCGAGAATCGTTTAGAACAGGAATCGATATGGAGAATCGGAACCGGAATTGTTCAAATCCAAACGATGCCCAACCCTACTTACCACCTGACAAAAGTGGTTGGACTGACCTAGTGGCCGACCCAACATTGCCATTCCTAGAGCCCCTTGCCGGTGGAGCCGAGTACAGGTCCTTGGCAGACCGTTAACCTATCCGCCAGCCGCCAGGTTTGATACCAAATCAGACATACAGACGTGAGTGATTACACTGCCCCCTTTGTGCATTGTGTACTTGTGTAGCGAAATAACGCACATTTATAGGCCAACAAAACAACATGTCAAGACAACTGTGGTACTACATGATGTACCATGATGTGACCCTCCTGTAAACACTAGGGCTGAGCCCAAACGTTCAAACCGTCGTTCGTTACGTTGGCATTCAAATTCTAAATCAACATTTGAATTTTTTAATAATCTATAATCTATTCATTCTGTTTAAACCAATGGGGTTTTTCTTCACAGTTGCAGATAAAGATTAGGCTACACTAATATTATAGTATTAAAAGAAACTGATGCGTTGTGTACATTAAAGAAAGTTGATTTAATAAAAAATAAAAAAAAAACTTGTTTAATCAGATTAATCACTTTATTCAAATTGAGGATTTAGTTTTGAGGATATTTATTTAGAAAAAAAAGAAAACATTTAAACATTAAAAGAAAATCTTACTAAAAACGAAGGTTCGATTAACGTCCGTTCGGAAAAACCCTGACGAAGTTCGAATCCCAAAAACAGGCTTCGGGGAGACAGCCTTTAGTAAACACACACTCACCCTGATTGCAGTTGGGTTGTTCACTGGTCTGAGAGTCTGAGAGTCTGTGGGCGGCCCTCTCACTCTGGAGCGGTGGGCGTGTGGCTGATGCATCCTTCCCCATGGTGTGCACACTCAGCTCTGCTCGGCCTCTCTCCGACTCCAGCCTCCTGGTCTTCTCCTGGAGGTGCCTCAGGGCCGACAAGATGGCTGCACGCACACACACACGCGCACACACACACAGAGAGACACACACACACACACACACACAGACATACACACACAGAGACACACACACACACACACATACACACACACACACACACACACACAGAGAGACACACACAGGTTAATATTAACCCTTGATAGGTCACAGACTGTGCAGTGTGAAGTGTAATTGAGACTGAGAGACGATAGGACAAAATTAAAACTGAACCAAAATCTTGTCGACACCGACGCCCCTGCCTCCCGTGTGTCTAGTGCGTCCCGTCTTGACAGATTGGCTTTGGTGCAGACGTATTATTTATGCCATGCTGTATAAATGAATGGGATTACAAAGTAACAAGGCAGTCGGCAGGATTCTGGAACTCAGCGAACTCGCCTGATCTCTATAACCTACCAAAGTCAGCCCACGTTTCCCCGCTTCTTAAGAGCGCTGCACTGGCTTCCCATCGCCGCGCGAATCCGGTTCAAGGCCCTTGACCTGGCATACCGGGCAGCGAGGGGAACGGCTCCCTCCTACCTCCGGTCAATGGTTTCTAACTACACACCCTCTCAAGACCCCTACGCTCTGCGTCTTCTGGCCGCCTCAGACCCACTCCTACAATGACCCACAATTAGGGATGTCCGATATTATCGGCCGTAAAATGTGATATCGGAAAATATCGGTATTGGTTTAAAAAAAATAAAAAACAATAACAATATTATTATATATATATCCAGTGAAATTATTAGTTACCTGAAATTATTCAGTTTTTTGGACGGGGAAACCCTGCATATATCGGTATCGGTTGATATCGGTATCGGAAATTAAGAGTTGGACAATATCGGAATATCGGTATCGGTAAAAAAGCCAATATCGAGCATCACTACCCACAATGGTAGAACAAACTTCCCACCACAGTCAGGACAGCTGAAACCCACCCAATCTTCCGTCGTTGACTAAAAACACACTTCTTTAACCAATACCTGAAAATGAAAAAATAAAATACTAACCTTGTAAAGTCTTTCACTAGTGCACACTCTCCTACTAAGGAATCTACCTGTACCTACTGTGCTAATGTCCACTCAAGTCTGTAGCACTCAAGTTCGACACTGTTTGACAAACAATGTTAACTTACCCTTAGCTGCCAGAGTTGTAGCCCTCCTTCCTGCTGACTTGTTGTACAGAAATTGTAAGTCACTTTGGATAAAAGCGTTCAGCTAAATGGCTAACTGTAAAGTAAGTGATGGGTCCGAGGCCTGAAAGCTCAGTATGGACGCAGTCCATCCGGATGGAAGAGAACTAGTGCGAAAGGCATGTTGAACTAACTAAGATGTGATATAATACTGTAGGCATAGGCGGCGGGTAATGAAGGCTAGGCTAGGCCTACCCAAATTAAATGTTATGCTGGAAATGTTGACATGTATATATAATATATGTGCGCAGGCTGCAGCGCAGCATTATATAGGCTACTATATTTGTGTGCGTCTTGTGCAGTAGCCCGGCCGAGGTGTCAACGGCCAAGGAGGTGTCAATCGGCTAGGACTCAGTGGTTCCCAAAGTCGGGGTCGCGACCCAAAGGTGGGCCGCGAGCAGCCACGTGTGGGCCGCGAGATGATTATAAAAAAAAAAAAAAAAAAAAAAAATTATTTTTTTATTTTAATTTTTTTTGTCAGGCCACTGAACTTAGAAGCAGGCCAGGACAGTGTTTCTAGTTGTATTCTAAAATTCTATTCTATTGTATTCTAAAATGTGACTATATGGTTTTATATTAACTTAATAAATAAACAAAAACGAAAAATCTACTTATTTCAACGAACATTTCAAACTAAATAACAGATTATGCACATAAAACGCTGAAAACAACCGAAGCAACAATAGTATTTTAATGAGGCTATTATTATTATCATTATTATTTTGCAACAAGTTAGCCCTCTCATAAATAGCACATATAAATGAATAACTAACTTGAACTAACTTAATAGGATTGAAGTGATATTTGGCTTAAAAAATCGGTCGCCTGGCAAAAAAAAAAGAAAAAAAAGCCAGACGATGTGCATTGGGCCGCGGCTCTCTGACGCCTTATTTTCTGGGCCCCGGCCTGAAAAGTTTGGGAACCCCTAGGTGGCGGCGTTTAACATTCCAAGTACAGGCACAGTAACCAATCACGCGTAGGGGCTCAGGTTAAATACAATGCTCAGAACAACAATGCGCCAGGCAAGACGGTCAACTCTGAGAGAGTCTGCTTCACGTTGAGAAAGTGATCTCACAGACAAAGTTAAAGCAGCAAAGATCATTGACGCCAAGACGAAACGTCGCATTTTGCTGCATTAAAAGGTAAGACAATGGTCAATATATTATATATTATTGGATGCCTTCATTTGAACACTTAATTTGCACTATATATTAAATGCGTGGGGCTCGCCTCGCATAGCCTAGTGGGTGTATGTGTGTATTGACAAAAAAAAGGAAAACTTGTGCACGCTCCGCGCGATATAGCCTACACTAATGTTCGGCTCACCCACTGCCGATGACTGTAGGGGTGGGAGTGATGGCATACTAGATGTGGGGGGGGGGATAGCCTCAGAGTTTAGGAAGATATCTACACCGTGCAGGGGGATTATGATATCACTGTCGCTGAGGCATCCGGGCATGGTGGTGTCAGGTTACACTACACATAGTATAGTCGTCATGGAGACCACAGTGAATAGAAACAGAGTGTTGGAGAATGCATCACACACACACACACACATGATTACCTGCACTGTTGGTCTCTGGGAAGGCCTTGCTGGGTGATGACAGGCGGGGGGTGTAATGTGTGTTTCTTTGGGGTGTGTGATGCGTGATGAATGTGTTGATGAAGGGCCGATGAGGAGGGTATTCTTTGTACGATGACAGACTGTCAGACACCACTGGACGCAGCTCCGGTCGAGGACCATACGACGTCTGTTCGTAAAAATAAATATCACATTTAGGGCTGCAACGATTAGTCGACATAATCGACGACGTCGATTATAAAAAATCGTTGACGAGAAATTCTTGCGTCGATTAGTCATTAAAATATATATTATTATAATTTTTTTTTTTTTTGCACTACCTATCTTTGTGAAAGTGGCTTCTCAGCTCTGGTCCAGCTGAAGACTTCTTAGCTTAACATAACAGACCGACAGTAAGTTTGGGGGAACTAATGGGATAACTGGGGATGTTGTTTGGTCCTGACAAAAGTCTCAAAGCAACTCTGAGGTCATGCTCAATGTCCAATCTGTTCCTCTGCTCTGTCTTCAGCTGGACCAGAGCTGAATTTTTTTTTATATAATTGTTTTTCGATTAGTCGACTAATCGAAAAAATTATCGACAGATTAGTCGACTACCAAAATAGTCATTAGTTGCAGCCCTGACACCCAATGATGAGGAAGAGGACATGGGTCAATAATGGCACTAAACTATTGTCTACTCTATACGTGTTTGTAACGGTGTAAAACAGCATATAGTAACAATAGTAACTTCACCATGGGCCACTGACTTATATCTCGCCATGGGTAATGCCTGAATATGGACTGTATTCTAACATGTTATTAACGTGAGTGAGCATTAACACCAGGGAAGTTATAAGACCGTTAGCTCCGTTGTTAGGATCTATGGGTAACAGTACTGTATATTTGCATATCGTATACGTCACAAATGTAACAGTACTATATACCTGTATGCCATGTATGTCCCTATGTCATAAATGTCATGATGTCATGTATGTTGTGTATGTTATAAATGTCACTATGAATTGAAAATGGGGGACCCTGATGTAAACAAGACGAAAGTCTTTCTCTGGTCTGCATCCCCCTTAACAATTGTGTGTATTGAGCCGTACTGTATTGTACCCATTCTGCAATCTGTTTAATAAAGTTCTCATTCATTCATTCATTCATTCATTCATTCATTCATTCATTCATTCAGCTAACCAACCCCCTGACAACTCAAGCGTGACGTCAACCACCGTCTACTGTAGCTTTACATCAGTTTGATTGGCGCTGCATGTCGTTACTCACACAACTTACAGATGCACGGTATGAATGAATGATTGAAAACTTTATTAACAGATTGCAGAATGGGTACAATACAGTACGGCTCAATACACACAATTGTTAAGGGGGATGCAGAGACCAGAGAAAGACTTTCGTCTTGTTTACATCAGGGTCCCCCATTTTCAATGCATCAGGACATACACGACATACAGATAGACAGTACTGCTACATCTAGACATTTATGACATACCAGATCTACAAATACAGTACTGTTTGTGATAGAAAAAGAGTCTGAAAAAGATATGACGTAGAAACTGTACATTGGAGGAGGTTGGGTGTTGGAGGCTAACAGTAATAGCTATAATAATCAGTCACCAGGCCGTCTAGCTACTCTTAAATATAAAAAGGGTGGAGACACACAAGCTAGATTGTTTACTAACTGACATGATGCTGAGATGATGCTATAGAGAGGTAGGTTACCTTCTCCCGCGCTGCTGCTGCTGCCACGGCGGGTGTTGTTGACAGCGTCTCCATGGAGATACAGCCGGCTCTTCTGTCAGCTGGGTGAACAACAACAACAACAGAGTCACTTACTGACAGTAAATGTTTCGTGTTGTTATTAAAGTTATCATCATCGCCGCCACTCGCAAGGGAAGAATTGTGAAAACAACACTCCCTCTCAGCTGGGTATGAATGATTCCTACCACGGTGTCGCCCGTTTAGTAAAAACGCTCTTCTTCTTCTTCTTCTTCTTCTTCTTCTTCTTCTTCTTCTTCTTCTTCTTCTTCTTCTTCTTCTTCTTCTTCTTCTTCTTCTTCTTCTTCTTCTTCTTCTTCTTTTCTATTTTATTGGCGGTTGGCAATCCCTTTCGATGAGCATTACCGCCATCTACTGATAAGGAGTGTGTGTAGCTGTTTCAAGTTTCTTTATTAGTTGCCAAAATACAGAAGTACAGAATACTTTTATATAAAATGCTTCTTTCTGTTTTGCTCCGGAGATTGTGCTAGATAAAAATAGATAAGTATAAAATAAGTATAGTAAGCATAAAATAGAAGTCAAGTACGTAGACAAAAGTGTTCAGTATATACATATATACAATGTACAATGCAGTCAGAGTAGAAAAGTAACTGAGTTACAATACAATATACTATATACTATACAGTACAATGCAGGAATGGGATGAGGTACAATTTAGGTACAATTTACAGTACAGTGTGATGAGGTATGGGTTGTAGTGCAAATTATTTACCAATAAATATAAAGTGTGTTTAGGTGTTCTAAAGTGGGCAAAGTGGGTGCTGCAGTGAGTTGTTTATTTAAAGTGAGTGTGTGCGTGTGGATGTGTGTGCTGTGAGTGCATTTGATGGTTGTTACATAGTGACGTGTTATTGTCATTTAGCATTCTGGATGTTCTAAATCCTGTAAAATAAACCTGTTGTTCTCAGAAAATAAAATAAACTCTTCAAACTTCTCCAGAATTTCTTTGCAATATGTCAGCTATTTTAAGTGCAATCTTTTCACTCTGCAATTTCTCGATAAGAACTGTTCTTTGCCGTTGATATGTACACTGTTCTACGACATGTTCTACCGTTTCTTGACTAACACCACACTCACATTGCCCATTCGTATGCTTGTTTAAAAGAATGAGGTTGGGACATACAGGGTTGAACAGTACGTTAGTAAAGTTAAAAAAGCATACTAATGAACAATGTAAGTGCGGTGTTAGTCAAGAACCGTTTCTTGAGTAGAACATGTTGTAGAACAGTGTACATTATATCAACGGCAAAGAACAGTTCTTATCAGGAATTTGCAGAGTGAAAAGATTGCACTTAAAATAGCTGCCATATTGCAAAGAAATTCTGGAGAAGTTTGTATGAAGAGTTTATTTTATTTTCTGAGAACAACAGGTTTATTTTATTTTTAGAACATCCAGATCCACACTCCTTATCAGTAGATGGCGGTAATGCTCATCGAAAGTGATTGCCAACCGCCAATAAAATAGAAAAGAAGAAGAAGCTCCTCCCCTTCGTCGTGCATCGCTACTTAAAACCAACGCGTCTAGCCTGCCAACCGGAAATGTAGTTTTTTACCTGACTCAAAATGTACTCATCGGAACGGAGAAGTTATGCGAATAGAACTACATCAACCACATATACGCGGTTTCCGGTTCTAAAGGGGGCGGGTACATGGTTTTCCGGTTTGAAGTGTTTGTGGCGGCGGTCCATGAGCCGCACTTTGCTGTAGTAGAAGTGACAACAACCTCATGTAAATCATAATTTTGTTTCTTCTTGCACACAGTTGTTACGTTATTATTATTATTATTATATCACACCCTCCTGGCTGGGTTGACATTAATCTATGTGTCAAAAAAAACAGACTTTATTTTACTTTGACATGTTAGTTAATTAACGTTAGCTGTCGAGTTGTAACGTTAGCCATTAGCTCCATTATTAGCTTGTGCACCGTCCCATGTTAACAACTGCCTGGCTAGCTAACCATTATGAGCTTATATTGGTCTATCGTTAAGTTTGATTAATACAGTTAGCGATGATGACATTATTACAGCATGATTATGTGATTCATAATTTACATAATAATCATAACTGAACGGCTCTGCAGGTGACCTGGCTGTTACTAGGAGACGTGAAGCTGCTCAACATGACTTCGGAAAGCACCATGTAAGTCTTATTATAGTTCTTGTTGACGATCATTTATATAAATATATATTGGTTTATCAAACCATGAGCATTGAAGTGTTAATACCGCCGTTTTGATTGCTTGAAAACTTTATTAACAGATGGCAGAATGGGTACAGAATGGGCAGTACTGTCTATCTGTATGTCATGTATGTCATATATGTCATGATGAATTGAAAATGGGGGACCCTGATGTAAACAAGACGAAAGTCTTTCTCTGGTCTGCATCCCCTTAACAATTGTATGTATTGAGCTGTACTGTACTGTACCCATTCTGCAATCTGTTAATACAATTTTCAATCAATCAATCAACAATACAGTACGGCTCAATACAAAACAAACTGCTAAGATGATGCAGACCAGAGAAAGACTTACGTCTTGTTTACATCGGGTCATCATGAGTGGGGGGGAATTAACCCCAAACCCTAGCAGTGTTATGGGACATGAGACCACCACAAAAAAGGCACACCGTTGATTAAACCAGCTCTATTTCTGAATATTTGTTTAATTTGTTTATTATACGGATCCCCATTAGTCCACACCCATCGGTGAACGATTACTCTTCCTGGGGTCCAAACACCTAAGTTTGGAGTAATAATAACAAAACAATATGAACATAAAAAACACTTTAGCTTGAGTACATGCTCAATATCTGCAAAATCACAACACAAATAAATAGGCTCCAACCACAAATACAATACTAACTAAATAAATCAATAACCCAACTGTATTTCATCATTCATAAGAGCGTTGTTTAACTTTTTCTTGAAAGTACATTTGTAGCTGATAATCATTATATTCACAGGTATTCAATTCCAGCATGCAGCAGCTCTATACATTACGGTTGATTGATTGATTATGTTATTAACAGATTGCATAATGCGTACAATACAGTACGGCTCAATACACACAATTGTTAAGGGGATGCAGACCAGAGAAAGGCTTTCGTCTTGTTTACATCAGGGTCCCCCATTTTCAATTCATCATTCATAACATATGACATACATGACATACAGGTAGACAGTACTGTTACATCTAGACATTTATGACATACCAGATCTACAAATAATACAGTACTGTTTATGAATACAAAAAAGAGTCTAAAAAGAGAGTATATGCATTTGAGGGGGAAGAAACTGTACATTGGTTCTCTTAACCCTTTCACTTCCACACGACAGAAGGTTAGCCCTTTACTATCACACAACTGGTGGCGATGCTCCATCATTAGCATCCATCATTAGCTAATGATGCTAATGATGGAGCATCGCCGTCGGTTGTGTAATAGTAAAGGGCTAACCTTCTGTATTGTCACAGTGAAAGTTAACCGGCTGTCGTGTGGCAGTGAAAGGGTTAAGTGCATTTGTTCTGTGGCAGTTTTTAATCTAATTGGTTCATATTGCTGTTGCCAGGGACGACGAGGACACCTTTAAGATCCTGATCGCCACAGACATCCACCTGGGCTACATGGAGAAAGATGCCATCCGCGGGAACGACACGTTCAACACCCTGGACGAGATCCTGAAATGCGCCAAGACCAACGAGGTCCGTGTTGTGGAGGAGCGATGGACTCCAGCTTGTAACTGTGTTTGAATGTCTCTTGAGTCAAGTGGACGAGGGAACCAATCTCATGTCGTCTTCTGTCTCTGTATGTGGATACGTGTGTGGTAGGGCTGAGCCCGAACGTTCGGACCTTCTAAATCAACATTTGAATTTTTAATTAACATAACAAAATATATTTATATATTTTTTTCTGTGTTCATTCTGTTTAAACCAATGGGGGTTTTCTTCACAGTTGCAGATAAAGATTAGGCTACACTAATATTAAAATAAAACATTTATCATAAATTATGTAGCCTATCTGCATCCGCTTGGCACTCTGCGCTCCATCAAGACGTTACCATCACTTTCGTATTCGAATTGAGGATTTAGTTGGAAGATCAAAATGTAAAAAATTTGTTTTAATTAAAAACGAAGGTTTGAACGTCCGTTCGGAAAAACCCTGACGAACCCTGACATCCCGTGACTTCAAGTTTTGTTTTGTTTTATTTGTTTACATTATAGTGAAATGCTTGGTTCTGTATGAGCCTGAGATTGTCCTTCATACAGTAAAGAGTAAAATAATAAACCAAACACTATACAAAATATACAATATTAGGGCGGCTGGGTGGAGCAGCGGTCTAAGCGCTCGTCACCAACGCAAGAGACACCGGTATCGAATCCGGCTGTCAGCGTTGCCTCCGGCTTGGCCGGCCGTCATACTGGCTCAATTGGCAGAGTCAGCGGGAGGGAAGCCGGTGGGGTGGTATTCTGGTCGTTGTAAACAGCGACTCCTACAGGTCGGTCACGGCGCCTGCACAGCAAAGAAGGGATATGGTGAAGGTAGTGTGACCTCCCACGCGTTACACTTCACCAATGAGAGTCCGCGCTGGCAGGTGAAAAGAGGTTGCTGGCTGTGACGGAGGAAGCATCTGATAGACTTCAGGACTCCCTAGACCAGGGGTCAGCAATCTTTACTATCAAAAGAGCCACTTTTACCCCCTCCCACAAAATAAAATGCTCACGGAGCCGCACAACCTATTTACCCTTAAAATGAAGATAACACAGTGTATAACGTTTTATATATCCCCAAGCATACCCCACATTTAGCATAAAACGCCTGACAATTGCATACCCAAAGTAATTTGCGATTTATTGTACTTTATACTTATAGCACACAGTTTGTTGCATTAATGGGATTATAAAGCAACAAAAACAAAAAAATTGACTTTTTATTGCTGTTTTTACCTGTTATAACAAAGGAAAACCTCAAACTCTTATGAAGAGGAGAAAAAATACTGGCTGTGTAGACCTATTTTTAAATAAAACACAGAAGAGGAGACAAAACACTGGTGTCTGTAGACCGACTTTGAAATAAAACCCTGAACTATGTAAGGGATAATGTATAGCTACGAGGTCATTGTCGCAAAATAATTGACCGACACAGAGTTTAGAATACCGAGGCGCCGCGCAGAGGTGTTCTAAACGCAGTGAAGGTCAATTATTTTGCGACAATGACAGAGTACAGCTATAAATTATCCCGCTTATTACATAGCTAACTTACTAACAATATACCTAATTCATTTTACACCATCGACAAGACAAGATCAAATGCAGACGCAGTTGTTCTGTTCTGTGGCTCCGCGCTGTCATCGCCGGCAGCTTGCACTGATGAGTGCAGCTGTGCATATGCTGAGCAGCTTTCATGACTGCGATCTAAATGCTTGATTGCTCCGGCTGCGAACAGCGGTCATTATTGCTCGGTTGCCCCTGGTAGCGGTGGATTATCGAGAAATAACTGACCGCTGCTATGGGCAACCGAGCGCTAATCACAATCAAGCATTTTAGCGAATGTGAAAACGCCATGTAATAATCGGGTATATTTGAGTCCTTCCCTTATTTGTGGAACATTTATAAAATAAAAAGTAGTCCACTTTGAAAAAAGACTACCATGTGTAGACCTACTTTGAAATAAAACACAGAAAAGGAGAAAAAACACTGGCATCTGTAGACCTACTTTGAAATAAAACCCTGAACTATGCAGCTCTATTAGAGTCCTTCCCTTATTTGTGGAAAATCTATCAAATAAAAAGTAAATTTGTCCTTGTTCGCAAATTCCGCACCACATATCAGGCATACAGGTAACCCTTTTGTTGACTAAATATCTTAGTTGATGAAATATTTTTTTATTTCAGTGTCACAGTATGACATCGATCTCCAAAATAAGAAACAAATAAATAAAATGTACATTCTTATTATTATTTTTTGGCCAAGGAGCCGCAGCTGATTGGCTAAAGAGCCGCAGGTTGCCGACCCCTGCCCTAGACCGACCAGTGGCACATGCGAGCAACGACCAGGAAGGGGAGGGGGGAATTGGCATAACGACTAAATTGGGATGGGAGAAAATCAGAGAAAAACAGGAGGAGAAAAAGTGGATAATATACAATATTCAAAACGATGAGGTAGAAAGGTAGTGCAAATCATTTTAGTAAGAAATAGATGACATGGCGTACTGTTAAAAGTGTTTAAACTAAGTGAATGTTAAAGGTGGATGTTTAAAGTGAGTCTGTGCAGTGCATGTGTAATAGTGTAGAATGGGTGAGATGCGTCAGGACTTAAGCCCTGGACCCGAACCAAACCTCATCATTCCTCGTTTGCTCTCGCTCTCCTGGTGACGATGCTCCTCTCTCTTCTCTCTTCTCTCTCCTCCCTCCTTCTCCTCTCTCCCCCCTCCTAACCTCTCCTCTCTCTTCCCTCCTCCCTCTCCCTCCTCTCTCCTCTCTCCCCCCTCCTAACCTCTCCCCCCTCCTAACCTCTCCTCTCTCTTCCCTCCTCTCTCCTCCTTCTCTTCCCTCTCTCTCTCCCCTCCTAACCTCTCCTCTCTTCCCTCCTCTCTCCTCCTTCTCTTCCCTCTCTCTCCCCTCCTAACCTCTCCTCTCTTCCCTCCTCCCTCCCTCCCTCCTCTCTCTCCTCTCTCCTCCCTCCTTCTCCTCTCTCCCCCCTCCTAACCTCTCCTCCCTCTCCCTCCTCTCTCCTCCTTCTCCCTCTCCCTCTCTCTCCTCTCCTAACCTCTCCTCCCTCTCCTCTCTCTTCCCTCCTCCCTCTCTCCTTCCTCCCTCTCTCTTCCCTCTCTCTCCTCTCTCTCCTCTCTTCCCTCCTACCTCTCCTCTCTCTTCCTTCCTCTCCCACCTCCCTCTTCCCCCTCCTCCCTCTCTCCTTCCTCCTCCCTCTTCCCCCTCTCCTCTCTTCCCTCCTCCTCCCTCTCCCTCCTCTCTCCTCCTTCTCCTCCCTCTCTCTCCCCTCCTAACCCCTCCCTCTCCTCCCTCCTCTCTTCCCTCCCTTCTCTCTCCTCCCTCTCTCTCACCTCCTAACCTCTCCTCTCTCTTCCCTCCTCTCTTCCCTCCCTTCTCTCTCTTCCCTCTCTCCTCTCTTCCCTCCTACCTCTCCTCTCTTCCTTCCTCTCCCTCCTCCCTCTTCCCCCTCTCTCCTCTCTCCTCCCTCTCTTCCCTACCCCCTCTCTCTCCCTCTCTCTCCTCTCATTCCTCTCCTCTTCTCTCTACTCCCCCCTCTCCTTCCTCTCCTCCCCCCTCTCTCTATCTCCCCTCTCTCTCCTTCCTCTCCTCTCCTCCCCCTCCTCTCCTCCCTCTCTCTCTCCTCTCCTCCCCCCTCCTCTCCTCCCCCTCTCTCCCCTCTCCTCCCCCCTCATCTCTCTCCTCTCCTCTCTTCCCCCTTCTCCTCTCCTCCCCCCTCCTCTCCTCTCTCTCCCCCCTCTCCTCTCTCCTCTCCTCCCCTCTCCTCTCCTCCCCCTCTCTCCCCCTCTCCTCTCCTCCCCCTCCTCTCCTCCCCCTCCTCCCTCTCTCCTCTCTCCTCTCCTCCCCCCTCCTCTCTCTCCTCCATCTCTCTCCTCTCCTCTCCTCCCCCCTCTCTCTCTCCCCCCTCTCCTCCCCCCTCTCCTCTCCCCCCTCCTCCCCCCTCTCCTCTCCTCCCCCCTCCTGTCCTCCCTCTCCTCTCCCCTTCCTCTCTCCTCTCCTCTCCTCCCCCTCTCTCTCCCCCCTCTCTCTCCCCTCTCCCCCCTCTCCTCTCCTTCCTCTCTCCTCTCCTCTCCTCCCCCTCTCTCTCTCTCCTTCCCCTCTCCTCCCCCCTCCTCTCCTCCCTCTCCTCCCCTCCTCTCTCCTTCCTCTCTCCTCTCCTCTCTCCTTCCTCTCTCCTCTCCTCTCTCTCCCCCCTCTCCTCTCCTCCCCCCTCCTCTCTCTCCTCTCTCCCCCTCCTCTCTCCCCTCTCCCCCCTCGCCTCCCTCTCCTCCAGGTGGACTTCATCTTGTTGGGAGGAGATCTGTTCCATGAGAACAAGCCGTCTCGGCGCTGCCTGCACACCAGCATCACGCTGCTCAGACAGTACTGCATGGGGGACACGCCCATCCTGTTCAACATCCTGAGCGACCAGGCCGTCAACTTCAGCACCAGCAAGTCAGTCTGGCTCCTCCCCCGTGAGCAGCGTCCATGAAGGTGTTCTCCTCCATGTTGGATCAATGTTCATCCAGGTGTGTGTGTGTGTGTGTGTGTGTGTGTGTCTGTGTGTGTGTGTCTGTCTGTGTGCTTGTGTGTGTGTGTGTTTTGCAGGTTCCCCTGGGTGAACTACCAGGATAACAACCTCAACATCTCCATCCCTGTGTTCAGTGTTCACGGTAACCACGACGACCCGACTGGGGTAAGCAGCCCCCCCCCCCCCCCTCACCTCCCGTCGACGGGATGTCTTCAGCCAGTGGTTCTCAAACTACTTCTGTCGCCCCCCCTCGCCCCCTCACACACAAAATAGTCGTGAAATCTGGGCCAAGTTTAAATGGATTGAAATAACATCAATATTATTTCTTTCAAATTGCGCAAAAGACTTAACAATAACACTACATCAGTAACAATAACCAAAAACGGTGGGGAAATATTATGAAATGTGCAAGCCCTTTGGCTAGAACAATAACATACAGAACAATGCAGGTCAATAGACACTCGAGACGGCTTTTTCACAGCGAAATCTCACCAAGAGAAGCTTCGTGGTATTTTTCCTTGACTTGGTTTCTGGTTTATTGACGTTACCGTCACACTTGTTTTTGTTTTTCCGAAGCGTCGCTTGTCTTCCTTTTTCAGGGATGTGATTTTAACCGGATTTCTGTTTTTTCAGACCTAAAATCATGATGAAAAAATATTAATAATAAAAAAAAATTGTAAAAAAAAAATATATATATATATATATATATATATTTCTTTTATTTTCATCCGTCCAGCCTGACGTTATCATTGGGAATGGCTCTGAGTTCGAAAAGGGCAAATACCGCCCCCTATCGTCTCCCGGATGGTAATGCACATCATTGGATTGGATTGAGTGAAAAAGTGCATCAGAGAAAAACTCCGCTCCAGGGTTTCCCCATCTCTGGCAAGCAGTGTCTGTTACCAGATTCACTGGCGAGGCTCGGAGCAGCTTTCGATTATGCGTTTCGGACTATAACGTTGGATCAATAAACGCGATCAATATTTGGAATGGCGATCAGGAATTGGATTCATCTTTTTGCAGAACATCTGATCTGAGGTCAAGGAATCTGTTACCAGTTTTGGGTTAATCAGAGTTGTTTTTCACAGCGTTCACAACGTGTGTGTGTGTGGCGTTAGGCGCTGAGCGCGGCGCGAATAAATGATTTTTCAGCCCGCTTTTGTATCGTGCATAAGAACACAAATACTCTCGATAATCTAGCGTTTATTTGAAAACGATTCATAAATCAGCCGGAAAATGACAACGTGTTTTGTGTATTCCAGTAAATGGCTATTATCGTGGACATTTTTTTTCTTTCTAGAAATCTCCAAAACTATGCTCGTATTCAAAACGGTATAAAACGGAAATGTACTGATGAAAAAACTATCCGTTTCGTACATGTTGACTGCAAGCAAGTCATTGATAAGCGACAGGTGTATTAGACACATAGAGAGATATAGTTTAATCGCTCGCAAATGTGCTCGTCCTCCCATTGATTAACGTGCTGGCATCCAAGCGATAAATCGTCATATCCGGCTGGCAACCAATGTGTTGAGGCGCAATCACATCCCTGCTTTTTGTCCCTGTCAAAATTTCTCTCCACTCTGTTCACCTACTGGGGACGACAGTGGCTCGGGAGGTAGAGCAGTCGTCTGGTAATCCGGAGCTTCCTGGTTCGATTCCCGCTCCTCCCGGGCAGCGTGTTGAAGTGTCCTTGAGCAAGACACTTAACCCCTAATTAGGGCTGCCGCCGATTACCGCATTTACCGCGGTATCGCTGTTACTCACGCCCACCGCAGCGTTTAACTGAATACCGCATCACCGCTGTTTTTTTATAATAGTACTCTCAACCAAAGCAATGCAACGGAAAATTTGATTGACTGTCGATTCTGCCAAATACGTCACACCGCTTGCTGCTGTTACCACCAATCGGCAAGCGCCAGTCGTTTTTTACTTCCTGGATGTTAGCCATTGATCACAACAAGGCTAACAACATTAGCTCCCCGCCGGAGTGGACTACAAGCGCTCCACAAGAGTACTAAACGAGGCATAATGATTTTACTGCAACGAATTTTATAATAAAAGCCCTTCGTTCTATACACTTGTCTGATTGAAAACTTTATTAACAGACCGCAGAATGGGCACAACTCAGCACGCTCTGAGCAAAGAAAGGAACTGAGATATGAATTGAGTAATGCTTGCCTTGCTATGGTCCGGTAAATACGCTGATGTTATTGAACGTGTAACTATATAACGTTAATGCCACAAACGAATGCCTTTGTTAATCATAAGTAGTAACTTTATAATAATAATAAGAAGAAGAAAGGGTCTGGGGGGTAACCGCCGGGCGCTACCACCCCTGCCCGCGACACCGAGTGAACGGCGCACCACCAGAGGGGAGACTTCGAATCCGTGTTTCACTTTCAATAACGAATGCGTGCTTGCCGAATCCCAAACAATATTCATGCTGCAAAGTCATCCTCTAAAGATAGACATTTAGACTAGAGGCAGGCTATATGCTATAAAGAGTAGACTACTAAAAAATAAAAATAAATGCATTCAAACTTTTCTTTTTTTTTTGTGGTAATCGCGGAAATATCGTAGGAAATATTTCGCAAATTTGTGCGGTAAGGAAAAAATCAATACCGCGGCAGCTCTACCCCTAATTGCTCCTGATGAGCAGCAGGTTGGCACCTTGCATGGTCGGTCGCCTCCGACGTTGGTGTGTGAATGTGTGAGTGAATGGGTCAAATGTGAGGGACAAATTGTAAAGCACTTTGGATAAAAGCTGTTGTATAAATGCAGCCATTTACCATTTACTGACACCGTGAGCTGAGCTGAACCCACTCTGTTCACTACTGACACACTGTGAGCTGAGCCCACTCTGTTCACTACTGACACACTGTGAGCTGAGCTGAACCCACTCTGTTCACTACTGACACTGTGACCTGAACCCACTCTGTTCACTACTGACACACTGAGCTGAGCTGAACCCACTCTGTTCACTACTGACACACTGTGAGCTGAGCCCACTCTGTTCACTACTGACACACTGAGCTGAGCTGAACCCACTCTGTTCACTACTGACACACTGTGAGCTGAACCCACTCTGTTCACTACTGACACACTGAGCTGAGCTGAACCCACTCTGTTCACTACTGACACACTGTGAGCTGAGCCCACTCTGTTCACTACTGACACACCGTGAGCTGACCTGAGCCCACTCTGTTCACTACTGACACACTGTGAGCTGAGCTGAGCCCACTCTGTTCACTACTGACACACTGTGAGCTGAACCCACTCTGTTCACTACTGACACACCGTGAGCTGACCTGAGCCCACTCTGTTCACTACTGACACACTGTGAGCTGAGCTGAGCCCACTCTGTTCACTACTGACACACTGTGAGCTGAGCTGAACCCACTCTGTTCACTACTGACACACTGTGAACTGAGCCCACTCTGTTCACTACTGACACTGAGCTGAACCCACTCTGTTCACTACTGACACACTGTGAGCTGAACCCACTCTGTTCACTACTGACACACTGTGAGCTGAGCTGAACCCACTCTGTTCACTACTGACACACTGTGAGCTGAGCCCACTCTGTTCACTACTGACACACTGTGAGCTGAACCCACTCTGTTCACTACTGACACACTGTGAGCTGAGCGGAACCCACTCTGTTCACTACTGACACTGAGCTGAGCTGAACCCACTCTGTTCACTACTGACACACTGTGAGCTGAGCTGAACCCACTCTGTTCACTACTGACACACTGTGAGCTGAGCTGAACCCACTCTGTTCACTACTGACACACTGTGAGCTGAACCCACTCTGTTCACTACTGACACACCGTGAGCTGACCTGAGCCCACTCTGTTCACTACTGACACACTGTGAGCTGAGCTGAGCCCACTCTGTTCACTACTGACACACTGTGAGCTGAGCTGAGCCCACTCTGTTCACTACTGACACACTGTGAGCTGAGCTGAACCCACTCTGTTCACTACTGACACACTGTGAACTGAGCCCACTCTGTTCACTACTGACACTGAGCTGAACCCACTCTGTTCACTACTGACACACTGTGAGCTGAACCCACTCTGTTCACTACTGACACACTGTGAGCTGAGCTGAACCCACTCTGTTCACTACTGACACACTGTGAGCTGAGCCCACTCTGTTCACTACTGACACACTGTGAGCTGAACCCACTCTGTTCACTACTGACACACTGTGAGCTGAGCGGAACCCACTCTGTTCACTACTGACACTGAGCTGAGCTGAACCCACTCTGTTCACTACTGACACACTGTGAGCTGAGCTGAACCCACTCTGTTCACTACTGACACACTGTGAGCTGAGCTGAACCCACTCTGTTCACTA
Organism: Notolepis coatsorum; assembly: GCF_963971535.1. Taxonomy (NCBI): domain Eukaryota; kingdom Metazoa; phylum Chordata; class Actinopteri; order Aulopiformes; family Paralepididae; genus Notolepis; species Notolepis coatsorum. The sequence goes on from NC_140165.1 coordinate 316,340,820, forward strand.
CTGACACACTGTGAGCTGAACCCACTCTGTTCACTACTGACACTGTGAGCTGAGCCCACTCTGTTCACTACTGACACACTGAGCTGAGCTGAACCCACTCTGTTCACTACTGACACACTGTGAGCTGAACCCACTCTGTTCACTACTGACACACTGTGAGCTGAACCCACTCTGTTCACTACTGACACACTGTGAGCTGAGCTGAGCCCACTCTGTTCACTACTGACACACTGTGAGCTGAACCCACTCTGTTCACTACTGACACACTGTGAGCTGAACCCACTCTGTTCACTACTGACACACTGTGAGCTGAACCCACTCTGTTCACTACTGACACACTGTGAGCTGAGCTGAACCCACTCTGTTCACTACTGACACACTGTGAGCTGAACCCACTCTGTTCACTACTGACACACTGTGAGCTGAGCCCACTCTGTTCACTACTGACACACTGTGAGCTGAGCTGAACCCACTCTGTTCACTACTGACACTGAGCTGAGCTGAACCCACTCTGTTCACTACTGACACTGAGCTGAGCTGAACCCACTCTGTTCACTACTGACACTGAGCTGAGCTGAACCCACTCTGTTCACTACTGACACACCGTGAGCTGAACCCACTCTGTTCACTACTGACACTGAGCTGAGCTGAACCCACTCTGTTCACTACTGACACACTGTGAGCTGAACCCACTCTGTTCACTACTGACACACTGTGAGCTGAACCCACTCTGTTCACTACTGACACACTGTGAGCTGAACCCACTCTGTTCACTACTGACACACTGTGAGCTGAACCCACTCTGTTCACTACTGACACACTGTGAGCTGAACCCACTCTGTTCACTACTGACACACTGTGAGCTGAGCTGAGCCCACTCTGTTCACTACTGACACTGAGCTGAGCTGAACCCACTCTGTTCACTACTGACACACCGTGAGCTGAACCCACTCTGTTCACTACTGACACACTGTGAGCTGAACCCACTCTGTTCACTACTGACACACTGTGAGCTGAACCCACTCTGTTCACTACTGACACACTGTGAGCTGAGCTGAACCCACTCTGTTCACTACTGACACACTGTGAGCTGAGCTGAACCCACTCTGTTCACTACTGACACTGAGCTGAACCCACTCTGTTCACTACTGACACACTGTGAGCTGAGCTGAACCCACTCTGTTCACTACTGACACTGTGACCTGAACCCACTCTGTTCACTACTGACACACTGTGAGCTGAACCCACTCTGTTCACTACTGACACACTGTGAGCTGAACCCACTCTGTTCACTACTGACACACTGTGAGCTGAGCCCACTCTGTTCACTACTGACACACTGTGAGCTGAACCCACTCTGTTCACTACTGACACACTGTGAGCTGAACCCACTCTGTTCACTACTGACACACTGTGAGCTGAACCCACTCTGTTCACTACTGACACACTGTGAGCTGAACCCACTCTGTTCACTACTGACACACTGTGAGCTGAACCCACTCTGTTCACTACTGACACACTGTGAGCTGAGCTGAACCCACTCTGTTCACTACTGACACACTGTGAGCTGAACCCACTCTGTTCACTACTGACACACTGTGAGCTGAACCCACTCTGTTCACTACTGACACACTGTGAGCTGAACCCACTCTGTTCACTACTGACACACTGTGAGCTGAACTGAACCCGCTCTGTTCACTACTGACACACTGTGAGCTGAACCCTCTCTGTTCACTACTGATACACCGTGAGCTGAACCCACTCTGTTCACTACTGACACACTGTGAGCTGAACCCACTCTGTTCACTACTGACACACTGTGAGCTGAACCCACTCTGTTCACTACTGACACACTGTGAGCTGAACCCACTCTGTTCACTACTGACACACTGTGAGCTGAGCTGAACCCACTCTGTTCACTACTGACACACTGTGAGCTGAACCCACTCTGTTCACTACTGACACACTGTGAGCTGAACCCACTCTGTTCACTACTGACCAGGGTTGTCACTTTAACAAAAAAATCGAATTTGATATTCTTTGCAAAATTGTAGACGAATTCGATTTTCAATGTAAACATAATTTTTTTTATATATATATATATATATATATATATATATATATAATTCTTTTTTTATACTTTAAAAAAAAATCAATGTTTTGGCAACTTTTTCTTTTACCATGGTATGTCTGGTTATTATTGTATTGTGTTTTGTTTGTTTTGAAAAAAAGGAAAAAAATTAATTATAATAATAAAAGAAAAATTATTCGAATTTCTCCCTTCATGTTTGAATCTCGTGTTTGTTCAGCGTGTTGGTTCCGCGCGAACTGACCCCCCCCCACCCCCCCACCCCCCCCTCCGTCGTGCCTCTGCGTCCCCCACTTTGAGAAACACTGGTCCAATGGCACACACACGTGTCCACCTGCACGCTCACATACATGTGTCTTGTTTGTGCCCGCGTGTTTCTGTGTGTAATGCCCCTCCTGCTCCTCTTCTCTCTTCAAGGCCGAAAGTCTGTGTGCATTGGATCTGCTGAGCTCCTCCGGTCTCGTCAATCACTTTGGTCGCAGCCAATCGGTGGAGAGGATCGAGATAAGTCCCATCCTGATGCAGAAAGGAAGCACCAAACTCGCCTTATATGGCCTGGGTGGGTGTGTCTACTAGCCTTATATGGCCTGGGTGGGTGTGTCTGGAAGAGAGACTCAGTTCTCAGGGCTGTAACCGTGTGGAACAACTCACCAAATTTGGTGTTGGAATGTAATGCGTTATTGCAAGTCTTTGAGTAACATTGTGGAAATGCCATCTGACGTCAGTCAATATTAGTGGGTGGGACTCGATTAAAATCTTTTATCGAATTAATTGGAGACTTTATAGTTAATTAATCTAAATGAATCACATTTTAATCGCATATCAATATTTGATGCGAAAAGCAAAATGTTTCAATGAAAAAAAAATTGAGAAAAAAAACACTAAAAACTAGGGATGTCCGATATTATCGGCCGATATCGGCATTAAAATGTGATATCGGAAAATATCGGTATCTGTTTTCATTTTTTTTTTTTTTCTATAACCTTTATTTACTCAGGCAAGCAAGTAAGAACAAATTCTGATTTTATTTATTGTCAAAAGTATGCATAATGTGTTGTGTTAATTCCACAACAAGAGATATGTAATGTTAATTACCTGAAATTATTCAGTTTTTTGGGGGAGGAAACCCTGCATATATCGGTATTGGTTGATATCGGTATCGGAAATTAAGAGTTGGACAATATCGGTATATCGGTATCGGTAAAAAAGCCAATATCGAGCATCCCTAATTCAAAATATAGAAGCAGACAGTTAGTTGGAATAAGCCTAATGACTTAAAATGGAGATAAATTGTAAAAGGATAAAAGGGAATGGCCGGTTTTACGAGGAACTACATTGTGACTCACGTTCTGCCAATGATTTTATTTCACTTGTTCCAATACAGATTCAGATTCAGATGACTTTATTCACCATATTATTGTACAAAGGTACAAATGGAACGTGATTTGACATTACAGTGCATGAATTTTTTCCCCACAAATAGGAATAAACATAATAATAAATAAATAAGTGCAAAACGGGACAGAACAGTGAGACAACAATAAGACAGTAAAGTGCTGTGGTTGGGGACATGGATACAGTGCAACACAGTGATACGCTTGTTCCAATACTGATACATTTATTTCAATATAGATTAGGGATGCTCGATATTGGCTTTTTTACCGATATACCGATATTGTCCAACTCTTAATTTCCGATACCGATATCAACCGATACCTATATATGCAGGGTTCCCCCCCGCCAAAAAAACGGAATAATTTCAGGTAATTAACATTACATATCTCTTGTTGTGGAATTAACACATTATGCATACTTTTGACAATAAATAAAATAATAATTTGTTCTTACTTGCTTGCCTGGGTAAATAAAGGTTATAGAAATGTAAAAAAAAATAAAAAAATGAATACCGATATTTTCCGATATCACATTTTAATGCCGATATCGGCCGATAAAATCGGTAGGCCGATAATATCGGACAGCCCTAATATAAATACATTTGTTTCAATACAAATAAGTTTGTTTCAACATAAATAAGTTTGTTTCAATACAAATAAGTTTGTTTCAACATAAATAAGTTTGTTTCAACATAAATAAGTTTGTTTCAACATAAATAAGTTTGTTTCAACATAAATAAGTTTGCTTCAACATAAATAAGTTTGTTTCAATATATACTGCTATGATAACATGTCCGACCCAATGTAACGGCTTTTCTTACGCAAGTAATGCAGAAGTTATTATTATTGACCTGCTGCCCATTTGTGACCTCTGTTCCTAAAGTCATCTGAACTCTAAGCTAAGGTTGTAATTTAAATAACAATGTTGTGTGTGTGTGTGTGTGTGCGTGTGTGTGTGTGTACTGTAGGCTCCATCCCTGACGAGCGTCTGTACCGGATGTTTGTCAACAAGCAGGTGACCATGCTGCGACCCAAAGAAGACCAAGACCAGTGGTTCAACCTCTTCACCCTCCACCAGAACAGGTGCGTGTGCAGATTTTAGGTTTGGCGAGTGACACTGAGAGGTCTGCCCACCACCTGGCGTGTAGTTCACATCGATACTCTTATTTTGAAAATCCTGTGCGGGTCTCATTTCCGCCTCAAGCGCAACTCCAGTCATAATATCGATGGCTCCGGCAGTTAGCAACGTTCAGGTTCATATGATACTCTTATTTTGAAAAAACCCGTGGCAACGAGTCATATCCGCCCCAGTCCGTGCTTCTGCTCGCATCAACACAGAGGCAGTCTGCTCTAGTCTAGTGCGGACCTCCGTGAGCTAACGTTACTGTTTAAACAATGACCCAGTCAACTATTCACTTTTAGTTTAATACATGACGAGGCATTGTCTAACGGTATCTAGCTGGCGAGCTACTGATAGCTGCTGATATCAACAAATGCTCCAGCAATAGTTGAGTGCATGATACCTCCGTTGAAGTCTGTTCGCTCGGTAGGCAACGTTAGCTCACGTTAGCTCTATATGTCCCAGTAAACTAAATAGTTCACTGAGTCGTTGTCTTAACGTTATCTAGCCGGCTAGCAGTAGCTACAGATAGCTCCTGGTATCAATGTCTTATAACATTGATTCGATGCGTATTCGAGCTGCAGGCATGCTGAATGTGATTTGACCAATAGGGTCCAGCTGCAGCGCCGGATAATTGATTCGATGCCTATTCGAGCTGCGGGCATGCTGAATGTGATTTGACCAATAGGGTCCAGCTACAGCGCCGGATAATTGATTCGATGCCTATTCGAGCTGCGGGCATGCTAAATGTGATTTGACCAATAGGGTCCAGCTGCAGCGCCGGAGAATTGATTCGATGCGTATTCGAGCTGCAGGCATGCTGAATGTGATTTGACCAATAGGGTCCAGCTGCAGCGCCGGAGAATTGATTCGATGCGTATTCGAGCTGCGGGCATGCTGAATGTGATTTGACCAATAGGGTCCAGCTGCAGCGCCGGAGAATCCTGGCTGCATCTGGAGGCTACTAAGTATACACACAGACAGTGGAGCTGTTTGCAGATAGCGAGAAGTCACTTCAGAGAGAGAGAGCGAGAGTACAAATTTAACTCTGGCCTCTTTAAGTGTCTATTCTTCAACGTAATAGCTTATCTACTTGAAATGTACTGAACAAAAATTTATATATGTGACACAAAAATGCGTAGTTTTTTTGGTCGGTAAGAAATATGCTTGGCGGGTAGAATTTTCCCATCTACCCGCCACTGGCCGGTGAGTCAAAAAGTAAATTTAGTGCCCTGTGTGTGTGATAGAGATAGAGAGGGGGAGAGAGAGAATTATTTTTGGCAGTGGGTTTAGGTGAGGTCTGTCAAATGAACATCATGCTGTATTCACTATAGTCTCTGGCTGGGTTCCATGGGAACAGCTGGAGGTAACCTATAGGGAGGTGTAGTCTGACTGGTCCCGCCCCCGTATAGGGATTTATCATTGATTGGGAAAATGGATTATCGGCTATTGTAACAATTCTGCCGCATGGAAATTGAAAAGCTTTCCATTTGTGCACAAAATGAGTTCCCTTCCATCACTAACATTATTGTTTAAGCATTTTTGGTTGAAATAAAATTCTGCAATTATTTTTTTTTACGACTAATTGCGAATATTTTCATGTTGAGCTATAGACTGTGGATGAATACGCACATAAAGGTACACCATGCAAATGTTCACGCTTTATTTGTTTTAAACGAGACGATTGAGGGTGCTTTCACACCAGAGCTGTTTGGTCCAGACTATCGGACCAGAGTTCGTCTCCTCGGATAGTCCGCTTTTTTTGGGGTGGTGTGAATGCTCAGTCGAACTCTGGTGCGGACCAAACACGCAAACTCTGGTCCGCGTGAAAACGTAGGTCTCGGTTCGCTTCATCGGACCAAACGCAAAGACCAAATATAGGAAGTGACCTGATAAACTGTGCATCTTGGGTAGAAGGAAACAAAACAGCGCGCATTCACTGCAAAACAGGCACGCGGTAAATATGTCTCGTGGACAGACGTGGGCGAATGACGAGGCGAAAGCCCTGATAGAAATATGGGCAGAGGACCAAATTAAACAGCTACTTGTGGGCACTCATAAAAACAATGCGGCGTGCAAGTTGTTTAGCGAGAGGATGGTGGTAATGGGCTTCAATAGAACAATGGATCAATGCCACGTCAAAATAAAAAAAACTGCGTCAGCAATATATTAATAAATAAGCAGAGAATTAAATTAGATGTCCATAACATTTGTGTTTTTAATTAGCATAGTCTAAATAAATATGAATTCAAGAAGTTAAATACTGAATTAACGACACATATTTATTAACAGGCTGAAAGTGAAAACGAATAACAGGCTGAAAAAACAATTAGACTATTTAATATAGGCTAAACACAGTAAAATATAGGCTAAGCGGTGCGTAAAAGGCAACTTTGGCTATAGCCTTCTAAAACTATTGAATAGGCTAAACTTCGTTTTAACTTCTTCAATTCATATTTCTTTAGTTTGCAATGATGCAACTGCAAGGCAATGTTCCGAGACATATTACATTTAATTTGTTAGGCTATTTGAATACACCGTTAGCCCTAAATGGTGGATTCAAATAGCCTAACAATTACAAATATATAAATATGTCTCGGAACATTGGCTTGCAGTTGCATCATTGCAAACTAAAGAAATGTGAATTAAATAAGTTAAAACGAATAACAGGCTGAAAAAACAATTAGCCTATTTAAAGTCTGTGACTTGCTTAGAAAAAGTGGGAGTTCGGGGGACGAGAAAGACGAGTTCCCTTGGTATGACGACCTGGACGTTATACTTGGCACAAGACCCACATCCAGCCCGAAACATATCGTTGAGTCTTTCGAAGACGAGACCCATCAGACGGCATCACCAGCACCGCCACCGACTGAAAACTGTGACGCCTCCGCTGATCTGGAGTCTGTATTTCTGTGTGTCTAGTACAGTGTTTCTCTCTTCACTTCACGCCAGAGCTCTTTAGCCCTGCCCCAGATGGAAACATTAACCCAGGCACACTTGTAGTCCAGAGGGCTCGCAGTAACACACACACACGCAGGCGCGCGCACACACACGTTAGGACTCGCAGTCACGCACACACATTCCCACTCTCTATTGTGTCCAATAGACGATCGCCCTTTTCGACCGCGTGACATTGTTCAGAAAGCTTGACAAATTGCAATGTGAATGCAGACCGAACCAAATGGAGAATGCAACAATGTTGCAACTTCACCCCCCGAATCGCACCGAGTCCACCAAACTATATGTGAAAGCGCCCTTAGAAATGGGCAATGGGGAATTACATGGTGATTTACTGCACATTGTAACTGAGCTAGCACTCTGCCTCTTTCACTAAATTGAACACATGTTCAATGTTAGCTTGCTAGCTTACGTTTACTAATGTTGCGCAATGTTGCTAACATTAGCTCGCTCGCTAATCGGTCGACCGTAATGCACATTCACCATTATTGGCTACTATAAATGTCACGACGATCAAAAGTCCCTCCCTAGCATACCTGTTTTTACAGGACACGCTTAAATATGTGGAATCAAATAGCATTCTGCTAGCCGTTTCATGCATACGTGTAAAGGCGCTATATAAATTCAAGCCATTATTATATTATTATTATTATTTAAAGCTTGCTTTTTTCGTTTGTTTTCGTGCACTGAATATCTATTCGTGAGAATGTACCGCTTTTATACTGTACCCTTCTGTGTTCCTTTTATAATTTTTTTTTTTATTCCAGAGGATAATTTTTTTTTTATACTGTGCCTTCTTTTTATAGTTTTTTGTGTACAGCACTTTAGATGGCCTCTGTGTATCAGTATATTTATAAATGCATTTGACTTGATTGATTGATTGAAAACTTTAATTAATTAACAGATTGCAGAATGGGTACAGTTACAGTACACAGCTCAATGCGCACAATTGTTAACCCTTTCAATGCCGCACTACTACCGAACGGTTAACCCTTTTTCACACCGCGACAATACACAGACGGTTAACCCTTTCACTGCCACACGACAGCAGGTTAACCCTTTCACTGCCACGTGACCGAACGGTTAACCCTTTACTATCGCACTACCGACGGTTGGTGAAAGGGTTAAGGGGGGGATGCAGACCAGAGAGAGAGACTTTCGTCTTGTTTACATCAGGCTCCCCCATTTTCAATTCACGATGACTTGACGTAGAGAAGTAATGTCTGTGTGTGTGTGTGTGTGTGTCTGTGTGTGTGTGTGTCTGTGTGTGTGTGTGCACGTGCGCGCGCTCCAGGAGTAAACACGGACCCACCAACTACATCCCGGAGCAGTTCCTGGACGACTTCCTGGACCTGGTGGTCTGGGGTCACGAGCACGAGTGTCTGATCAACCCCACCAGGAACGAGCAGCAGCTGTTCTACGTCACGCAGCCGGGCAGCTCCGTGGCCACCTCTCTGTCCCCCGGCGAGGCGGTCCAGAAGTAACCTCCTTTACTGTCTTCTACCTCCCTGTGTGTCTTCTACCTCCCTGTCCCCCGGCGAGGCGGTCCAGAAGTAACCTCCTTTACTGTCTTCTACCTCCCTGTGTGTCTTCTACCTCCCTGTCCCCCGGCGAGGCGGTCCAGAAGTAACCTCCTTTACTGTCTTCTACCTCCTCTCTGTGTCTTCTACCTCCCTGTCGCCCGGCGAGGCGGTCCAGAAGTAACCTCCTTTACTGTCTTCTACCTCCTCTCTGTGTCTTCTACCTCCCTGTCCCCCGGCGAGGCGGTCCAGAAGTAACCTGCTTTACTGTCTTCTACCTCCCTGTGTGTCTTCTAC
>NC_140165.1:316355197-316430197 GCF_963971535.1 Notolepis coatsorum
ACTGGACGTGACCTAAAGCTATCGGCGCTTGTTGTTGCCATAGCTACAGCTACACGCTACAGTACTCACAGTGCTGAGCTCCCCCGAGGAAATGGCTCCAACATCAGATGTCGCAGAGATGCGAACGGAACTGAAGAACATCGAGATACTAGTAGTGGATCTTCTCAAGCGTCAAACGGAGCTAATGTCCAAGCTGGCTAGCATGGAAAAAACGGACGCAGGCCGCACCGGTAGTCCCTCCTGGGCGACAGTGGTGAGGGGCCGACGGAAGCTCTCCCTTCCTCTATATGATCCCCTTGAATCACCTCAACTATCAAACCGATTCAATCCTCTTTGTAGTGATTCCAGCATCCTTGGCTCTCCTTCGTTTCCGTCTCCTGCTGCTAGTAGTGTAGCTTTGCTCAAAGACTATCCGAGGATAGCTACTAGCCTAGCTACTAGCCAGGCTCCAAGCGAAGCTACCAGGACGACGGCCCTCTCCAGCTCACAACTCAACCATGGAAGTATATCTGCGCCCCGGAGCAGAAAGCGCTCTGCCCTGTTTGCTCTCGCATCGCCAAGCTCCCCAGACTCACGCGATGGGTCCGACTCCCCAAAGTTTAAACGCCCTCGTCTGCGGTGCTCTGCAGCCCATACCAGGATGATCACTCAAACGGCGAGTGTCATCGATGGAAATGCCGCTGTGAATGAGCCCCTCCTCACGGCGCTGCTGCCCGACCAACCGTCTAACTCCACCAGCAATGCAGACGCTACTCCTGCGGCTTTTCACCATAGAAACCTGGCCATCTACGACGGGGAATGCATCCAGGAACAGCCAGAGATCCTACTCATCGGAGATTCCATCACCAGGTTTTTGCAAATACCACACGGCATTACGTATTGTTTTTCCGGTTTAAAAGTTACTGACTTACTGGAGTGTACTCCCGAAATCATCGAGAGATATCCGTCCGCCCACACCGTTATTATTCATATCGGAGCAAATGACGTAATGGCTAGACAATCCGTTAAACTCCAATCTGACTTTGAATCACTAATACTCACTATTGAAAGCCTGGGTAAAATATGCATTGTGTCTGGCCCCATTCCATCCATAGGTCGTGGATCTGAGCGATTTAGCCGTCTGTTCTGGTTGCACAAATGGCTACAGACCCACTGTACTACTATAGGACTTTGCTATATAAATAACTTTGATCTGCTCTGGTCCAGGAAAGACCATTACAGACCCGATGGCATCCATCCAAACATATCAGGGGTAAATGTGCTAATACATAACGTCATACAAAGTATAGCATCACTGGCCTGACAACCAACCATATCTAGCTCTGTAGACTATATACAGAAGCAGCCTAAACTACAAAAAAACACGTTGAGTGTCATCCCGATTCTGATCACCAAAAGACTAATCAATTACTCATTATCACGTCCCATATGTAAATCTAACCTTATCAATATCAGTGTTCAACCACAGACTATCTCACACCCCACTACAGAACCCGTACAGCTAAAACTAGCACTGTTCAACGTTAGAGCGCTGAAACAAAAATCATTTCTGATAAATGAACTCATAGTAAAACATGGTGTACATTGTATGTTTTTAGTAGAGACATGGTTAGACAATATCACTGGTGTAGCAACACTGATTGAGACCTGCCCTTCCAATTTTAAATTCTATCAATCAAACAGACAGAGTGGGAGGGGAGGAGGAATAGCAGCAATCATCTCCACTCAATTTGTGTGCAATGATATTGACCTAGGAACATTTTTATCGTTTGAATACCTTGCTATTGTATTGAAAACAGAAATGCCAGTAATATGTGTGACATTGTATCGACCACCAAGGTACTCGCCACTCTTCATACAGGAATTTTCAGAACTCATATCGATCTGCATTACCAGGTATGATAGAATCATTCTTAATGGAGATCTAAATATTCATATCAACAAAAAGGATGACCCCAGGGGTTGTGAGTTTCTGAACCTACTGGACAGTTTTGGACTGATGCAACATGTTCACGAGGCCACCCACCAACATGGCAACACTCTGGACCTACTAATAACAACAGGGCTAAACATTGAGAATATATCAGTAAAACAAATTCCAATTTCTGACCATTATTGTGTGTTCTATGGTACAAGCCTAATATTACATAAGACCAGAAGCGAATTCCTAGTTCACAGAAGGCTTCTGGACGCTAGAGCTGAAGCAAAATTCTCTAGTATGATGAAATCATACGACCAATGCAGTAAATCCTCCTTAAATCAGCAAGTGCAAAACTTCCACAGCACCTTGTCAACTGTGTTAGATACTGTTGCCCCTCTAAAGGTTAAAAAGGTAAAAACTGATAGAATCTCTCCATGGCTAAATAAAACCAATGTTAAAGATAACAAGAGAAAATGTAGGATAGCCGAGCGAAAATGGAGGAAACTCAAACTCACAGCTCACTTTAATTTATACAAAGACGCCATGGGCGCATACAATAAGGCAATACAACTTGCGAGAAAGGAATATTTTTCCAAAATGATCTCAGAAAATATGGGTAACTCGAGGGTACTTTTTTCCACCATTGACCGACTGATTAACATACCACCCCCCCATATACCGCAGCAATCAGCCACAAAATGTGAAGAGTTCGCAGTTTTCTTTAATGAAAAAATATCATTGATTAGAGCAAGCATTACCGCTGATATGGATCTGGCTATGAGTGAAACCCCACCTGAGATAACTATGGGGGAATTCACATGTATTACATTACCTGACCTCTGTAAGATTGTCTCTGAGTGTAATTCCGCCACCTCCTGCCTCGATCCTATACCAACAGCATTTCTCAAGCGGGTGTTTGATAGTGTCTCAAATCATGTCCTTGAAATCATAAATATGTCTCTTCAAACAGGCACTTTTCCAGATGCATTTAAAACAGCTGTAGTAAAACCACTACTAAAGAAAACAAACTTAGATGTAAACGAACTAAAAAGCTATAGGCCAATATCGAACCTTCCATTTATCAGCAAGATATTAGAAAAGATAGTCTCAGTACAAATAAACTCCTTTCTCAAAGATAATAACATCATGGATGAACTACAATCAGGTTTCAGAACAAATCACAGCACTGAAACTGCCCTTACCAAAATAGTTAGCGACCTCAGGCTAAACACCGATGCTGGCAAAGTCTCAATTCTTGTCCTATTGGACCTTAGTGCAGCGTTCGATACGATTGACCATAATATCTTGATCAGTCGTCTAGAAAGACTGGTTGGCTTTTCCGATCATGTACTAAATTGGCTCATAACATACATTAAGGGGAGAAGGTTCTATGTTAAGCTTGGAGACAATGTATCCGAGGAACATAACAGCAATTTTGGAGTCGCACAAGGAAGCTGCCTTGGTCCATTACTCTTCTCACTATATATGCTGCCCCTCGGGGACATCATTCGAGACCACAATGTATGCTTCCATAGTTATGCTGATGATACACAACTATATATCTCCGCAGAACCAAATAACACTACAGCCATACAGTCCATTACAAATTGTCTGTTAGCAATAAACAAGTGGATGAACAATAACTTCCTAAAATTAAACGAAAGCAAGACCGAAATCCTATTGATCGGCCCAAAAGCGAAAAGGGAAGTGCTTTGTAAAAACCTGGGGAGTCTGTCATCCTATGTAAAGACTGAGGTTACAAGCCTAGGTGTCATCTTGGACTCAGACCTGACCTTTAAGTCTCATATAAATAAGGCCATGAAAACGTCATTCTTCCACCTAAGAAACATAGCGAAAGTAAGACCTTTCGTAAATAAAAAGGATGCAGAGAAACTTATTCATGCTTTTGTATCAAGTCGGCTTGACTATTGTAATGCACTGTTCACTGGTCTTCCCAAAGCAACCATTGGGAAGCTTCAGCTTATCCAAAACTCTGCAGCTCGATTACTAACTCATACAAGGAGAAGAGAACATATCACTCCAGTCCTGGCCACTCTGCACTGGCTTCCAATAACTCATAGAATTGATTTTAAGGTCCTTTTCCTAACATATAAAGCTCTTAATGAGCAAGGCCCAAAATACATAGCAAATTCCCTAGTTAGTTATCTGCCCTCAAGAACGCTACGGTCATCCACTACAGGTTTACTAGACACGCCCAGAAACCAAAAAAGGATAGGAAGTATGGCATTTGCCAACTATGCCCCAAAACTATGGAACACACTACCAACACACATCAGAAACGCCAGCTCTATACACATTTTTAAAGGAAAATTAAAAACGTACCTATACAGTCTAGCTTACAAATAGTTATGGCTTGGAAAAACCTGATGGATCCATGAGGCTAGGATAAGCCTTGTGGACCCAACTTTTTAGATGAAGGAACGGGTACATAGGAGACACGCCTCCAGTTTTTCAAACGTTTTTGACACTCCTCAGCTTCTGAGCTGAAGGCGTGTTTTTGCGGACCTCCCAAAACTTTCAAGCTTTTTAGATGAAGGAATGGGTACAATAGGAGACACGCCTCCAGTTTTTCAAAAGTTTTTGACACACCTCAGCTTCTGAGCTGAAGGCGTGTTTTTGCGGACCTCCCAAACTTTCAAACTTCTTAGATGAAGGAATGGGTACAATAGGAGACATTGATCTTAACTGATCACTATGACTTTATTGCTTTTATCGTTATATATGCCTATAATTGTGTACAGCACTTTGAGCTACATGACATGTATGAAAGGTGCTTTATAAATACTTACTTACTTACTTACTTACTTACTTTCGTGACTGACGCATCCAACAAGGTTTCACTCGGCTGTGTGATTTAATTCAAGGTGGATCGCTGTTGTCGTTTGAACAACTTCAGATTTCATGGGAACTACCAATCCCCCAAATCAAGAATGTTTAAGATGAATGAAGTAAGATTTTGATTATTTGAAATATGGCCTGTGTAGACTAAACTATGCACAGAATTATGTCAGTCTACAAGGTCCGGATTCTACATGGTCCGGCAATGTAGACCTTGTAGACTCCACTACAGACCAATTATCAGTGAATGTTCATGCATTTTTAAGAAGGGCAACTTCCACAAAAAAACAAAGAACTCACCAAAACATCTCAGTAGCACCTTATCTAAATGTTATATTTCATATATGGAGATTCATATTTATTTATGTATTGCATGCATTTCTACATTTTATTTCCTATTTTGTTTATTCATCCCAGTATCTTTCTTTCTTATGTGTGGAATTCTACAAGGTGCGCGCACACACACACACACACACACACCTACACACACACCTACACACACACACACACACACACACACACACTTACATTTAGTCATTTAGCTGACGCTTTTATCCAAAGCGACTTACAAGTTCTGTACGACAAGACAGCAAGAAGGGTACAACTCTATCAGCTGAGTAACAATGTTCATCAAAGTGTTGCGTGTTACAGTGTAGGTTAGTTTATTAGGACAAGTGCATGACAGTAAGGTTAGTCACGGTTAGATTTTTTTTTTTTTTTTTTTTTTTTTTATCATTTCAGATAATGGTTGAAGAAGTGAGTCTTTAGTCGACGGCGAAAGATTGGACGGGATTCGGCTGTCCTAACTGGGATGGGTAGTTCACACACACACACACACACACACACACACACACACACACACAAATCGAAGTAAAAAAAAAAAAAAATTATATATTTTTTTTATTTTTTTTTAACTTTTATTTTTTTTTTAATGTTCGAAACTTGTGCCATCGAATCGAACGTTCGAAGCTTCGAAGCATTTAAGACAGCCCTATTAATAACTATGTAATTAATTATGGTTCAGTTCCTCGCAGGTGTGGTATTGTCCCCGTTGTCTGACTCCTAAATGGAACAGAATCCTCGTGTTATTATTAACCCTTTCACTGCCACACTACAGCAGGTTAACCCTTTACTATCACACTACCGACGGTTACCGTCGGTAGTGTGATAGTAAAGGGTTAACCCTCTGTAGGGTGTCAGTGAAAGGGTTAACCTTCTGTGTATTGTCGCAGTGAAAGGGTTAACCGTTTGGCAGTGTGGCAGTGAAAGGGTTAACCACACCTGCGCTCACCCTCTGGGCCCGTGATGTCAGAGTGGCTGCGGTGAAAAAGGGGCCTAATGGCAACAACAACAACAACCCCTATTGCAAATGACTATTCTTCCATCTATTCTACACCATTTCATTGAGCTGTAATCAACACACCAGTATTGACTATTCTTCCATCTATTCTACACCATTTCATTGAGCTGTAATCAACACACCAGTATTGACTATTCTTCCATCTATTCTACACCATTTCATTGAGCTGTAATCAACACACCAGTATTGACTATTCTTCCATCTATTCTACACCATTTCATTGAGCTGTAATCAACACACCAGTATTGACTATTCTTCCATCTATTCTACACCATTTCATTGAGCTGTAATCAACACACCAGTATTGGCTTAATCTGTCTCTAGACGTTTTGGGATATGTGCAAAATAAATCGGCATTGTTTTTCTTTGCAAATTCTTACGGCGATTGACATTAGGGCTTGGCAATTAATCGAAAAAAATATTGCGATCTCGATTCATAGACCTATGCAATCTCATTTCTAAATTATGAAGATTATTTTTTTATAATTTAGTTTTTTTAATATTACTTTTTTACTTTTATTTTTTTACTTTTTACTATACTTTTTTAAATAATGACGATTCTGACTTGAGTTATTTTGTATGTTACAAGAGACTTAAGTTTAAGTCACGCACTTTCATATATGTTATGTTTAAGTTTAAGTCAAGCACTTTGATATTATGTTATGTTGTCTGTTTAAGAAAGAGTGCAATAAGGGCGGCTACGTGGCGTAGTGGGCAAGGCGCTCGCCACGAATGACTTAGTCCACATTGCAGCCGGCTTGTGGGAGGCAAGAAACGGTGTTCGTGACAGGGGAGGGTTGAATTGGATGATACGAAATTGGGATGGGAGAAAATATAGAAAATGGGAGAAAAAGTGGATAAAAAAAAGAGAGTGCAATAAATGATTTTATTGAAAAAATAAGAATCGTGTGAGAGAATCGTGATTTCAATTCTTAGAGAGAAAAATCGTGATTCACATTTGAGCAAGAATCGCCCAGCCCTAATTGACATGATGCTTGTGTTGACCTCTTGGCGTTTAGACGAGGCCAACATTGACTACGGCCAGGTGTTTAAAGGCAGCGCTGCCGAGGGCCTGAGAGTGGAGGACCTGGTCAAGCAGTACTTCCAGGTGGCAGAGGAGGTACGTGCTGAAAACATTCATCCCCCCCCCCCCCCCCCCCCCCCGGGCGTCCCCTTCCCTACCCAGAACCAACACAAACTATCTCAAGCCCCACCCTCTTTTTCTTGATCCTCCAATCACAATCGCTGCTTCCCTCAGACAAACTTTCATTGTGAGCCCTTATTGCTGTGGCATGATGAGACACTCGCATTTAGTACAAGTTAAAACTGTAAGTGTGTGTGTGTTAGGGCTGTCCCCGACTAAGGATTTGGATAGTCGACTTTGATTGGCCGAAATTAGGATTTTGCCCGTCTAATGAACACACTAGACTAGACAAATATCAAGATGTATCCATCAGTGGACCAATTGCATGCTTTTGCAGAGGACAAGAAGCCTTCCGTCGACTCCTTCAGACATTAAGCACCCCCCACAGCCCAAATGGAATGATAAAAAAATATATATATATATTACCGTATACTTTTTTTTCCTTCAAATTTTTGTCGACTATGAAAAAAAAGGTGCTTAACGTCTCAAGGAGTCGACTGAAGGCTTCTTGTCCTCTGCAAAAGCATGCAATTGGTCCACTGATGGATACATCTTGATATTTGTCTAGTCTAGTGTGTTCATTAGATGGGTGAAATCCTCTTTCAGTGCCTCTGTGCCTGTTTTCGTAGGCAGTTAGCCTCCTCTGGTATGCGTGCTATTAGCGTTAGCCACGCTTCTAGGCCTCTTTTCTTTAAAAAAAAAAATTATAAAAAAAAGTATAATTTTTTTTGCATTCGACTAAGAGGTTGGCAGTCGACTATGGCTACTTTCGATCGAATAGTCGACTATTCGACTAATAGGGGATGTTACCATGATACATGATGAATGACCATTACATTTATATAGTGCTTTTCTAGACACTCAAAGCGCTCCCCACAATGTAGGGTGGAAATGGCCTCCTTCACCACCACTGGTAGCACCCAACCTTGGGCTACACAGGCTCAATGGCTGCCATGGCACTGGCACCAGGCACACATCACACTACACAATGGCTGAACGGCTCAGGAGACAGGGATTGATGTCAGCCAATTAAGGGGAAGGGATGATTAAGGTGGCCTTGATGTCAGAGACCTGATTGGGAATTTGGAATGTCGGGGAACCCCCTATACTCTTTGCGATAGGCGTCCTGGGTTCTTCAACGACCGAGATTCAGTCAGGACCTCGGTTTAGCGTCTCATCCGAAGGACGGCACTCGCGGTTCCAAATGTATTTTTTTTTTTTTTTTTTTTTATTATTATTGCAAAACAAAATTATTAAAAGTCAGTACTCAACACACAATGCATAATGAAACTAACAGTCAAGGTGGCTAAAATGACATGCAAGTACAGAAACAGAAAACAAAAAAAAGTCTATAATAATATTTTACCGTATACAGTGTATATCCAACGAAATTACCAATTATACCAATGTCTTATACAGGATATACCCCTAATACCTATTATCTAAAACTAAAAGCGGTTCCAAATGTCTATACTGAACACTGTGACCTCTATTTTTACTTCTATTTTACATGCTATACTATGTTATTTGATACTATCTTGTCTAGCACAGTCTCTGGAGCGTAACAGTAAGAAGCATTTTGTATAAAAGTATTCTGTACTTCTGTATGACAACTATTAAAGAAACTTGAAACTTGAGCTATACGGTGTCCCTATCACGGTAACAGGGGCATTGTTACTGACAAGTCCAGAGGACAGAGTGCCCCCTGCTGGACAACGATGCCACTTTCCGACAACGGCCTTGACCGGGGCTCGAACCGGTGATCTTCCGACCTTCCGAGTCCGGAGCTCTACTCATGTGGCCACGCTGCCGGACAAGAATCACTTTATTACTATTTCAGTTGTGTAGTAGTGATGATAAAAAAAAAATCTATTTCCGAATGTCATATCTAAACTTTTGTCTTTTTGATGTACTATAACAGCCAGAGCTAAAAATGGCCGAATCCTCATAGATCTTTCCACGAGATACACAGCAACAGGCCAATATCTGTACTATATGTACCGTATGTGTCGAGCTTTGCATGTCAGGAGTCGTGTCAGTACTCCATAACCAGAGTTTTAAACTAATACACTTTACCCTCCTCCTCTCCCCAAATCTGGTCAAACTCTACTATATGTCTCTCTCTCTCTCTCTCTCTGTCTCTCTCTCTCTCTCTCTCTCTCTCTCTCTCTCTCTCTCTCTCTCTCTCTCTCTCTCTCTCTCTCTCTCTCTCTCTCTCTCTCTCTCTCTCTCTCTCTCTCTCTCTCTCTCTCTCTCTCTCTCTCTGTTTCTCTCTGCCTGTCTGTTTCTCTGTCTCTGTCTCTCTCTGTCTCTCTCTGTTTCTCTCTGCCTGTCTGTCTCTCTCTCTCTCTCTCTCTGCCTGTCTATGTCTCTCTCTCTGCCTGTCTATGTCTCTCTCTCTGCCTGTCTCTGTATTTGTATCTCTCTGTCGATCTCTCTCTATATATGTGTCTCTCTCTCTCCACATTGTTGCACAAAGCTGCCTTTCTCTCGCACACACACACACACACACACACACACACACACACACACACACACACACACACACACGACACACACACACACACACACACACACACTCTCATCTCTCATTGCTAGCTCACTGCGCAGCGGAGGGGACAATTTGAAAACAAAGCATTCCATCAAGTCATATTTCAAGGAAAACACTTTGCGCTCCCTGGTCGGTACCGGGGCAGACTGACCCGGGGGGGGGGGGGGGGGGGGGGGTCCAGGCCTCTCCCTGGAACAGCCAGGAGAGTAGACTGACCCTGAGCAGTCCGGGGGGGGGCTGGGTTCCAGGCCTCTCCCTGGAACAGCCAGGAGAGTAGACTGACCCTGAGCAGTCCGGGGGGGGGCTGGGTTCCAGGCCTCTCCCTGGAACAGCCAGGAGAGTAGACTGACCCTGAGCAGTCCGCGGGGGGGCTGGGTTCCAGGCCTCTCCCTGGAACAGCCAGGAGAGATCCCACGGCTCGTGGTACAGCAAGGAAACAAAGTGGACGTCCAATAAGCAGTGAGATGAACTCACTGCGGGGGGCGTGGCCTCAGTTCTAGATATCCCCCCCCCCCCCCCCTCATCACTGGCTCTAAAAAGCGTAGGGCGGACTGAACCGGGTGAGAGAGAAAACTGAGCTCATTGGCCAAGTTTAAGCTTTTCATGTGTAGTAATAATAATAATAATCTTTATTTGTATTGCCTCCTGCAACTCAAAAGTGTTTCACAGCAGCAGAAACCACATGGGCAAGAGCAATGCGTGAAGTGCAGACGTAAAATAAGTATAAATCCAGCATACAGTAGACGGCAGCAAAATAGACAGTGAAGATGAGGCACAGAACATTAAATCACATTGTTTTTTTTCATATTAGGATCTAACATCCCAATAGGCCTTGTTTGATGATCACTGATATACACATATAAAATAGACAGTTTTGAAATAGACGGCAATACTAAAATAGAATAGACAGAGTAACATTTTTAAATAGACCCTAATAAAAATGTATGAAAAGGTCTAAGAATTCTATCTTGGACTGCGTTCACACTGCAGGCCTTAGTGCTCAGTTCTTATTCATTCCTCAGATCAGATTTATTTTGTTTGGCTGTTCACGTTATTTTTCACTATGTGGCCAAGATGGGATTGCAGTGTGAACTGGTCACACGCTCCTGAACTGACCCGCATGCGCGAATAAACAACAACGACGATGGATTTTTAACATGGAGGACACTGAAGTCACACTTTTTTTTTTTTTCTTTTTTTTTTTATTATTGCAAAACAAAATTATTAAAAGTCAGTACTCGACACACAATACATAATGAAACTAACAATTAAGATGGCTAAAATGACATGCAAGCACCGAAACAGAAAGCAAAAAAAATATATAATAATACTTTACCGTATACAGTGTATATCCAACGAAATTACCAATTATACCAATGTCTTATATAGGATATACCCCTAATACCTGTTATCTAAAACCCTACACACATATGCTCCAGCTCGAACCCCCCCCCCTCCCGGACCCCTCTTTGGATAGTACCTCCATTATCCCTCGCTCCTAACCAGACACTACCATTATAAGCTAGCTTTTATTCTCTCCACCACTTCTAACCACACCACTGAAGTCACACTTTATGGTTTGATGTATAAGTCGATGTGCAGTGGAGGCTAAGGCTGTCTCCCCGAAGCCTGTTTTTGGGATTCGAACTTCGTCAGGGTTCGTCAGCCAAACAAAAGAAATCTGATCTGAGGAATGAATAAGAACTGAGCACTAAATATCCTCAAACTAAATCCTTTATTAAATCAACTTTCCAGACCCAGCCCAGGGAGAAGCCCCAGCCCAACTAAATCAATTAAATCAACTTTCTTTAATGAATATAACTCATCAGTTTTTAATACTATAATATTAGTGTAGCCTAATCTTTATCGGCAACTGTGAAGAAAAACCCCATTGGTTTAAACGGAATGAATAGAAAAGAAAAAAAGAACAAATAAAAAAAAAAAAAATTTTGAATGTTGATTTAGAATTCGAATGCCAATGCCTACTTTTATTTTTTATTTTTATTTTTTTTATTATGTTTTTGGTAGATATTTTATTGGTTTTTGCTACCGGGCAGTCCGATAGAGAGAGGAGTATGGGAGATAGATGGGGGAAGACATTCGGCAGAGGTCGCCGGGTCCGGGAGTCGAACCCGGGAGCGTGTAGTCTTTTACCAACAAACTTGCATTTTTCCACGATCTGATTGGCCACTGACGTTTCTGGTCATGTGACATCTGCGCCAATCGTGTGACGCCTGTTTCTATCACTGGTTAAGCTTAGGCACTCTTTCGAAGTTGGTTAAGGTTAGAGTTTGTCTTAGACTAGGGCGATAGAACACCAGCCCTGATTCCAAACTCTAACCTTAACCAACTTTGAAAGAGTCGCCTATAAGCTTAACCAGTGATAAACTAGGCGTTAGGTAGTTTGCAGGCTGTTAGAGGCGGAAATAGGCGCAGAAACAGGCGTCACGCGATTGGCGCAGATGTCACATGACCAGAAACGTCAGTGGCCAATCGGATCGCGGAAAAATGCAAGTTTGTGTCGAATAAAAACACTTTAATATCTGAAATGAGTTTCAAGTTTCCTTATTAGTTGTCATCAAAAAAAAATCTATGAAATGCTTTTTTCTGCTATGAGCTCCTGGGAGAGTGCTAGATAAAAATAGATAAAAAGTATAAAAATAGATAAAAAGTACGGAGGCAAAAAGTGTTCAGTCAAGATACATATGTATAATATACAATACAGAGTAAAAAAGAGTAACAGTGAGTTACAGTATACAGTACAATGCAGAAATGGGATGAGGTACAACTTAGGTAAGGTGCAATGAGGTATGAATTGTAGTGTAAATCTCTTTACCAATAAATATAAAGTGTGTTAAAGTGAGTAAAGTGGGTGCTACTACAGTGAGTGTTTATTTAAAGTGTGTGTGCCATGTGGATGTGTGTGCTGTGAGTGTAGATGATGGGTTGTTAAATAGTGTCATTGTCGTTGACCATCCTGATGGCCTGGGGGATAGAAGCTCCTTCTGAGTCTCTCTGTACCGGCCATGAGACTCCGGTATCGCTTGCCTGACGGCACCAGTTCAAAGAGGCAGTTGTTTGGGTGACTAGAGTCTTTGATTATTCTCTTAGCCTTTCCCCTGCAACGCTTGTTGTAAATGTCCTGGAGAGTGGGAAGCCCACCTCCAATTGTGCGTTCTGCTGAACGGGCCACTCTCTGTAGTCTGAAGAAGCAAAGAAAAAAATAAACAAACCATTTGGCGGAAGACGAGGTGTTTCTGATGCCGTCCGTGTGTGTGTTGGTCTGCGTTCTCAGAAGGTCCAGCTCTCCCTGCTGACGGAGCAGGGCATGGGGAAGGCCCTTCAGGAGTTCATAGACAAGGACGAGAAGGACGCCATCGAGGAACTGATCAACTTCCAGCTGGAGAAGACACAGCGCCACCTGCAGGCCAGAGGAGTGATCAATGAGCACGACATAGACGCAGAGGTAGGAGAGGAGGGTGGAGAGGAGAGGAGAGGAGTGGAGTGGAGAAGAGAGGATGAGGTAGAGGAGATGGAGGAGGAAGAGGTAGAGGAGGTGGAGGAGAGGTGCAGAGATGAGGTAGAGCAGGGGTTCCCAAACTTTTCAGGCCGGGGCCCAGAAAATAAGGCGTCAGAGAGCCGCGGCCCAATGCACATTGTCTGGCTTTTTTTTTTTTTTTTTTTGCCAGGTGACCGATTTTTTAAGCCAAATATCACTTCAATCCTATTAAGTTAGTTCAAGTTAGTTATTCATTTATATGTGCTATTTATGAGAGGGCTAACTTGTTGCAAAATAATAATGATAATAATAATAGCCTCATTAAAATACTATTGTTGCTTCGGTTGTTTTCAGCATTTTATGTGCATAATCTGTTATTTAGTTTGAAATGTTCGTTGAAATAAGTAGATTTTTCGTTTTTGTTTATTTATTAAGTTAATATAAAACCATATAGTCACATTTTAGAATACAATAGAATAGAATTTTAGAATACAACTAGAAACACTGTCCTGGCCTGCTTCTAAGTTCAGTGGCCCGACAAAAAAAAATTAAAATTAAAAAATTAAAAATTAATTTTTTTTTTTTTTTTTTTTTTTTTTTTTAAATCATCTCGCGGCCCACCCGTGGCTGCTCGCGGCCCACCTTTGGGTCGCGACCCCGACTTTGGGAACCACTGAGGTAGAGGACTTGTCAGATGTACGTATGACGTATATCATGCCAGTTAGGGTACCTAATATGTATGTATACCGTATACTTTACTTACTCATAGTATATATTCAGGTTCTAAGTGTTATTGACCATATTTATTGTAACGTATAATATGACTGATGGGGTATATTTGTAGGGCTGTACCGAATGTCATTTTTATTTTTTTACATTCGAAGCTTCTATTGAAGTATTCGAATGAAGCTTCGAATGTCTGTCATCATATTTTATGACGTAATAATTTTTTTTTTTTAAATATCCTCAAACTAAATCCTCAATTTGAATAAAGTGATTAATCTGATTACATTTGTTTGTTTGTGTTTTTAATCAACTTTCTTTATAATATTAGTGTAGCCTAATCTTTTTCTGCAACTGTGAAGAAAAACCCCCATTGGTTTAAACAGAATGAATAATAGACACATAAAATTCTAATGTTGATTTCGAATTTGAATGTCAACGTTATGGATGAAGCTTCGAACTATTCGCTACAGCCCTATAGATTTGTATCTTTACTATAGTTTTATTGCCTATATTTATGTCGTCTACTAGTATCATGCCTGTACCTGTAGCCCCTCCCCCATGCTGCGTATGGCGCCCGAATTTACCCAAAGGGGATCTATAAAGGAATATCTCATCTTACCTTATATGGGTGTAAGACTAACATGGATGCCCGTGTGCTGTTCAGGTGAAGCTGTTCAGAGACTCGAGAAGGAACACAGTCCAAGAAGAGGAGGAGATCAAGGAGGTTGGTATTAAACACACACACACACACACACACACACACACACACACACACACACACACACACACACACACACACACACACAAATGCAGCAATGACTCACTTTAACACTTTCACTACAGAAGGTTAACCTTTCACTACCACACTACAGAAGGTTAACCCTTTCTCTACCACACTACAGACCGTTAACCTTTCACTACCACACTACAGACGGTTAACCTTTCACTACCACACTACAGAAGGTTAACCCTTTCTCTACCACACTACAGAAGGTTAACCCTTTCTCTACCACACTACAGAAGGTTAACCCTTTCTCTACCACAATACAGATGGTTAACCTTTCACTACCACACTACAGAAGGTTAACCCGTTCACTACCACACTACAAACGGTTAACCTTTCACTACCACACTACAGAAGGTTAACCCTTTCACTACCACACTACAGAAGGTTAACCCTTTCTCTACCACACTACAGACGGTTAACCTTTCACTACCACACTACAGAAGGTTAACCCTTTCACTACCACACTACAGAAGGTTAACCCTTTCACTACCACACTACAGAAGGTTAACCCTTTCTCTACCACACTACAGAAGGTTAACCTTTCTCTACCACACTACAGACAGTTAACCTTTCACTACCACACTACAGAAGGTTAACCCTTTCTCTACCACACTACAGGAGGTTAACCCTTTCACTACAACACTACAGAGTGTTAACCTTTCACTACCACACTACAGAAGGTTAACCTTTCACTACCACACTACAGAAGGTTAACCCTTTCTCTACCACACTACAGGAGGTTAACATTTCACTACCACACTACAGAAGGTTAACCGTTTCACTACCACACTACAGACGGTTAACCTTTCACTACAGACGGTTACCCTTTCTCTACCACGCTACAGAAGGTTAACCCTTTCTCTACCACACTACAGAAGGCTAACCCTTTCTCTACCACACTACAGAAGGTTAACCCTTTCACTACCACACTACAGAAGGTTAACCCTTTATCTACCACACTACAGAAGCTTAACCCTTTCACTACCACACTACAGCAGGTTAACCCTTTCACTACCACACTAAACCCTTTCACTACCACACTAGTAGTGACAGTGAAAGGGTGGTGGTAGTGAAAGGGTTAACCTTCTATAGTGTGGTAGTGAAAGGGTTAAAGTATCGCGTTACCCACTTTGGCTTCTCCTTAACGTGTGCTGTTCCTCCCAGGCCATGGACAGAGCCAAAACCCACCGTCTAGAGAGGGGCGACACGGACGCACCAGACGAGTCGGGTGACTTCGCCATGGACTCCGACGACGAGAGCTCGGGGACACCAGCCCCCCCCACTCGGGGCCGAGGGAGGGGGGCCAGGGGGAGGGGCACCCGGGGGAGGGGGCGGGGTGAGTTACCACAGCTAATCATTTCATTTCAAACCTTTATTTAAACTTCGAAAGGCAACGGAGGTTTCCCCTCATTTACAGTCGCGTCGAGTGTAGATACAGAAATGAGAAGAAAAAAGACATGTAAGGATAACAATTAAAACATGTACAGCTTGATTGACAAAGGTTGGGGATTAAGGTTTTAAACTCTGCAACAGAAGGGAGAATCTCAAGCTTTAAGGACTGTTGGAGTTCATTCCATGAGCTTAGAGGGGCTCCATAGCAAAATGCATATTTACCCTGTTCAGAGCAAACTCAGGGACCTTAACCGTTTCGTGGCCAACCACGTATATATACGTGTTACCACTCTGTTTTGCTTTTTAATATCCTACTCAATGTCACAGAGCTGTATGTTGGCTGGAAACGGCATATCGGGACTCCGAAAGTGCAGTACCGGCCAGATCCTGGTATTGCCGCTGTCTCGATAATGCAGTTTCCCCTGTTGCACACCGGGTGTCACTTTTTTTTCACTCCGGGTTAGCTTTTCTGTTAGCCTGAAGCGAGGGCTTTACCAGATCGCCTGGAATACTTTTTGCAACGCCGAATTCAGTATGCAGTAAAGGAATATAGCATCAGCCAATGGACATATCGCTCTACCAGATGGCTATCAAATAACTGGAAAATTCTTTTTGGAATCCAACCGGCCACAGGTAAGAGCGGTTTGACGTCAATTTCAGTCTGATCTGGCCTTGTTCTCATAGCCATCCCCCTGACCAGCGTATGTTGTTATAATAACGAATGCCGTTATTGGTAAACAATAATCAGAAACGACCCCCCCCCCCCCCCCTCTTTCATGCATTCATGGTGGTACATGATAACGATCATATGCATTTTGATTTTTAACTCTAGCTTGTGTAGGGCCGAACGATTTAACGTTATTAGCTTAGCGCCCTATAGCTTTGCAGGAATCACCCCAGACCATTGCGCTATATAGTTCATATTCACAACGCTATAAAACGGGAACGTATTGATGAAAAAAAAAATCTTTATGGCATATTGAAGGGAAGGTTTATACTGTCAATTGACAATGACAATGGACACATAGCAATAATATAAAATATAGATTTAGCTCTACAAACAAACTTGTAATGAAAAGCTGGCCTCATAGAGTGGGATTAGACGGTCCCCAATGGCCGCGAATGTGTTCAGGACCAGCCAGTCACTAGAACGGGTTCCATAGGTTCCAAAATTCCATTCCAATAATGATGTAGTATAAGGAGGTAGCTTACCAATAATGATGTAGTATAAGGAGGTAGCTGACCAATAATGATGTAGTATAAGGAGGTAGCCTACCAATAATGATGTAGTTTAAGGAGGTAGCTTACCAATAATGATGTAGTTTAAGGAGGTAGCTTACCAATAATGATGTAGTATAAGAAGGTATCTACCAATAATGATGTAGTATAAAGAGGTAGCTTACCAATAATGATGTAGTATAAGGAGGTAGCTTACCAATGATGATGTAGTATAAGAAGGTATCTACCAATAATGATGTAGTATAAAGAGGTAGCTTACCAATAATGATGTAGTATAAGGAGGTAGCTTACCAATAATGATGTAGTATAAGGAGGTAGCTTACCAATAATGATGTAGTATAAGGAGGTAGCTTACCAATAACGATGTAGTATAAGGAGGTAGCTTACCAATAATGATGTAGTATAAGGAGCTTACCAGGACTGTGTATGTGTAACTAACTAGGAGGGATATGTAGCTAGGAGGGATATGAGGACTGTATGTGTAACTAGGAGGGATATTAGGACTGTGTGTAACTAGGAAGGATATGCGAAAAGACACATTTCAATTGCCTTGTGTACATTGACTTTAATTAATAATCTTCTATTGTAATGAATGTACTTGTTCTAGCGGCTCACCAAGCTACTCTGCGACACACGCCATATAATCACAACATCCTGGGGTCCAATCTGAGCCACGACCTCTGACCCACGTCATTCCCCCTCTCTCGTCCCGTGTCTCTTAGCACTCTGTATACTGTATCTAATGAAGCAGAACTGTCTTTAAAGATATTTAAAAAAAATAATAATAGTACTGTTAATTGTCTGTCTGTCTGTCCTTCTGTCTGTGTCTGTCTGTCTGTCTCTGCCTGCCTGCCTGTCTGTCTGTGTCTGTCCGTCTGTCCGTCTCTGCCTGTCTGTCTGTCCGAACTGCCTGCATGTCCGTCTGTCTGTCTGCAGGTGCTGACGCAGAACCGAAACCAGCACCAAAGCCAGCGGCCGGTCGAAGTCGCTCCCAGAAAGCCTCTGTCGTCCAAAGCAGGAACATAATGGACGGTATGTTTGTATGATCTTCTTTTACACTTTTTTTTATTTTTTTTTAAACTTTGGCCATTTCCCTGGCTCTTTTATACGTTTATCGCATTTATACTTGGTCAAGTTCGACCGACAGAAGCAGGCTGAAAGGGTTCAGATGGGGGGGAAGACACTCTGGGAAAGGCATGGCTGCAGTCCGGGATTCGAACTCGCTCAGCCCCAGATCCGCGCGAGCGCGGTTGTCCACGGCGCTGAAATAGCACTCGCGGTACGTGGTGAGCTACTGGAGCTCCCTTCTTTTACACTTTTATGTAGGATGCAGAGGATTTAGAGCACGATCGACTGTATCATTATTGGGGAGAGTCTGGGAATGCGTGGGAGTTTGTGAAAAGCGGTAAATGAGATGTCGGAAGAAAGAAGCGTTGAAAAAAGGGCAGTCAGTGGAATTGGTTTGAGGAGAAATAATAATGTCAGCTGGGGGCCAAAGTAAACAAACGGGGGCCAGAGTATTCCTTTTCGTCTCTGTTGTTGCAGTTTCACGTGTGATATTGGTATCAGGAATTGTTTTATTTTTGACATAGGATAGCATAGGGAGGTTCGGTTTGTGGATATACCATGGAGCGATGGGAGCCAGCGTGGAGGGGGTGTTTCTGGGACGCTGGAACTAGCTGTTGAGCCTTCCTGCGGGGGTGTCGTGGGCCTAACTTGACCAAGCACCAGTGCAAGGAGGGGGGCCCACCGGTCTTGGGGTCGCGGGGAGTCTGAGGGCGATTGAGGCGTGGTGGTGCTCTGGCCTTTTGCGATCCTGGGCTCGGGGTTCTCGTGGCCCGGGGACCTGGCTATCGAGGGCGGGGGCGCTCTGGGAGCTCGGCTCCACGCGTAGTGGACCTGGGATATGCGGGGGGGGTGTCCCGTTTCTCGGGTTGGATGGCGGGAGTGGGTGGTCTCTAGGGATGGGTACCGAATTCGGTACTTTTGAGGTACCGAACCGAAACACGTCGGTACTACCGAGTATCGAATCAAGTGAGAAAACGAAAAAAAAATAAAAAAAAAAACGTTTTATTATTACCGGTATTTTTTTTTAAACTTTTTAAACTTTTTTTTTTTTTTTTACTTTTTTCTTTTCATGTCAACGTTCACACGCACAATATATGCTTACCTAGGATTTGACTTGATTCAACAACAAAGCAGTCGGAGCAATGACAAGCCGAAAACTGTCGAAATTGTAGTTATTTGAAGTTTGGATTTTTTTTTT
This sequence comes from Notolepis coatsorum, assembly GCF_963971535.1. Lineage (NCBI taxonomy): Eukaryota > Metazoa > Chordata > Actinopteri > Aulopiformes > Paralepididae > Notolepis > Notolepis coatsorum. Next base: position 316,374,942 of record NC_140165.1, read on the forward strand.
TACGACTGAGGTAGGTAAATAAAATTTCTTGAGACTAAAGTACCGAAAAAAGGTACCGTTGGGTACCGGTATCGATTCACAGGTACCGGTATTGGTTCAAATGTGAAAGGTACCCATCCCTAGTGGTCTCTCTTATGGTGTTCTGAGCTGCTGAACTTCGCCTTTATTGTATGAAAATAATTCAAGGGACCCAAGTCAGTGTACTGTTTTATGTTTGGTTTTGTTTCAGTCTTGTCTAAATGTTGTAAGTTGATGAATGTAAATAAAAATGTATAAGTATAAAAAAATAAAAAGGGAGGGGCCCACCCTGGTGATAGGCTGCTCTCTCGCTGCCCATCTATCTACACGCTGGGTTGTGGCGGCCATTGGGTTTCTTCTTCATTGAGTGGTCATCATTAGGGCACAAGTATCTTGTGTTTTATTATAAATTACTTCAGTTTCAGTATTCTTCCACACTCACATTTTATCATCTCTATTCCCTCCTGTCTTTCTATCTCTCCCTCTCCTCTCCTGTCTCTCCATCTCTCCCTCCACTCTCCTGTCTCTCCATCTCTCCCTCCACTCTCCTGTCTCTACATCTCTCCCTCTCCACTCCTTCTCTCCCTCCACCCTCTTCTCTCTCCATCTCTCCCTCCACTCTCCTTCTCTCCCTCCACCCTTCTCTCTCCTTCTCTCCCTCCTCCCTTCTCTCTCTCCTCAGCGTTCCAAGCTCCTTCTCAGAGACCGGCTCGAGGGGCAGCTTCCAAGACCTACACAGAGGAAGACGTGAGTCAGTCTTAACCAACACAACCCCCCCCCCCCCCACACACACACACCAGTGTTTCCCATTAATTACCTAGACTGTGGTTTTATAATGAACCAAAAATCAAATGTAATTAAATTTTTTTTTTTTTTTTGTATATATCTTTTTAAATATAAAGTTTGCCAATAGGGATGTATCAGTAGTATTGGCAGTGGTATTAGTCGTAATAGTATTTTTTTATTTTCTAAAAAATAAACCAGTTCAACACAGGTAACCCACTTTGCTTCATTTCTTTGATGGCTCAAATGTACTGTATGCTCTAGTCCAGTGGTTCCCAAACCTCTCCTCGAGGCACTCCAGCCGTTCCATGTATTTGTTAAATTCCACCACCAGCACACCTTGATTCAACTAATAAAGGGCTTGTTAAGTTGAATCAGATGTGCTGGTGGTGGAATTTAACAAATACATGGAACGGCTGGGGACCTGGGGTGCTTCGAGGAGAGGATTGGGAAGCACTAGTCTATAGTCGATTTTGTGTTTTGAGCACAAAGTTCATCATAGATCTAGCCTCTTTATTTTGCTCTCAAAGTGCACCAGATTGATGCATGTGACTTTAAAATGTAAATTTTTTTTTTAAGTTCCGGGGGACCATGCCCCCGGAGGTTCACCCACCACAGTCTCACAAAATCCTGTGGGAAACACTGCACACGCACACCTCAATCCCTGGCGGAGTCAGTGGTCCCTGCCTGCTTCAAGATGTCTACCATCATCCCTGTACCGAAGAAACCCTCCCCAACATGTCCAAATGACTACAGACCGGTGGCACTCACCTCTGTGGTCATGAAATGTTTCGAGAGGCTGGTCAAGGACCACATTTGTGCCTCCCTCCCCAGTGATATGGACCCTATGCAATTTGCATACAGGACAAACCGGTCCACCGACGACGCGGTCTCCCAGGTACTGCACAGCAGCACCCTCTCGCACCTTGACCGTCAGAAGGGGGGCTATGTGAGACTGTTGTTCATTGACTACAGCTCAGCGTTCAACACCATAGTCCCCACCAGACTGGTGGACAAGCTGATCGAGCTAGGTCTGAGCTCCGCCCTGAGCGCCTGGGTACTGGACTTTCTGAGCGAAAGACCCCAGGCGGTCAGGGTGGGGGGTCAGACCTCCAACACCATCACCCTGAGCATCGGGTCCCCCCAGGGCTGTGTTCTGAGCCCCCTGCTGTACTCACTCTACACACACGATTGTGTGGCCAAGTTCAGCTCCAACTCCATAGTGAAGTTCGCAGACGACACGGTGGTGGTGGGGCTGATCTCGGACAACGACGAGAAGGCCTACCGGGAGGAGGTTGAGGTACTGGAACGCTGGTGCCAGGACAACAGCCTGCTCCTGAACATTGGTAAAACCAAGGAGCTGATCGTGGATTATAGGAGAGGACAGCAGGAGACGCACACACCACTGATGATTAACGGGGCTACCGTGGACAGGGTGAGCAGCTTTAAGTACCTGGGGGTCCACATCTCAGAGGACCTGACATGGTCAACACACATAGACACAGTAGTAAAGAAGGCGAAACAGCGCCTCTACCACCTGAGACAGTTAAGGAAGTTCAGAGTATCGGGGAAGATACTCCAGTCCTTCTACTCAGGAGCTGTAGAGAGCATCTTGACCGGAAACATCACTGCCTGGTATGGAAACAGCACGGCACAGGACAAGAAGGCCCTACAGAGAGTGGTGCGCTCAGCCGAGCGTACCACGGGTATTGCACTACCTCCCCTGCAGGTTCTATACAACAAGAGGTGCAAATCCAGAGCCTGCAGGATAATGAAAGACCCCCACCACCCCAATAACAGCCTGTTTCAGCTGCTGAGGTCAGGCAGACGCCTGCGAACCCCAGCTACTAGGACAGAGAGGCTTAGGCTCAGCTTCTTCCCCCAGGCCATCAGAGTCCTGAACAATGAACATTGAGTACCACTGTAACACTTTAGCATGAGCGGGCACACACTCAGGCCGCACGCACCCTCACTTATTGCCAAAAGGAAAGGCCACTTTAAATTAGTATTAGCAACAGTAACAGTGTATTGCACTACTATTACTACTACTGTTAACTGTTAACTGTTACCCGTTATTGCACAAATGTATTGTTACCTGCTACCTGTTATTGCACAATTTTATTGCACACATTTTTTGTATTGGATTCTATTATATGTTGTACCAATTGCACATCGTTGCGGGCAAGACCACCCGCATTTCATTGTATATCCGTATGCCGTGACAAATAAAACTCTTGACTTGACTTGACTTGACCCACCCCCCGACCTCATCTTCTCGTTCTTCCTCTCCAGATCCTAATCGATGACTCGGATGAAGACACCCCGGTGGTGAAACCCCCCAGGGCCCCCCAGAGGTGTGTTTGAGTTGATCACATTACGGTTCGGTCTGTGGACTCTATGCAACACTAACTCATTAACTATACATTGACTGCACACAACATCCACATGCACACACTCTTGGTAGTGCCTTTTGCACCGCTGCGGTCAGGCGAGCGCTACCCGAGTCTCATGGCCGGCACAGAGAGACTCAGAAGGAGCTTCTATCCCCAGACGAGCGCTACCGGAGTCTCATGGCCGGTACAGAGAGACTCAGAAGGAGCTTCTATCCCCAGACGAGCGCTACCGGAGTCTCATGGCCGGTACAGAGAGACTCAGAAGGAGCTTCTATCCCCAGGCAAGCGCTACCGGAGTCTCATGGCCGGTACAGAGAGACTCAGAAGGAGCTTCTATCCCCAGACGAGCGCTACCGGAGTCTCATGGCCGGTACAGAGAGACTCAGAAGGAGCTTCTATCCCCAGATGAGCGCTACCGGAGTCTCATGGTCGGCACAGAGAGTAGAGCCATATGAAATCCATTTTATTATTTTCCAAATTCCATTATATTTTTTCCCAAATTCCGTTTTTTCCATTTTAATATTTCAGAATTCTGTATTTTGCCTTTTACGCCCATTTTACCATCAGAAATAGTGTCTAATAAGTGGGAATGAAAAATGTCCACAATTTAATAAGATATAACAGTCCATTTAATGTTTTTAAGTGCTGCAACTCAGAAATACAGTGACAAAATAAAAATACACATTTCAAGTGTAAACAAGATAGAGCTAGCTACTTTTATCACAATGTCAGTAGCCTAGCTATATCTATTCTATTTTGATGGAAATAGTAATGCATAATTTATGCACCTTTAGTTTATTTCATTTATAAAGGACAGTGTGTAGGCCTACTGACAATCATTTGCAAATAGATGGGTGCACCAGATTTAGCAAGAAGCTATAATTTCCATCTATAGTCCTATGTACTGTAACGTTACATAGCTATTTAAATCACAATAGTGTCAGTGATTAGCCTCGCCCTCTAGCTGTATCTATTGTGATCACCAGAGATCATCGTTAGAGAGTTGGTGTGTTTTGGGAAGCACGGTCCTTTTGAAGTGATCTTCGCACATGTTTTTGCGGGTCCAGTCCACGGTATGTTGACAGAATTTGCAAAACACCTTATCGAGCATAAAAGTCATTAGGATACTGCTCTGCTCTGAATTTAGGGCTTGGCAGCGGACATTGCACTCGTCACCAACGCAAGAGACACCGGTCTCGAATCCGGCTGTCAGCGTTGCCTCCGGCTTGGGCCGGCCGTCATACTAACTCAATTGGCAGAGTCAGCGGGAGGGGAGTCGATGGGTGGTAGTCTGGTCGTTGTAAACAGCGACTCCTACAGGTCGGCTGGGGCGCCTGCACAGCAAAGACAGGAAAATGGCGGGGGCAGTGTGAGCCTCCCACACGTTACTCCTCGCCAATGAGAGTCCGTGCTGGCAGGTGAAAAGATGTGACTCGCTGCCTCCACATGTATCGGAGGAGACATGTGATGGGCTTCTATCCTCCCTACGACCGGCCAGTGGGGGGCACATGCAAGCAACGATCAGGAAAGGGGAGGGAGAATTGGCACGAGAGGTAAATTGGGATCGGAGAAAAATCACAGAAAAAGGATGAGAAAAAGTAGATAAAAAAAAAACATGAAACTTGAGTTGATCACGTTTTAGCCTGTGGACTGAGAAATAGCTACACACTCACTCACTCACTCGCTCACTCACTTGCTCACCAGTCACTCACTCACTCAGTCACTAGTCACTCACTCACTCACTCACTCACTCACTCACCAGTCACTCACTCACTCACTTGCTCACCAGTCACTCACTCACTCAGTCACTAGTCACTCACTCACTCACTCACTCACCAGTCACTCACTCACTCACCCAGTAAGGCTGAGCCCGAACGTTCGACCGTTCGTTCGTTAAGCTGACATTCGGACTTTAATTAATGGGTTCGAACGTTCGGTGAAAAAAAATAAAGCAGGCGCAACGACGGTGAGGCGATGTGAAGCGGCGCGTCCCCTGAGTCCCTCGGCTCAACCAGTATGGTCTCTGCCGGGCTGTTGCTGGATACTCAACCAGAGCTCTAGTCTCAACCAATGCAATAGAACAATTTTGATTGAATGACAGGCGATTCTGCCAATTACGTCACACCGCTTGCACCCGCCTCTGCTGTTACCACCAATCGGCAAACGTTTATTATTTTTTTTACTTCCGGCAATGCCGCCATTGATCTGCTTGCGAGAAGCATTAACGTAGCGTTAGCTCCCCGCAGAGGAAGTAAAAGTCGTAACAAGGTTTCCATAGGTGAACCTGCGGAAGGATCATTAATGAATACCAGCCTTTTTCGGCCACGGAGCGCGAGCCTCATGGCGGGAGGTGGTTGCGTTGGAAACAACTCTGGCCGAGCCGAGGCGGCAGGCGTGTTGGGAGCCCGGCGGGACCCCCGCGCCGGTGTCTCTCTGTCTCTCTACCGTCCCCCGTTTCGAGGTAGACGGTGGAAGGAGCCGAGGCGCGCGCCTCTCTCCTTCCCGTCGACCAAGAGTGAATACCTGTTATTGAACGTGTAACACTAACTATATAACGTTAATGCCACAAAACGAATGCCTTTGTTTATCTAGCCCCTTACGTGACTGCGGTGTGCAAGGGCTATTGTTTATCATAAGTAGGAACTTTGATGCATGCAGTACTCAGTAGCTTGTTTATTTTCTTCTGAGTGCTTTGTTTAATTACATGTTTACATGAACAGCCACCACGGTAAACATGTTTTTTCACCAATAGATTATGCAATGCCGCCCTCCGTAGGATCTATAATAATAAAAAAAAAAAAAATTATATTAAAAAAAAAACGTAATAAAGAATTTTTTTTTATTAAAAAAATTACAAAAAACGAACGTTCGAACGTTCGTTCGATAAACCCTGGCGAACGTTCGAACCCTAAAAACAGGGTTCGGGCTCAGCCTTATCACCCAGTCACTCACTCAGTCACTCACTCACTCACTCATCAGTCACTCACTCACTCACTCACTCACCAGTCACTCACTCACTCACTCACTCACCAGTCACTCACTCACTCACTCACTCACTCACTCACTCACTCACTCACTCACCAGTCACTCACTCACTCACTCACTCACTCACTCACTCACTCACTCACCAGTCACTCACTCACTCACTCACTCACCAGTCACTCACTCACTCACTCACTCACTCACTCACTCACTCAGTCACTCACTCACTCACCAGTCACTCACTCACTCACTCACTCACTCACCAGTCACTCACCAGTCACTCACTCACTCACCAGTCACTCACTCACTCACTGCTCTTCTCCTCTTCCCCGTCTCTCTCTCCCTCCTTCCCCGTCTCTCTCCCTCCTCTGTTCCCCATCTCTCTCTCCCTCCTCTGTTCCCCGTCTCTCTCTCCCTCCTCTGTTCCCCGTCTGTCTCTCCCTCCTTCCCCGTCTCTCTCCCTCCTCCCCCGTCTCTCTCTCCCTCTGTTCCCCGTCTCTCTCTCCCTCCTCTGTTCCCCGTCTCTCTCTCCCTCCTCTGTTCCCCGTCTGTCTCTCCCTCCTTCCCCGTCTCTCTCCCTCCTCCCCCGTCTCTCTCTCCCTCCTCTGTTCCCCGTCTCTCTCTCCCTCCTCTGTTCCCCGTCTGTCTCTCCCTCCTTCCCCGTCTCTCTCCCTCCTTCCCCGTCTCTCTCCCTCCGCTGTTCCCCGTCTCTCTCCCTCCTCTGTTCCCTGTCTCTCCCTCCTCCCCCGGCTCTCTCTCCCTCCTCTGTTCCCTGTCTCTCCCTCCTCCCCCGTCTCTCTCTCCCTCCTTCCCCGTCTCTCTCTCCCTCCTCTGTTCCCCGTCTCTCTCTCCCTTCTCCCCCGTCTCTCTCTCCCTCCTCTGTTCCCTGTCTCTCTCTCCCTCCTCCCCGTCTCTCTCTCCCTCCTCTGTTCCCCGTCTCTCTCTCCCTCCTCTGTTCCCCGTCTCTCTCTCCCTCCTCTGTTCCCCGTCTCTCTCTCCCTCCTCTGTTCCCCGTCTCTCTCTCCCTCCTTCCCCGTCTCTCTCTCCCTCCTCTGTTCCCCGTCTCTCTCCCTCCTCCCCCGTCTCTCTCTCCCTCCTCCCCCGTCTCTCTCTCCCTCCTCTGTTCCCTGTCTCTCCCTCCTCCCCCGTCTCTCTCTCCCTCCTCCCCCGTCTCTCTCTCCCTCCTCTGTCCCCCGTCTCTCTCTCCCTCCTCTGTCCCCCGTCTCTCTCTCCCTCCTCTGTTCCCCGTCTCTCTCTCCCTCCTCTGTTCCCCGTCTCTCTCCCTCCTCTGTTCCCCGTCTCTCTCTCCCTCCTCTGTTCCCCGTCTCTCTCTCCCTCCTCTGTTCCCCGTCTCTCTCTCCCTCCTTCCCCGTCTCTCTCTCCCTCCTCTGTTCCCCGTCTCTCTCCCTCCTCCCCCGTCTCTCTCTCCCTCCTCTGTTCCCCGTCTCTCTCCCTTCTTCCCCGTCTCTCTCTCCCTCCTCTGTTCCCCGTCTCTCTCCCTCCTTCCCCGTCTCTCTCTCCCTCCTCTGTTCCCCGTCTCTCTCCCTTCTTCCCCGTCTCTCTCTCCCTCCTCTGTTCCCTGTCTCTCTCCCTCCTTCCCCGTCTCTCTCTCCCTCCTTCCCCGTCTCTCTCTCCCTCATTCCCCGTCTCTCTCTCTCCTTCCCCGTCTCTCTCCCTCCTTCCCCGTCTGTCTCTCCCTCCTTCCCTGTCTCTCCCTCCTTCCCCGTCTCTCTCCCTCCTTCCCCGTCTGTCTCTCCCTCCTTCCCCCGTCTCTCTCCCTCCTTCCCCGTCTCTCTCCCTCCTTCCCCGTCTCTCTCCCTCCTTCCCCGTCTCTCTCTCCCTCCTTCCCCGTCTCTCTCCCTCCTCTGTTCCCCGTCTCTCTCTCCCTCCTTCCCCGTCTCTCCCTCCTTCCCTGTCTCTCTCTCCCTCCTTCCCCGTCTCTCCCTCCTTCCCCGTCTCTCTCCCTCCTTCCCCGTCTCTCTCTCTCTCCTTCCCCGTCTCTCCCTCCTTCCCCGTCTCTCTCCCTCCTTCCCCGTCTCTCTCTCCCTCCTTCCCCGTCTCTCTCTCCCTCCTCTGTTCCCCGTCTCTCCCTCCCTCCTCTGTTCCCTGTCTCTCTCCCTCCTCCCCGTCTCTCTCCCTCCTTCCCCGTCTCTCTCTCCCTCCTCTGTTCCCCGTCTCTCCCTCCCTCCTCTGTTCCCCGTCTCTCTCCCTCCTCCCCCGTCTCTCTCTCCCTCCTTCCCCGTCTCTCTCTCCCTCCTCCCCCGTCTCTCTCCCTCCTTCCCCGTCTCTCCCTCCTTCCCCGTCTCTCTCTCCCTCCTTCCCCGTCTCTCCCTCCCTCCTCTGTTCCCCGTCTCTCTCCCTCCTCCCCCGTCTCTCTCTCCCTCCTCTGTTCCCCGCAGGACGCCCTCATCCTCCTCTTCCTCCGCCTCCTTCACCAAGCGGGCGTCACAGAGCCAGAGCCTGTCGTCTAAAGGAGTGGATTTCTTTGACAGTGACGAGGAAGATGTAAGATCAAACCCTTCCTCTTAACGCAGGGCTCAGCGACCGTAGGCACAGGTGCCACCATAGGGAGGTGTGGTGGTTACGTCATTGCCGTTTTTCATGTTCCACCCTCTGTTCCAACGCAATGTATTTCCCCCATTCCCCATTTCTAAATCGTCTCGTTTAAAACGAATAAAGCATGACCATTGGCATGGTGTACCTTTCTGTGCTTATTCATCCACAATCTATAGCTCAACATGAAAATATTCGCAATTAATCATAAAAAGAAATCGCCAAATTTTATTTCAACCAAAAATGCTTAAACAATAATGTTAGTGGTAGAAGGGAACTCTGTGCAAAAGATTGTGCAAAAATGGAAAGCTTGGGCGACCGGGTAGCGCAGCGGACTAAGCGTCTGTCTAACACCACAGAGCCAGTGGGATCGAATCCGGCTGTGGTGCCTCCGGGTTGGCCGACCGTCCATACTGACACGATTGGCTGTGTTAGCGGGTGGGAAACCCGGCGTGGGTGGGTCCTGGTCGTTGTAAAACAGCGACTCCTACAGTTTGGTCGGGGCGCCTGCACAGCGAGGGAAGGATCTGGAGGGAGGTAGTGTGACCTTCCACACGTTACACTCTCCCAGTGAGAGTCCGCGCTGCCAGGTGAAAAGAAGCGGTGGGCTGGGTACACGTGTGTCGGAGGAAACATGTGATAGTCTCCGCCCTCCCAGACCGACGGTAGGGGGTAGAGTGCGCAACGACCAGGAAGGGGGATTGGAAATTGGCATAACGACTAACATTGGGATGGGAGAAAAATCGGAAAAGAAGGAGGAAAAAGATAATTAAAAAAAATGGAAAGCTTTTCAATTCCCATGCGGCAGAATTGTTACAATAGCCGATAATCCATTTTCCCAATGATAAATCCCTATACGGGTGGAACAACCAGTGACGTCGGACTACACCTCCCTATTGGCACCACGCAGTATCTTAACCAATGGCACGCTAGCTAAGTGTGTAAGAGAGGAACCTTTTTGGAAATGTTGTGAAGTGTCCTCTCATCCCCACGCCGAGGTACCTCTTTCACAGCCTGTTATTTATGGTAGTTTGACTGATATACCAGGGATATTTCAATCAGAAGGATCAGTCTGTTGTTGTTTGCCGAACATTGAGTGTTGAACGCCATTTTGAGACCAAACATGAGAAAACGTTAAAGGATGAGGCAGACGAGGCTGAATGTGTCCAGGTATGGCGAGCAAGCATCTCATGAAGACGGCAGCATTCTTGTATAGCGCTCTTATATAATTATGAGAGGAAAAATGGTTATTAAAACTATTGCTATACACGTTGCTTATATGGATGGAATAGAGTTAAAGATCTGTTGGAGATTTACATTCTGGTGTCATAATTTAACTTAATGTTAACCTTAATGTTGTTATGGCACACGGATTAACGAGAACATTTTAAAATGGCGCTTTGAATCAAAAAGGTTGCCGACCCCTGCTCTAATGTGTAATTACAATGTGCAGAGGTGTTGGCCGTAGGAACATGTGCGTGTTTGTCACTATTTTTACGAGAATAAAAACATTATATATAGACTTTTTGAGATGTTAAAGCTGCAATAACTATTTTCTGACAGTATCTTTCATATTTTCCAAACTTCTTACGACCACCTGCTAATAGAAGGTCTCACTGAGTCGTGGTGTTTTACTCAAAACAACCCGCGCTACCGGCAGCCAGTCTGTTGTAATTCCATAATTTATTTTCTTTGTCGACCAAACCCGGCCTGCGTTTTAGCTCCACCTATTTTATTAACCTACGTTGTTGTTTTCCCCCAGTGAATCCTAGTTACAACAAGATTGTGTCTGGCTTTTGTTTTGGGGAAATATATAGTGGCGACTTGCGGCCCCCTAGTGGTCAGGAAATCGTTATTGCAGCTTTTTCTTTTTATCCACTTTTTCTCCTCCTATTTTTCTGTATTTTTCTCCCATCCCAATTGAGTCGTTATGCCAATTCCCCCCTCCCCTTCCTGGTCGTTGCGCACATGTGCCCCCCACTGGTCGGTCTAGGGAGCCCTGAAGTCTTATCACATGCTTTCTCCGATACATAGGAGACAGCCAGTAGCCTCTTTTCACCTGGCAGCGAGGACTCTCGTTAGTGAAGTGTAACACGTGGGAGGTCACACTACCATCACCATTTCCCTCCCTCGCTGTGCAGGCGCCCTGACCGACCTGTAGGAGTCGCTGTTTACAACGACCAGGATACCACCCACCGGCTTCCCTCCCGCTGACACTGCCAATTGTGCCAGTATGACGACCGGCCAAGCCGGAGGAACCGCTGACAGCCGGTTTCGATACCAGTGTCTCTGCGGTGGTAGACAGACGCTTAGTCCGCTGCGCTACCCGGCCGCCCTCGTTATTGCAGCTTTAAGGGTAGCAACTAGCTCATCACCTGAGACCAACAATTAATTGACGAGGTAGTTAATTGTTCCCATCCCTAGCTTCTTTTAGTCATTTCTCATATCTCTCTCTCTCTCTCTCTCTCTCTCTCTCTCTCCCTCTCTCTCTCTCTCTCCCTCTCTCTCTCTCTCTCTCTCAGGACAATCCTTTCAAAGGTCCCAAGGGTCGTGCGAGAAGATAGCTGTGACCACAGTCTTCATATAAACACCTGTTGATGTTGTTGTTCTGGTTCTGATTGGCTAGTGAGACACTCATGTACAGTTCCAGGTGGTTCCTGAACAGATGTTTAATTTACCAAGCATCTGGGACAGATAACGTTGCCTCCACTAAAGAATGTCACAGTCATACGACTTTGTTAAATAATCTATTTGTTGATTTCATTGACAATTTTGTGTTTCCCATGTGGAGTTATTCAGAATCAAATCAAATCCAATGTATTTGTAGAGCCCGCAACCACACGTTAATGTTCCCATGGGCTGGACAAGTCGAGAAGAAACATCATAATAAATAATAATAAAAAAAAAGCCATCATGAAATGCAAAACAACCCTCCCAGACATACCCCAGCGAAGGTAAGGAAAAACTCACTAAAAACCTAGCAATAGGAAAAAAGCACCACAGGCAATGTGGAGGAGAGAAACCTTAGAAGGGCCGTTCAAGGGGGGATCCCCCTTCTTGGATGTCTGTGATTTAGTAGTGTTGCTATGGATGATCGATGGGTGGAGATTAAAACAGGCGAAGTAGTCGGTACAGTATGTATGTAGCCCCTTTTAAATATAACGCAGAGTTTGTATACATGTGATGTATACAAACTGTCATTCACAGTGGAAGGAAACTCATAAAACTCGACTAACAAAGTCACCTTAAGTCACCTGAGACCAAAGGGGTCCCCACACGGCGAGCGATTTTAGCCAGGCGACCGATTTTTTTAGCGAGCCGACAGACAGAATTGTATCGCCTTCATTGTTATGAATGAGAGAACCCACACGGCAGGAGATTCTGAAGCGACGGTCGCGCAGCTATTTCTGTCGCCTCGCTCAAAATCGCCTCGATCCTATTTTTGGAGGCGACGGCAGGCAGGACAATGAGGAAATAACATGACTTCTACAGTAGTTCTACTGGTGTATCATTTGTACACCATTAATGTATCATTCAATACATTCATTGATCAATAACCTCCGTATTATTACCATGCTACTTATGTTCATTATTATTAATGGGAACAATTTAAATAAATAACGTTAGTTTGAGAAGCTGTAGTGGCCGCTTGTCATTAACTAATAAATGAACAATGCACCACGATGCATCTACTAGTGTTTTTATACTCGGGTAACAAAAGAAGTTGTGGATGTTGACAGAGTTTAATGTCCAGGCTGCAGCTGATGTAGTTTGTAAGGTTTATTGTCCAAAGAAAATTATGGTTGAGAACAAAACAGTTTGCGTCTTCCGTGAAAAATACACTCTCTCAGCAGCTGCATAACAATACTTGTCCAATCGTTGGTAATGAACGTATCGTAGCGATCAGGCATGCAGTAATGTCAGGAAGAATGAGGAGAGGTTGTATTCGTATATGGTGGTTTAATTCCAGCTCAATATGGGTTTTACAGGTTAATATTCCCTCGTAACGCGCAACACAGCTACCTGCTAGTGCTAGTGAAGAGCTGCTAATATGCTCACTTCACAACAACATGACGTCCGGTCCCGGCGGTCCGTCCTCCTATATCTCCCGGGGGGAAACAAGTAACCACACCCCCAGCTAGACAGAGCGACGGTCGCCTCTGGTGTGGGGGGATAAGCGATTGTTGTTGAGCAACAGGCGATTGCATCGCCAGGCGACGTCTGTCGCCCGCCGTGTGCAGACCACTCAACACTACAGATTAATCGACTACGAGGTGCCAGCCTCTACCGCCGTGATTACATTTGCCAACGACTGTATGGTTTTGGTTCATACCTATCCTCTCGCTCTGCATACAGTGCCTGGTTAGGGTTTAAGGGCTGGTAGTGCGGCAGTGAAAGGGTTAAGGGCTGGGGTGTGATAAATGTGGGGGGGGGGGGGGTCGGGGGATCGGAGTTGCTTTTGGATGGGAACCAACCTCCCGGGTGTCTTGATACCAGAGGTCGGGCTCGGTGGATCCCCGTTGCTGCGGCAACACTAGCCATATGTTGTGTCTTGTTATTGGTCTGTGTTGGACCCTCGTGTTCTCTAATAAATGTTTTTTTTCTACACGCGATACTCTCCCTGCATCTCATTTCATGGTCTCTCGGTCACTATTGGAAGATATAACGTTTTGTAATGTTGTTTAGCCGGAGCCACTTTATCCACAACGGCACAACCCCGGTCAGAGAGTGGACACGGACACAGAGCACAGTCCTTTGTAGTTTAATTAGGATTATGTTGTTGAATGAGAGCGATATCTCAGAGTGATTTGAGTGTTTCAGAGTGGTTTCTGCAACACATAAGCAGAAAACAATACAGTCGTTAGCAGAGGTAAATGTCATATGCATTATACATTATACACGGCCTGCACCAGGCTGCTAGGTGACCCATATGCACGACAATGACTCGTCGCTACTCCGTGCCATGCCCGGTCCATGTGGCCAACGCCAATGCTCGCACGCTAATGGCAATATGCCATATAGCATAACCAGCTGGCTAGCGTTAGCTCAATTAGCAGCACGAACCAAACACGACACAAAGCAGCGACCCCCAAGTCATAATCATACACATAAGTCACAGCATCTTAACACTTTGAGTGCCACTCACGAGATTTCTCGGGTTTTTAATAGTGACGTAGAATGCCACTCACGAGATTTCTCGGATTTTTTTATTTTTTTTTTCGATCTGAAAAATTATTGCATCACCCGAGCCTACCCGAGTATAGCCGAGGGGCGCCGGCGATCACTGTGGAAAAAAGCGCCCCCTGTCGTCTCCCAGATGACATAAGTGATTTTGGAATGGACTCAATGAAAATGAATGGGGAAAAAAATCCGGTACTCCACATTTTCCAGTTCACTGATCCAGCCGGGGTTACCAGAGTTCATTCTGGAGCCTCAGAGCCCCGCGGATCATGGAGTTCTACTGTATCGCGTTGGATCCATACACGTATCGATTTTTTCGAATGGTGATCAGGAATTGGAATATACCAGTTGGATACCATCTGATGTCAGGTAAGGACTCTATGTTATCAGTGGTAGGATAATCAGAGTAAGTTTGATGAAGTTATAAGCTGTTTTGTGAAATGTCTTCTTTCGGTTTCACTGTAAAAGTCAGTGAGGAAATCAACGGAGCGATTATCAGTGCGCGGCCGTAATGTGCTTGCGTGCACGTATAATATTGATCATCTAGCGTTTATTTGAAAACGATTCATAAAAAGGCCGACGAATATCAACGTTGTGGAATATTCCACTAAAAGACGATTTTCATAGAATGCTCCAGAATGAGCTGTTTTTTATATCAAAACGGGGGCTTTTCTAACTGCTCTGAAACGGAAACGACGCGATAAAAAAACAATCTGCCTCCACAGCACTGACTGGAAAATAGTCTTTGATAATGCGATGGGCAGATTAGACACATAGCCATAATTTAAAACATAGATTAGGCGATATTAACGTTAACATTGGCGCCGATGGTGGCATTCAAGCGGTAAAACGGAAAACCAGGCGTGGCGCTCAAAGTGTTAACGAAACACAATGCATACAGTTGATTTGGAAATAGTAGCGTGTCCTGTCCAGGGATGAAACGCCAATGCTTTTTAGTAGAATTCACGTAGCGCCCTATAACTCAGCTTTCCAGGAATTAGCCCGGATCACTCCGAAACGTATATATTCACCACGGCATAACGCACGGACGTATACATGGAAAAAATGTATTTTTTTGCATGTTCGACGGAAGATACAGACTGTCAAATGACCATAGTATTGTCTCCATAGCTATAATATAGAATATAGATATAGCTCTACAAACAAGGTGACGCACACCTATCTTTAAAAAGCATGGCCTAGCTACAACAGGTTGAGGAAAATCCCCGGCGCTGAATGAGTTAAGACTATTAGCTACAGTTCAGAGACACACACGCATGGTACCAGAGCGGCCAGCAGAGGGCAGATGACTCTACCTCTACAGAGTACAAATAGCCTGGGAAAAAAAACTAAATTACAGGCCTGTGTGGTCATGGAACAACCTTCCAAGTAACATTAGTTCTATCGGTGGAAAGGCATGAAACAACTCAGAATCTACCTACATTCTTTAGTTTAAATAGAATGAACATGATTGTCTTATTTTCTGTCTTTGAATTAAAAAAAATTATATGACCAATGCAATTGATTTTAATCTTTTTGTTATTAGGATTATGGATTGCTTGATTGTTTTATGTTTGTGTATGTCTGTCTTGGACCCCAGGAAGACTATAGCTCGACGTCAAGGCGTCCAGCTAATGGGGATCCTTTTAATAAACAATACTCTACTCGGCACTGCAGCAGTGCACCCATATATATGACTATATATTGGACTATCTGTCAATATAATTGATATATGTGCTGCTGCTTTTTCTGACCGCTTACCTGTTGTTTTCTCCACTAAAATCCCCTGCTCTGTTATTTCCCCTCATGTACCTACAAAAAAATCCTGCACGTTTACCTCTGACACTGCTGCCCACTTTTCTGATGCCTTCTCCCGCTCCCCAATCTGTGTCTTAAATGCAAACAGTGTCCCAAATATCGATGACTATCTCCATGTTCAACGAGTCATGCACCGATATTTTAAATACTATAGCACCTTTTAAAACTAAACGCATAAAACCCCTCCCCACACCCTGGCTAAATGAATCCACGCGTGCTCTCGGATGTGCATGTAGACGTGCCGAGAGGAAGTGGAGGAAGGACAGGTTGCATGTCTCCCTCCAAATCCTACACGGCGCTCTGTCCATCTACTAAACGGCTGTCAAAATTGCAAAAACAACTTACATTTCCAACCTAGTCGCAACAAATTCCAATAAACCCCAGGCCCTGTTCAAAGTCCTAAACTCCCTCATCAACCCCTGTGCCACCCCCTCTGTCGTACCTTCATTAGCTCTATGTGAAGGCTTCCAACACTTCTTCATCAGCAAAGTCTCTGCCCTCAGATCTCTCTCCCCCTTGCCCCCCCCCCCCCCCCCCACCCCATCTTCTCCCCCACCCACTGCCCTCAGACGCACTTCCCTCGCGCATCCTAAAGGAAGTACCTGACCCTGTCCTCGCATTATTACCCCTACTAAACGCCTGCCTCAGCACTGGATGTGTCCCGGCTGCGTCTATTCTTTTACCAACGGATTTCCAGTTCTGCGTTTGCGTTCTGCGATCTGATTGGCCACTGGCGTTTCTGGTGCGCCCATTTCCGCCTCGAACAGCAGCAAACTACCTTACGCCTAGTTTATCACTGGTTAAGCTTAGGCGACTCTTTCGAAGTTGGTTACGGTTAGAGTTTGGAATCAGGGCTGGTGTTCTATCGTTCTAAAATAAAGCAACCTTGTTGTGTGAAGGATATTAGATGGTCTCGCGCTTGTAATGGCAACACAATTCTCACTCAGAAAGCCAGATTTATTCCATGTGTTCCTATCAAACTTCTACACCATCCTCCGCCCTGGACTATTTGAATTAGAATAAGGAACGTAATAATAATAATAATTTGTTCATCATTTCTGTATCGATTCTTTTTCACCACTCAATTAATAAAAAAGAAAACGTCATTCATTCAAATAGACCACTGCAACACTATAGTTTTGTTATGCTCATGGGAGAGAGCGAGGGGGGGGGGGTGGAGCATGCGAATTAATGTTGATTAAAGGACGCTACAACCACTTACGTCAAGGCTCTAATTAACATTCATTAATTGTATTCCCCGCGCTCTCGTCAAATGTATACTGTGGCGGCACGGTGGTGTAGTGGTTAACATTGTCGCCTCACAGCAAGAAGGTCCAGGGTTCGATTCCCGCTTGGGGACCAGGTTTCCATGATGCCAGGTACCCAGGTGGGGGATCTCCCGGGCCTTTCTGTGTGGAGTTTGCATGTTCTCCCCCCTCTGTGCTCGCAAGGGTTTCCCCCCCGATAAGATAAACCCAATGGAAAAACATGCACAACAAACAGATCGCTAACGCTGTGGCGTCCTTGATGAAGACGGACAGGAGCACTTGGATTGGTCCCCGGGGCGCGGCTCACGTTGACGCCTGTCTGCTCCCGGCTGCCCTTGGGGGGGAAGGACGACGGGATGGGTTAATCGCAGAGACGAATCGCATTGGCGATCCTACAGAGACAATGCATATGCGTGTGTGTTCCGGTGTGTGTGTTGAGGAGAATTGCATGCCAATTAAAGACCTCTGAGCAGGTCCTGCATTATTATATTATACTCTCTTTTTTAGACTCTTTTTGTATCACAAACGCAAATCTGGTATGTCATAATACATAGATGTAGCAGTACTGTCTATCTGTATGTCATGTTATGATTAACACTTTGATTGCCTAAGGTTAAATTCAGGGGCGGAGCTAGGGGGTGGCTACCTGGGCTCAAGCCCCGGATGTATTCTGAAAAGCCCCGAATCTATTTTAAATTTTTTTTTTTTTTTTTTTTTTTTTTTAATTCATCATTGTTACATGAAAATATGTTTGCACCAGATTTAGCAGAAGCTAATTTCCATCTGTGGTCTATCCAGCTGCTAACTGTATTTGAGTGAGTTAAGTCTTGGTGTTATGGTAGACTCAGACCTAAGCTTTAAATCACAATCAACAAGTTGACAAAAACTTAATTCTTCCACCTTAGAAACATAGCTAAAGTACGGCCATTTATAAATCAAAAGGACGCTGAAAACCAGATCCATGCCTTTATCTCAAGCCAACTCGACTACTGTAATGCACTCCTTACCGGCCTCCCGATTAAATACGATAACTATTTTATTGCAATGCACTATTGCATTATTTTATTCTATTTTACTAACTATTTTATTGCACTGCACTATTTTACTTTGTATCAGTGAATCATAGACGCCTGGTCATAAGAGCATTCGGAGCATCTCTGCTCTCCCACTATTGAACCACTTTTTGATTATATGAAAAATATGATATATCCCCCCCCAATATATAAATCTAACCATTACTACGTTATGGTTAACTGAGTTTTATAGTGAAAAGAGCAGCTTTATTGGTCAAGATTGAAGGCTCTATATTGCAGGAAATTGCACGTACAGGTTCATTAAATTCAAAAAAAATCTGTCGTGGAGGGGGTCGTGCCTGAGCCCATCCAAACCACCCCTTGCCTGCCCAAAAAATAAATAAATAAATAAAAATAAATAAATAAAAAAAAAAAAAAAAAGGGGGGGGGCCCATCTGGGCTAAGCCCCGGATCTCCTACAATCCTAAATCCGCCCCTGAGTTGGATGTGTTAGTTGGTTGGATGCACTTCAAGCTGCTTCCACATGAGGCAACTTCTCTCAATCATTCCAATAATACACAGTTGGATGTGTTAGTTGGTTGGATGCACTTCCGATCTGCTTCCACATGGAGGCAAATTGTCTTTTTTGTAGTTGTGGGAACAACTTTTTCTGGCGGATGGTTTTTTCAATAAATCTTCGAATAATGTGTGTTTATTGTATAGAAATAAGGTTGGATGAATGTGGCAGTTGTATAAAAGCTTTACACCACTTGCAGTCGTGATTTGTGAACAATAAACCATGCCTAGGGGGGTCTAACGACCCTCGGCTGCGCCTCGGGCCTAACAACCACTCCTTGGCATGGTTTATTGTTCACAAACCACTCCTGCGTGTGATGTAATGCTTAAGTAAAAAATTATAATAATAATAATTTGAAAACCGATACCGATATTTTCCGATATCACATTTCTATGCCAATATCGGTAGGCCGATAATATCGGACATACTGTTTACCAATCGTATATTATCGTTTTTTTTGTTCCAAGTGTTATTTTTGATTACATCACTAACAAAATAATAAAAGAAAAAATACTAATTTAATCAGATTAATCACTTTATTCAAATTGAGGATTTATATATATATATATATATAAAGAATTTATAAAAAGAAAGAGAATTATTTATTTTTATTTAAAAAAAATTATTAAAAACGAAGGTTCGAACGTCCGTTCGAAAAACCCTGACGAAGTTTGAATAACTATTCAAATTGAGGATTTAGTTTGAGGATATATAATAATAATTTTAAAAAAAGTATAGGTTTTTTTTTATTTATTTTTTATTAAAAACGAAGGTTTGGAACTCGTCACAGTATGATGTCATGATAGGACATTCTAGAACATTGTGTCACAGTATGATGTCATAATAGAACATTCTAGAACATTTGTGATCTCACAGTATGATGTCATAATCAAACATTCTAGAACATTTGTGATGTCACAGTATGATGTCATAATCAAACATTCTAGAACATTTTTGATGTCGCATGATGTCATAATAGTACATTCTAGAACATTTGTGTTCTATATATATTCAACAATTGTGCATCTTGAGACAGGATAGAGAAGACTGTCTATCCTACAACACATAGACTGAAACCTGCATTTCTCAACCAAGGTGCCTTGCCTACCGTTTTGCTGTGGAAAGGTGAGTGTCCACAACGGCTAGCTAGCTGTTCTACTTGAATACTGAATGTTAATATTGAATCAGACAATATTGAATACTGAATGTTAATATCAGACCATATTGTATGACAGTGAAGTTATTGAATCTTTTTGTAGTGTCTCTTTTCGGTGTTGCACTTTTTAGACGTCCCTGGCTGCGCACTTGCCTCACAGCCGACTGCACATAGAGATCAATATTATTAAATGTACAGCTCCGAGGACGGCTCGTTTAGGTGAAAAAAAGGCTGTAGCTCATTGTCTACCGTACTATGATAGGAAAGAGGTGTCCTTTGTGTTTATTTCGCTTAAAAAAACGAAGGTTCGAACGTCCGTTCGAAGAACCCTGACGAAGTTTGAATCCCAAAAACAGGCTTCGGGGACAGCCTTACCAAACACATTATTTATATTATTCAAATGGAACTCAAACATGTTCCGTTGTGATGCCACAGTATGATGTCATAATAGGACATTCTAGAACATTTGTGATGTCACAGTATATCAACCGATACCGATATATGCAGGGTCCCCCCCCCCCAAAAAAAACGGAATAATTTCAGGTAATTAACATTACATATCTCTTGTCGTGTAATTAACACAACATTATGCATACTTTGACAATAAATAAAATAATAATTTGTTCTTACTTGCTTGCCTGGGTAAATAAAGGTTAAATAAATGTAAAAAATAATAATAATAATAATTTGAAAACAGATACCGATATTTTCCGATATCACATTTTTATGCCAATATCGGCCGATAATATCGGTCATACTGTTTACCAATCGTATATTATCGTTTTTTTTGTTCCAGGTGTTATTTTTCATTACATCACTAACAAAATAAAAGAAAAACGAAGGTTCGACTCATTTAATCAGATTAATCACTTTATTCAAATTGAGGATTTAGTTTGAGGATATATATATATAAAAAAGAATTTATAAAAAGAAATGAGAATTATTTATTTTTATTAAAAGAAAATTATTAAAAACGAATGTTCGAACGTCCGTTCGAAAAACCCTGACGAAGTTTGAATAACTATTCAAATTGAGGATTTAGTTTGAGGATATATAATAATAATTTTAAAAATAGTATATGTTTTTTTTTTTTTATTATTAAAAACGTCACAGTATGTCATAATAGGACAATCTAGAACATTTGTGTCACAGTATGATGTCATAATAGAACATTCTAGAACATTTGTGATATCACAGTATGTCATAATAGAACATTCTAGAACATTTGTGATGTCACAGTATGGTCACAATAGAACATTCTAGGACATTTGTGATGTCACAGTATGATGGCATAATCAAACATTCTAGAACATTTTTGATGTCAGAGATCAATATTATTAAATGTACAGCTCCGAGGATGGCTCGTTTATTATTATTATTATTATTATTATTATTATTATTATTATTATTATTATTATTATTATTATTGTTATAAAATACCTTACCCATGATAAAGATCAGCTCTAAGTGTGATTATAAAAAGGGCAGGGAAGCAGACCGGCGCAAGCAAACCTGCACTCCATTGCCAGGTGGTCTGGTAGTGGTTCATTTCCCACCCTGGTGGAGTCTAGGAGACATGTGTTTCCTGTGCAGGGGGTGCATTTCTCACAGGAAGATGTTTGGCTAAGTCCCAGAACTAGACTTGGCATTCGTACCCAGGTAGAGTGTGTACTAGACTTGGCATTCTTACCCAGGTAGAGTGTCTAGAATAGACTTGGCATTCTTACCCAGGTAGAGTGTGTAGACTAGACTTGGAATTCATACCCAGGTAGAGTGTGTATACTAGACTTGGCATTCATACCCAGGTAGAGTGTGTAGACTAGACTTGGCATTCTTACCCAGGTAGAGTGTGTAGACTAGACTTGGCATTCTTACCCAGGTAGAGTGTGTAGACTAGACTTGGCATTCTTACCCAGGTAGAGTGTGTAGACTAGACTTGGCATTCTTACCCAGGTAGAGTGTGTAGACTAGACTTGGCATTCTTACCCAGGTAGAGTGTGTAGACTAGACTTGGCATTCTTACCCAGGTAGAGTGTGTAGACTAGACTTGGCATTCTTACCCAGGTAGAGTGTGTAGACTAGACTTGGCATTCTTACCCAGGTAGAGTGTGTAGACTAGACTTGGCATTCTTACCCAGGTAGAGTGTGTAGACTAGACTTGGCATTCTTACCCAGGTAGAGTGTGTAGACTAGACTTGGCATTCTTACCCAGGTAGAGTGTGTAGACTAGACTTGGCATTCTTACCCAGGTAGACTAGACAGTGACCCTTGCGAGGTGCATTTCCTTCGCATGTCTACTGACCACAAGGAGGTGACTCTGGATAGAAGAGATAACTGGGTTTCTGATGAGGAGCTACTACTGTAGATGCACTCTTAGCGACAGTGGCTCAGGAGGTAGAGCGGTCTGGTAATCGTAAAAAGGTTCCCGGATCGGTTCCGGCTCCTCCCTGCGACATGTGAGCAAGACGCTTGACCCCTAACTGCTCCCGATGAGCAGGTTGGCACCAGGGGCGGATCTAGGGGGTGGCTACTGGGGCTCAAGCCCCGAATGTTTTCTGAAAAGCCCCGAATCTATTTAAATTTTTTTTTTCTTTTTTTTTGACAATTCATCATTGTTACATGAAAATATGTTTGCACCAGATTTAGCAGAAGCTAATTTCCATCTGTGGTCTATCCAGCTGCTAACTGTATTTGAGTGAGTTAAGTCTTGGTGTCATGGTAGACTCAGACCTAAGCTTTAAATCGCAATCAACAAGTTGACAAAAACGTAATTCTTCCACCTTAGAAACATAGCTAAAGTACGGCCATTTATAAATCAAAAGGACGCTGAAAACCAGATCCATGCCTTTATCTCAAGCCAACTCGACTACTGTAATGCACTCCTTACCGGCCTCCCGAAGAAATACGATGATAACTATTTTATTGCAATGCACTATTGCATTATTTTATTCTATTTTACTAACTATTTTATTGCACTGCACTATTTTACTTTGTATCAGTGAATCATAGACGCCTGGCCATAAGAGCATTCGGAGCATCTCTGCTCTCCCACTATTGAACTTGGGGGAGCAAAGGTATGCTCTTGCTCCACCACTTTTTGATCATATGAAAAATATGATATATCCCCCCCCAATATATAAATCTAACCATAACTACGTTATGGTTAACTGAGTTTTATAGTGAAAAGAGCAGCTTTATTGGTCAAGATTAAAGGCTCTATATTGCAGGAAATTGCACGTACAGGTTAATTAAATTAAAAGAAAATCTGCCGTGGAGGGGGTTGTGCCTGACCCTCTCCAAACCACCCCTTGCCTGCAAAAAAAAAAATTATAAAAAAAAAAAGGGGGGGGGGGGGGGGGGGGGGGGGCACCTATCTGGGCTAAGCCCCGGATCTCCTATAATCCTAAATCTGCCCCTGGTTAAATTCATGATATACCATCCGTTGCCAGCTCTATTTAACATGGAGAAGTTCCCCTTCTTTGCAGGGCTATAACTTTTTAAATTCTATTGCTAGATTGCCATTATTAGGGCCCATTCAAGGTCCTATATGTATTGTTCATGGTGTAGCAACGTTAAACGTTTTCATTCACATATTCATACTAAAATATGATCTAAAGTATAAGTATGTTTTCATCTCTTTCTGCAGCTTTCTCCAGAACGTGATTTATAGCCCCAAATGCATTATATTGATGATGAAATACAGTTTGGTAGGAATCTGTGTGAGATCAAAAATTTCAATTGGACATACTTCTAGAAGTTTCTACGTATCATCTGATGATGACCGGATGGGCGGGGGATCGTTTATAATTCTGTGGGCAACGTTATACCATTCATCTAATGTGGGTCAAATGTTCATCATAGCAGTTAGCAGGGGTGTAGCTCCAGATTCTGGGCCCCATGAAAGAATGTATTTGTAGGACCCCAGTGAATGCGAGCGTGCGAGCGGAATTTTTTTTGGCGATTTTTTTATTGATGAAAACGCATAATATGGTTTTTACCTATACATTCGGATCAGCAGTTCAGCACCTGCACTGTTGGTGGGTGAGCCTAGTAAAGGATGTCGCATTGCGTTCATCTTCAATGAATGGACCAATGCAATAGTCTACCAAAGCCCCCCCTCTCTCTCTATATATCTCACATACACACACACTTCAGAAACAAACATAGTATCAATAAGAGCATCAATAATACACCTGAGTGATGTCTAGTAAAAAATAAAAAATGTTGGGCCCTTGCTGTGCTGGGCCCTTGGAATCATCCTAAGCTACCCCCCCCCCCCCCCCCCAGCTACGCCCCTGGCAGTTAGTGTAGAACACGGTAATATTACAGGCTAAAACTCACCCCAGTCTCCGCGGGCCGTTGGGCGATCAGCGTGGGGTAGACAGTTTTCCATTATGGGATGTCGAAATACCCGGTCCATTTCCAGGTTGTATAATAGTATATACGTCCAAATCATGTTGTTTTTTCGAGTTATTTGCAGCGATCGATGTTCACTGTGTGAAGACTGAGTCTCTCTAACATTAGCGAGTGCCCGGACCACATATGGAGTGAGTCCTGCCGGGTTAAAGGTGGACATCCGTTTTTTCGATCTGCCGATCGGCCACCAGATGGCGGTCTTGAACCGCTAGAGGATTGAGAGGAGATCAGAACTGTGTGTCAAGGCTCCGGAACGAAAATATGATTCCGATCACAGATTTTTGAAATATTGATATCAAAGACGAGTTCCGGCGTCCTCTGCAACTTGAGCATGGCGGGGAATGACGAGTTTCGGCGTTTTCGGCAGTTAAAGTGTTAATTGAAAATGGGGGACCCTGTCGTAAACTAGACGAAAGTCTTTCTCTGGTCTGCATCCCCTTAACAATTGTGTGTATTGTACTGTACTGTACCCATTCTGCAATCTGTTAATAAAGTTTTCAATCAATCACATTCTTGAAGTAAACTCCCTGTCTTTTTAACTTTCTGTCTTGGGGGGGAAACATGCACTTAACAGAATCACCAGAAAGGCTTTCGAAAAAAGTGAAATGCCATGTTGTGGCCTCAATATTTTCAAAACAAATTATATGAAAAGGTTATGAAATAATTAACAAGAATGTGATAAAAAAAATTAATAAAGACGGAGCTCAATGCATACATTTGATCAGTAGAAAATATCCGTTTGTTTCCCCCCAATACCAAGATGGCGGCGGCGGTCTCGTGACGTCAGAGTGTCTTCGAGAATTCCCCCGCGCTCTCTTCCCCCCTCGCTTACCGCGTGAGATCGCCGCTCTCTCGCGAGACCCACGGCGCTGTAATGGTACCAGATGAGAGAGAGACAAAAGACGCAGCTGTACAGTCAGGAGGCGACGCGCAGTGGAAATTTCCATCTGATCAGTGTAATAAATAAATGGTGTCTATTGTAGGGGCGTGCACACACAAGAAAACACGAAGGTTAAAAATTCATACCCGTGTATATTATTATCCTCTCCCACAGACACAACTATATGCAATTCTCCCTCTTCCTGCTTATTAATAACAACCGTTATTACTTACCGTTACCGGTGATTATCTTCTGTCACTGACTCTCACCCACTCAGTCGTTCTTCTTTGGGATATCATCATATATTATATATAAATAAATATATATATCATATCAGGTAACGGAGGAGGAGGATGCTCACATGATGTTCTGAATTCACCGGCGAACATCACGTTTGAGTGGTGTGTTCTTCTGAATTAGAGACTTATGGGAGGTGAGCTGGTTTTATTCATCATCATCATCATCATTAATAACGCGGAGAAGATTTTGGCTGAATTGGAATTCTGAGAAGAAGTGCCGGTGAGTCTATATATCCCATAATAAGATTATCTTTCCTCTCTATGTCTCATTATTCTGCATGGAAAGTGCATGATCTCGTTGCGTTATTGTGAAGGACGATGGGGATGTATATTTTAGAATGTATATATCTTTGACTGTATTCTTATTCTTATTTAGTCTTTTTACCTAAATGTTTATTGTGAGCGATCTGTGTGGTGCTGAATTTCCCTCGGGATTAATAAAGTACTACTATTCTATGAGGATCAGTTCACTATGATTTTTGATGATGATGATGATGATGATAATAATTATGTATTTATAACTGGATGTGAGGCTTTGTTGCAGAAATATGCCACATCAAAATGTATCGACAGGCTATCCCCTCAGTGGTGGGCTATTAAAGATTGATCAGCAAAATATGGTGTTTAGGAAATTTATTTTAATATGCGACATATTTTGTACATTCAAATCAAGAAAACTTGTCGGTGAACACGGATGCAATTAACTTTGTCATTATGCAAAGTTATTAAACTTATAAGTGGACAAAACCGAGAAGGTGGGAAGGAATTATGTCTAGAATCCTTTGGAAATTTAAAGTATAGGCTAATCAATAATGGAGGAGGAGGGGATGTTAATTATGATAACAATTAAGAGTATAGGCATTACGGGAAAAGGGGGAAACCTTCTCTTAAGGTGCGTGGTCCACGCCGCGTGGGTAAACTGTACTGACAATGATTAAAGAGATAGGGCCCGTATACCTGCAGTATAGGTTAACAGATTGTCTAGCAGGTTTACAGAGTAAACCCAACATTTACAGTCTGACAAAAAAACGTGCATGTAATATGGTCTCGGAGGAAGTCGTGCTTTCCTAGAGGTAGGACATTTCCTATAGAATTAAGTCGTGCTTTACCTATTTTATCATTATGGCCCTATGTCTAGCCTGTCAGAAATCAAAGTAAGTGACTTCATTTTCTATATGTTTGGCACATGCTATAGCCTACTACTGTATATCTCAATATTAATTTTCCAAATCCCCCCCGAAATAAAGTCTATTCCTATCCTATTCAGTCAAGTGACTCCCTGAAACCATGGAGGCATCTCATTTAGACCGGCCCCCCAACCTCGACCTGAATCTCATTGCCCCCACACCCCAATGTGCCTGTTTTTAGTGATAAAAAAATAAACTGGTATTGGAGCATCCCTGTTGCCATCCTCCTTGATATGTTCATAAACATAATAGGCAATACAAAAGGAATTGAGACAACATGGACATTTGAGATAATGCTTTCCAAAGGTTTGGAACAATTTGAACGATCAAAAAAGAGATGTTGTTATGTGTATGTTTCAGGATGAGAGAGCTGCAAAATTTGCAATTTGTTTCAATTACATTGTTCGCCACTGATACCTTCATCTGATCAAATATTATAGACCGCCAGAGGAATGAATGATAGTCTATTATAGACTACCAGAGAAATGAATGATAGTATATTATAGACTACCAGAGAAATGAATGATAGTCTATTATAGACTACCAGAGGAATGAGACCGCCAGAAGAATGAATGATAGTATATTATAGACTGCCAGAACAATGAATGATAGTCTATTGTAGACCAGAAGAGGGGATAAATCGTATCCCCACTGGTGATAAAAAGTCATGCCTAAGGCAGGGACACCAAAAGCATATAGGAATCCCCTCCCCCGAAAGAAATTGCACCCTGGAATCGGATACATCAATTAAATGTAACTTATCATATCATATATCATTGTAAGCTTAGTTGTGATTAAAACAAAAATAGGGAAACAAGTCCAAGCACGCACTCCAGGTTTTTCTTTTACATTTATTGGCAGCCTGAAAATATCTGAAATCACGACGTTTCGGTGCAAACACACCTCCTTCAGAAAATGGCTTGCATCCATTTTCCATTTTCTGAAGAAGTTCTAGGGCTGACCCCTATTAGTCGAATAGTCGACTAATCGATCGAAAGGAGCCGTAGTCGACTGCCAACCTCTTAGTCTAATGCAAAAAAAATAAAATAAAAAATTATAATTATTTTGTTAAAAAAATAAAACTAAAATGTATCATTCTTTCCAAAAGAGAAGAGGCCTAGAAGCGTGGCTAACGCTAATGGCACGCATACCAGAGGCTAACTGCCTAAGAAAACAGGCACAGAGGCACTGAAAGAGGATTTCACCCATCTAATGAACACACTAGACTAGAATTGTACTTTTTTTTTTCAATATATATATTTTTTTCATAGTCGACTAATAGTCGACTATCGGCAAATTTCGGCCAATCAAAGTCGACTATCCAAATCCTTAGTCGGGGACAGCCCTAGTGTGTTCACACCGGACACGTCGTGATTTCAGGCTGCCAATAGTTGTGAAACACAGAGTGCGTGCCTGGACTTGTTTCCCTATTTTCTATGTATGGTATCAGAGGTTACAGCACCCAGTGTCAAGTGAGGTGAGCGCGTTCGAGCTTAGTTGTGATCCCTTGGTATAATTACAGTAAACAAACGAGACCACTACCAAAACAATTGGCAGCCTAATTCTCACGATAAGACCATGTTTCCCACGCTTGGTATCAAAGGATGTTCCAACAAACTACTGCTGTGCAGATCTCAATTCTGAGTCAAAGGTACGTGTTTGGTTTGACATTTTAAATGCGCCTTCACAGATGTGTTACCTTTGAAAAATACAAGTGGACGGCGGTACACTTCAGATTATTTTATTGTCACAGCTTTTTTTAAATGTACATACTGTACATTCAGAAAAATGTGAGATGCTTGTTTTTCCTCCTCAACCGTAGTAGATTTGTAAACATAATACTCTGTGTATATATTCTATCTATAATACAATCTACAATAGTATAACAAATATATAAACTATAACTATAAACTGAATAAGCTATAAATAACTATAAACTAAAACTATAAACTAGACTATAGACTAAACATAATACACAACGTATATATATATATATTTTTAAACTTCATTTTTTTTAGCGTTTATCGCTTTTTTTTCTGGTCAAGCATGACTGACAGAAACAGGTTGAATGGGATATAGATCAGGGGAAGACACTCTGAGAAAATACAGCGAGTCCGGGAGTCGAACTCGTGTACCCCAGATCCGTGACGCGCACGGTTGTCCCCGACGCCGAAATAGCGCCGAGATACGCAGT
Source organism: Notolepis coatsorum (assembly GCF_963971535.1). Taxonomy (NCBI): domain Eukaryota; kingdom Metazoa; phylum Chordata; class Actinopteri; order Aulopiformes; family Paralepididae; genus Notolepis; species Notolepis coatsorum. Next base: position 316,403,660 of record NC_140165.1, read on the forward strand.
GAGCTACTGGAGCTCCCCCCACAACGTATATTCTATCTATACAAAATACAAAAAACAGGGCGTAGCTAAAAAAGAGCGTCTGTGCTCAGCGAACCTACCCTTGGTAAATAAAGGTAAAAAAATAAAATAAGGACAATTCACCTTTAGTGCTAATGAAATAGAGTAACATTGGTCTGAACTTGAGTTGTAGAAAAACTTGTTACTCAAGTTTTTCTGTAGTAGTTAGTATTCCAGAAGTAGTATTTACCCAGAATGGCTGGAGGCTTAAAAAATTAGATCCATAGCCTGAAGTCTTATGTAGTACATGTCCGAATTGTCATAAAGATCCATTCAGAAATGAGTGATTAGGGACGCCCAAGTGGCGAACCACGTAATGCGCTGCGTCGCGGCACGGCCGACCCTGGGTTCGATTCCCGGACCCGGCTTTCTTTGCAGAATGTCTTCCCCTGCTCTGTCTCCCATTTCCTCCTCTCCCTCTCTCTCTACCGGACTGCCCGGTAACAAAAACGCAATAAAATCTACAAAAAAAAAAAATAGTGATTAGGAGTGATTTTGGTAAACTGTTCTCTTGCTGTTTTTGCAAGAGAACAATCCCTGATTCGTATATCCCCATTGGAAAGCCACACTCATTGGCTACAACCCCGTCCAATAATTTTCGAGATTGCCAAATGATTGACGGAACTAGAACCCCAAGAGTCGGGAGTGGTATTTGCGCAATACCGTGTATTTTGCGCAAGCCTCAAATATCGGCATGTAACTCGAGAACCGCTGAACAGATTCTGTTACCTGAAAGGGCTATCGACAGGCAACAAATGGGGCTTTAATTCCATATATATATATATAGTATTACAAAATATGCACACCCTAGTGGTCGCCAAAGTGCCAGTGGGCACTGTCCTCAAGAGGCCCCACATACGGGCCCCCGCTTGCTAAGAGGTATTGAATAAATAATATTATATTATTGCCCCCCCCCCCCATATTTTTCAGTTTTTTTTATGAATAAGTTCAGTAATTGAATAATTATGTCTGCCTTGTTTATTCACTGTGTCCATTGAAACGATGATGAACATAAATATGAATAGAATAGAATAGAATAGATCTTTATTGTCATTGTTACAGTTGTCACAACGAGATTTAACATACAGCTCATTATAGTAATATTCCACAATTATTACATTGATAGTAATAATGGCACACAGTCATAAATTCACCAACATGCGCATTTGTTATACATGCAGGACTCTTTGAGACAGACGTATGCGTATTACCGCTGCCATGTTTGGCGCGGAGCACCCGGGGGGGGGGGGGGGGGGGGGGGGGCTGGGGGTTGGGGGTTGACGAGAAAGCCTTGGCTCCCCCTCCAGCACGCATACGAGTTAGCTGCCATCATGAGGCGCTGGTCCATACACGTAGGAGGGGGGGTGGGGGGGAGGTGGCTGGGGGTGGGGAATCCGCTTGCCACTCTTATCTCCTAGAAGGCCTTCGACTCCAGCAGCTCCCTGTTTCGACCTTGGTCCAAGAATTTGTTTTGGCTGACTGACTGGCACATTTATCCCAGCCACGTCACTTTAAATTTGATTTGAATAGAGTGAAATATAACTCTATTGATTTGAGTGGAGTGAGTTTTAACAACTCCGTCCAAATGACTGAATGCATTATTAGTCCAAGTGTCCAAGTGTCTTATCAGTTCATTTTGGTAGATCCTGTGCGCGGTAAACAGATCCAAAATCTTCTTATTGCAGTCCAAAAGCTTCGATAATCCAAAAATGACCACGTCTTCAAGTTGGTAGCCCGATTATGATGTCCCAATAGGCAGAGAGGGATAGCCTTATTCTGCTTCTTGAAGAAAATATGCAATCTACTGATTAGATCCATTTAGAGTTGATTTGAGTATAGTCCGGCAACCGGCACGAAGCAGGGCATAGCAGCGTCGGGCTCCATGGAGCAGTAGAGGCGGCGGTAGGAACGGCCTTGAGGAGCCTGGGGAGAGAGAAATGCGACTGTCTCTGGGAAGGAACACCATGCAGATAGTCTGTTTACTTTTCTGATAGCTACATCACTGCATAAGTCATAAATGTTCAGACATGTATACAGTATATTTCTATTGCAAATGTAAAGGTTTTCTGTTGGAGACATCATAATAATAATAACTTTATTTGTATAGTACCTTTCATACAGGGGATTGCAGTTCAAAGTGCTTTACATCAGTAAGAAATAAGACATAAAATCAGTGTAAAACAAGCAGCGAGAGCGAAGCATAAAGTGGGATAAAATAATGCAGATATATTAATCAAATCATATCAGAAGCTCACGTTCCAATAGGCTTCTGTAATCTGTTACAAAACATGATAACGGTTATAGTATGCACCCAGTGGATAGTGGGGCGTAAAGATAAAAGTTCAAATAAGTAAAATAATAGCAAGGGTAAAATGAGCAGACATATAAAATCACAGTTTTTAGACACACCCTTGTCGTGCAGGAATAAAAGAGCATTCTGCAAGAGCTCTCATGCAACAGTCATGCTCAGATTAAGTACACAGGAGGATCGTCCTGTGACTTTTGCGAAAGAGCTGATCCGTCTACGATACGCACAAGCGAATAATAGCCGCTGTCTTGTGCCATGACCGGATGCCTTGAAACTAGCCTGTAGCTCAATGGCAATCTGCCACACTTTTCCTATAGCTAACCTAAACCAATCTGCCACCCTTTGCCTGTAGCTATTAGCTAACCTAAACCTGTAGCTCAACAGCAATCTGCCAACCTTTGCCTATAGCTATTAGCTAACCCAGTGCTTCTCAAACTTTTTCTGTCAGGCCCCCCTTTGGCGGACCAAAATATTTTGCCCCCCCCCCCCCCCCCCCCCCCTCGCCCCCAACAAAATAGTCATGAAATGGGCCATGTTTAAATTTATTGAAATAACACCAATATCGTGACCTTTCAAATTGGCCCTATATTTTCAGAGCTGTCATGGATGAAAAGCCAGCTTCACACAGATACTGTATGTGGTGCTGAATGGTATCAACACCTTAACTGCTGCATCATGAGATACTTGGTGGGCCATGAGATGAGATACTTGGTGCTCAGCACCACACTCTGAAACTAGCTCTCTAGGTGGTATCAGATGAGATTTCAAAGAGTTCTTCCAAGAGTTTGGATGGAGATGTGTCAGGAAGCTTTGTCTCAATGTTGTCTGTAAAGGTTTTTTTTATCCAGAGTAACTTGGTGATCCTTTTCTGTGTTTTATTAAATAATGATTTTCAGATTTTGAGAAATGGTATTTTCATGGAGAACAATGCAGCTGCAACAGATAGCACTTTAGTGATAATTTTCTGGAATCATTTTTTTTAATCTTTTTTAATAAATCTCAAGGCCCCCCCTGTCATGCCTCTGCGCCCCCCCTGGGGGGCGCGCCCCCCACTTTGAGAGACGCTGAGCTAACCTAAACCTGTAGCTCAACGGCAATCTGCCACCCTTTGCCTATAGCTATTAGCTAAACTAAACCTGTAGCGCAACGGCAATCTGCCACCCTTTGCCTGTAGCTATTAGCTAACCTAAACCTGTAGCTCAACGGCAATCTGCCACCCTTTGCCTATAGCTATTAGCTAACCTAAACCTGTAGCTCAACGGCAATCTGCTACCCTTTGCCTATAGCTATTAGCTAACCTAAACCTGTAGCTCAACGGAAATCTGCCACCCTTTGCCTATAGCTATTAGCTAACCTAAACATGTAGCGCAACGGCAATCTGCCACCCTTTGCCTATAGCTATTAGCTGACCTAAACCTGTAGCTCAACGGCAATCTGCCACCCTTTGCCTATAGCTATTAGCTAACCTAAACCTGTAGCTCAACGGAAATCTGCCACCCTTTGCCTATAGCTATTAGCTAACCTAAACCTGTAGCTCAACAGCAATCTGCCACCCTTTGCCTATAGCTATTAGCTAACCTAAACCTGTAGCTCAACGGCAATCTGCCACCCTTTGCCTGTAGCTATTAGCTAACCTAAACCTGTAGCTCAACGGCAATCTGCCACCCTTTGCCTATAGCTATTAGCTAACCTAAACCAATCGGCCACCCTTTGCCTATAGCTATTAGCTAACCTAAACCTGTAGCTCAACGGCAATCTGCCACCCTTTGCCTAAAGCTATTAGCTAACCTAAACCTGTAGCTCAACGGCAATCTGCCACCCTTTGCCTGTAGCTATTAGCTAACCTAAACCTGTAGCTCAACGGCAATCTGCCACCCTTTGCCTGTAGCTATTAGCTAACCTAAACCTGTAGCTCAACGGCAATCTGCCACCCTTTGCCTATAGCTATTAGCTAACCTAAACCAATCTGCCACCCTTTGCCTATAGCTATTAGCTAACCTAAACCAATCTGCCACCCTTTGCCTATAGCTATTAGCTAACCTAAACCAATCTGCCACCCTTTGCCTATAGCTATTAGCTAACCTAAACCAATCTGCCACCCTTTGCCTATAGCTATTAGCTAACCTAAACCTGCCGCTTCGTTGCCTGTGTTTCTGAACAGATCCAAGCACAACCTGAACTGTGACTGGTTTGCAACAACAGGCCGCCCGTCACACTCGAGGACCGTTCTTTAAAGTTGCCACTAGATTGCCGATACCCTCCTCCTCCTCCTCCACAACCACCGCCATAACCACCCGACCCGACCGCTTCACGGCCCATTCGGCTTGCCGGCTGACTCTTGTCGGAGCTGCAGCTGTAGACCGAACAACAACACCTTCTGTGGCGTTAAAAGTGGCGCTCACGTACCATCAGTGATTCTAGATACATGGGGGGGGGGCGACAGTGGCTCGGGAGGTAGAGCAGTCGTCTGGTTCCCGGTTCGATTCCAGCTCCTCCCGGGCAGCGCGTCGAAGTGTCCTTGGGCAAGACGCTTAACCCCTAATTGCTCCCGATGAGCAGGTTGGCACCTTGCATGGTCGTCTTTGCCATCGGTGTGTGAATGGGGGTAAAATGTGAGGAACAAATTGTAAAGCACTTTGGATAAAAGCGCTAAGTAAATGCGCCATTTACAGTACCTTTACCATTTATACGTAATAAGTAAAAAGTATTCTCAGAATTCTTCTTTCTGTTAGGTCTCGGTCTCATATTTGGTCAGTGTGTTGGTGAGCTCATGATTCAAATTTCAAGAGCTGTTTTATTGATAAGAAATTCAAACATACTGTTGCCTTCTACGTTACTCTCTTTACAATGTTCTCTTAGCTTAGCCTTGCTAAGAGATCTGCCTTGTATTCAAGATCCTTGTTAAAGGGAAACTCCACCGCAAAACGACGTTTATTCCTTGTAGAATCCTAGTTTGCATAAAAACATAAAAAACCCTAAAAAACAGCAAATCTGAGGATGATATAGTGAATAGGGGTGGGGTCGATACAGATATTGTATCGATACACAGATGATACTGACAAGTATCGATAATATATATAATGTATTTTATTTCATAAAAAAAAAAAAAAAAAGTGAGCTATATGTGATTTCTTGACAATATAAGTTTGTTGCAATACAAATGATTGAAGTGAGGTGATCTTATCTCATTAGATACAACAGTTGTTGTACATACTGTATATTTTTTCTGCAGTTGAAAGGAGGTAATTAATTGCTAAATATCGCAAATACTATCGTATCATCACTTACGTATCATGATAATATCGTATCGTATCTGGTGATTTCCACCCACTAATAATAGTGAATCTCCCGATCCCTACCCTCAAAGCTGTCAAGATGATTGACAAAGTGAAAGTGCACCTTTCCACCTATGGTGACATTTCCCTTTAATTCTAGGCTTTATTACCACGATACAACAATACAGGTTTCTAAGGCAACAATTCGACACTTGACTATAACACAAACCTTTGTACAATGTGATTATCGATTCAGTAACATATGATGGATATGATATAATACTGTGAACCAGCTAACAGTCATGTTATATGATTTCTATGAAGTCACAAAGACGTATAGCCTAACTAAAATGTATTAAGCTCTACTAAACACTCCCTTGAGATCTGGACAAAAATAACAAAATAAGAATTTTGGCCTGGATATTTATTTAATAATATATTAATGATCTGAATTTTTGTATATTGAATTGGATTGTTGCCTTTTCGAATGACTATATCAACCTAAATTGATGCATCAGCCATCATACACCTGCTATTGTTATTTGAATAATCATTTATATTCTATTCAATGCAGAGCCATTGTTTCCGGGGGTTCATGAGCTCTGGGATGTGGGATGAGAATCTCAGATCTCAGATACAAATGTGAGATTGCTCGAATTTAATATGGACTTGTGAACATGCCCGAGCACAGACTCACTACGGGGATATATCGTTGGAAAACCTCTAATGGTTACCCTTGGGCCTGCAAGGTGAAATCTTTATTTTTGTATGAACAATCTATTTTTCTAAATAGATTATGGTGTGATATTGAGGATATGCTGAGTAAATTATTCGTAATGTATAAAGAAAGATTGTTTGTGGATGTATGGTGTGAACCAAAATTAAGAACATGTTATTGTCTTATAAAAAATAACAATAGCTCAGAAGAACCATTTGTTTGCATTCAGGTACTGTGCGTTACTTTAATGGTACGAAAGATTTTGTTAGTCATTTTGGACAAAACCCATTTAATGTTTTACTGTCCTTTCACGTGATGATATAAGAAGTGTACTCTAGTAAAAACGATCTCTGCTAATTTAATTTGGTTAAATGATTCCGAAAGACTTGAACTGTGTTTCAAGAAAGGTATTTTCTCTGTGGCAAGTTTTGTTTGTAAAAGCATGGGAGAAAAGACTATCTTGTATTATGTAAGATGGAGTATGTGTACCGATATTCATTTTTATGTTGCACACAATTGCATTGTTTGTATAGACCTGTTTGCTGTATACAAACATACCGTGTTCGAGCCAATCAGCAATACCAACTGAGTCACGTGACTAAGTTGCCCCCTACCTGCGCTAAAAGAAGTACAAAGGGGCTTTATGGAGAAGCCATGCCACTCGCCTGACTAAAAGTTGTTTCAAATGAAAACGTCAATGTCATTTAGCCAAATCAGCGTGGCTGTGAGTGTGAGTCTTTCACCTTTTACATATCTGGCTTTGGCATGGATTGATTGTTTTAAAGCATGGCTAACGAATGCAAATATATTGTAGTCAGCCCCGTTGTTCTGACCAGGATTACGTTCCTTTTGCCCCACTGATGCACATGTGCACTGAGTCTGACGTATACAGCGAACAGGTCTATAGACATCCTGTTGCAATGTTTCCTAATGCAATAGTTAACAGGAAATACATTTGGTCCACACTGTTCCCTAGCAACAGAATCCCAGTGAAACCGTCTATATGTGGGCTGGGCATCTTGGGTGCATGACACCAGAATAAATGATATTCAATCAATTAATCATGTACAGTTATCCCTTTCCTTGTGTATATCACCATATTGTGAGTTGTGTTTATGTTTTGGTTTATGAGAGGAATAATAAATAATTGAAAGAAAATGTAAAGAATTATTCTTTGTGTCTGTGTGTGTATGGGGGCGGGGGTGGGGGTGGGGGGTTCTAAAAGCTGATTATTTTCAGTATATACAGTATATTCTCTTTATACCCCATGGCCTCACACTCCTACGCAGAGCTGTCTCTACGCCTAGTGCAGGGGTCAGCAACCTTTACTATCAAAAGAGCCAATTTCCCCCCCTCCCACAAAATAAAATGCTCAGGGAGCCGCACAACCTATTTACCCTTAAAATGAAGATAACACAGTGTATAACGTTTCATATATCCCCAAGCATACCCCACATTTAGCATAAAACGCCTGACAATTGCATACCCAAAGTAATTTGTGATTTATTATACTTTATACTTATAGCACACAGTTTGTTGCATTAATGGAATTATAAAGCAACAAAAAGAAATATTTTGACTTTTTATTGCTGTTTTTACCTGTTATAACAAAGGAAAACCTCAAACTCTTACGAAGAGGAGAAAAAATACTGGCTGTGTAGACCTATTTTTAAATAAAACACAGAAGAGGAGACAAAACACCGACTTTAAAATAAAACCCTGAACTATTCAGGTATATTTGAGTCCTTCCCTTATTTGTGGAACATTTATAAAATAAAAAGTAGTCCACTTTGAAAAAATACTACCATGTGTAGACCTACTTTGAAATAAAACACAGAAAAGGAGAAAAAACACTGGCATCTGTAGACCTACTTTGAAATAAAACCCTGAACTATACAGTATATGCAGCTCTATTTGAGTCATTCCCTTATTTGTGGAAAATCTATAAAAGAAAAAGTCAATTTTTCGTTGTTCGCAAATTTCACACCACATATCAGGCATACAGTTATATTATCGTACTTGGCCATCGCGTCCCGCTCTTAAGCCATTCCGAGATATACCTCATCTCATGTACCTACTGTACACCATCAACGAAAAACAAATACGCCCATCACCTGCCGGGCCCCGCCCCTATAGAGGCGTACTCTATAAGATACTAGGCATGGTCACCAAACACCCTTCCTCTATTTCGTTTCCATCATAGCGGTCGCAAGACGCCCTATGTAACTAGTGCTATGAAAAGATTAGAGAAATTGCGTAGCCAGGTAGCGTTAATCCTGTGCCCCGGCAGGGTTTGAACGGTGTTCCCACCCGGAAGCCGATGCTTGAGGCTCGGCGGGTGGCAGTAGAGTTATATTACTGCAGGATGGGATTTAACGGCGGCCCGTTTTGTGGCTCAGCTGACTGTTTTCTGTCCATAGTAGCGTTGAACGCTATGCTATAGTGGGCTACTGTTTTGTTCTGTCTCTCTGCTACGAGAATGTCTGTCTATGCTACAGTTTTCTCTCCTCTCAACCATTCATGCTGACGGTCAATCGGTGTCTATTGGGGGAGTAGTGCAGGGGGGGCTTTGTTTACCTTTATGGGTAAATGGGCTAAGGTCTGGGGCTGGTGTGCTGTTGTGAATATTATGAATGAATGCGGGACTGGTTCTCTCTGGTCCGCCTCCCCTTAACGTTGTGTACATGGGCTTGCTCATTCTACAGTATTTTCGTGGTGTTAGTTCTTTTATTCATTAAACCCCTTCATGGTGCACACCACAGTGGAGGTTGCTGTTTGCAACCACCACTGGTGCTCCGTGTTAACATCAGTCCTTTGCTTTTGACATATTGAAACAGTGCCCCGCCCGGCCGACGCCATGAGGTGGGTCGGCCTGGCGAGTGGCTGGTGGGCTGCTAAAGCCTGTACCGCCACGGTATGGAATTGGCAGCGATTAGTAACTGTGTTCGAATTGCTGTTTTTTCTATCAAAAAAATGGTGTCTGGTGGCGGGGCCTTGAGGGCCAGCCGACGTCGACACATCGCGCGAGGTTGTTGACGTTATTAGCTTTGACCTAGCCGCAAGCTATAACCGCTCAGGGTAAAATCCCTCTCCGCAGAGGATTTTGGTCTTCTGCTGGAGCGCGGGCGGTATTGTCCTAGGCCCCACACCGCCTCACACCGCGCAGCCAGAAGAAGAGAGAGCACGGCCTCGTCAGCGGCGATGACGAGGCCCTCGACAGGCGGCCATGTTTTTCCCCCGCCAGAGGTATCCTGGGCGTTGAATCGACAGGTGTCCACAAGGCCGACAGCCTTGGCGGCCGAGGGATCGGCCATGTTGGATGGGCTCGGCTTGAAAAACAAGCCGTCGCCGTCCTGCCGCGAGCAGCCCGCTCTCCGATCACTCCCTCCCCCAACACCAGCGGAAAAAGGGGGCTCTGATTGTTTCCTTTGGCTGCGGGCCGCGTGCCTTCGTTGAAGTGCGGGCGGCCCCACTTTTCGCTTCTCATGGGGACAGGGGCTGACACCCAGTTAATGGCTGAGCCTGGGTCTGTCCGTGAGAATGTTGTGCTGTCAAGCGGCTCCCACACCATAAGCTGTGTTGGTTGAGCCTGGTGTTACGTCTGTCAACTATAAGTGTTGTCAGCAGGGGGGCTCGAAACCTTTTGAGGCACACAGTGTGGGCTTCCCCGGCCTCACATTCGCCAGGCCAGGTATCATGTTGGTGCCTCCCACTCCTGAAAGATTGGCAGTGGTCTCGCAGGCGCGCGTGATTTGGGTGGTAGTAATATCACTGCAGGGCTACGGTGTGTAGGCCCATGGGGTCCTCACGCCTTGCATGTCCGGCTGCAGAACAACTCCTCAGCATGTTCTGGAGGGGTGTTCAGTGGGGGGGCTTTTGTCACCTAGATTGATGTCAGCTTCCCCCGTATCAAACCGGCCCTTTCTGTCGGGGTGATTGATTGATTGATTGATTTTTATTGTGGCGTAAAAGACAGCATCCAAGGGATAAAAACATGAGAAAGTGCAAGCACTTATTTCCATCATGGTCCCTGATTTTGGACATGGACAGACATCATAAAACATAGAGCATCATAATAAAACATACTAAAACAGAGCATCATAATAAAACATAGAGCATCATAATAAAACATAGAGCATCATAATAAAACATAGAGCATCATAATAAAACATAGATCATCATAATAAAAAACAGAATAAAACATAATAGCAACCCCATACAAAAAACACTCCCTACCCTCTCCTTCCTATGGCTATTCTATACTTCACTGGCTAGCCATTTCTTTGTGGCACGTCTAAAACTTCCCCCCTCTTCGATGTTTTTCAGGGCCACTGGAAGCTTGTTCCACTCCAGTGCTGCAGAATATAAAAAAGTATTTGTGCCCATTAGGGAGTTAAATTTTGGCAGAATAAAATCCGTACTGCTCCTTCTAGTGGAGTATGAATGATTGTCACGGAATCGATTAAAATAATTAGATAGATATTTCGGACCTGTATTTTGAACTATCTTGTGTGTGAGACCTAATCTGATGTGAATTACCCTTTTATTGACCGGAAGCCAATTTAGTTGCCTAAAGAAAGTTGGCCCTAGGTGAGTGCGTGGAGGTAGTTTAAGGACTACTCTCATTAATTTGTTTTGAGCTGTCTGAAGTTTGTTTTTCAGGACCTGTGGAGCGCCACTGAACCAGGAGGTGGCAGCATAGTCAAAGTGACTCTGTACTAATGCGCCCGCTAGCATTTTAAGTGTTGCCTGGTCCCTTGGGTGCGATTGCCTCGTGGGTAGTATCAGGTTCCGACCCGACTCCACGGAACGCTCTGCTCGCAAGGGTCCAGGGTTGGCTACGCACAGCGGGTGGGACCGGGCCGACTATCTACAGTTCCTGGCGGACCTGCGCCACATGGCGGCGGGTGCGTTGGGAGTGTCATCACATATGACTACGGCAGTACCATATGTCGAGGTGGATGGAGAGAACGCTGAGGCGGGGACTTGTGTTACACAACCCCACCCGTTTTCGGCCTCACATTCGCCAGGCCAGGTATCATGTTGGTGCCTCCCACTCCTGAAAGATTGGCAGTGGTCTCGCAGGCGCGCGTGATTTGGGTGGTAGTAATATCACTGCAGGGCTACGGTGTGTAGGCCCATGGGGTCCTCACGCCTTGCATGTCCGGCTGCAGAACAACTCCTCAGCATGTTCTGGAGGGGTGTTCAGTGGGGGGGCTTTTGTCACCTAGATTGATGTCAGCTTCCCCCGTATCAAACCGGCCCTTTCTGTCGGGGTGATTGATTGATTGATTGATTTTTATTGTGGCGTAAAAGACAGCATCCAAGGGATAAAAACATGAGAAAGTGCAAGCACTTATTTCCATCATGGTCCCTGATTTTGGACATGGACAGACATCATAAAACATAGAGCATCATAATAAAACATACTAAAACAGAGCATCATAATAAAACATAGAGCATCATAATAAAACATAGAGCATCATAATAAAACATAGAGCATCATAATAAAACATAGATCATCATAATAAAAAACAGAATAAAACATAATAGCAACCCCATACAAAAAACACTCCCTACCCTCTCCTTCCTATGGCTATTCTATACTTCACTGGCTAGCCATTTCTTTGTGGCACGTCTAAAACTTCCCCCCTCTTCGATGTTTTTCAGGGCCACTGGAAGCTTGTTCCACTCCAGTGCTGCAGAATATAAAAAAGTATTTGTGCCCATTAGGGAGTTAAATTTTGGCAGAATAAAATCCGTACTGCTCCTTCTAGTGGAGTATGAATGATTGTCACGGAATCGATTAAAATAATTAGATAGATATTTCGGACCTGTATTTTGAACTATCTTGTGTGTGAGACCTAATCTGATGTGAATTACCCTTTTATTGACCGGAAGCCAATTTAGTTGCCTAAAGAAAGTTGGCCCTAGGTGAGTGCGTGGAGGTAGTTTAAGGACTACTCTCATTAATTTGTTTTGAGCTGTCTGAAGTTTGTTTTTCAGGACCTGTGGAGCGCCACTGAACCAGGAGGTGGCAGCATAGTCAAAGTGACTCTGTACTAATGCGCCCGCTAGCATTTTAAGTGTTGCCTGGTCCCTTGGGTGCGATTGCCTCGTGGGTAGTATCAGGTTCCGACCCGACTCCACGGAACGCTCTGCTCGCAAGGGTCCAGGGTTGGCTACGCACAGCGGGTGGGACCGGGCCGACTATCTACAGTTCCTGGCGGACCTGCGCCACATGGCGGCGGGTGCGTTGGGAGTGTCATCACATATGACTACGGCAGTACCATATGTCGAGGTGGATGGAGAGAACGCTGAGGCGGGGACTTGTGTTACACAACCCCACCCGTTTTCGGCCTCACATTCGCCAGGCCAGGTATCATGTTGGTGCCTCCCACTCCTGAAAGATTGGCAGTGGTCTCGCAGGCGCGCGTGATTTGGGTGGTAGTAATATCACTGCAGGGCTACGGTGTGTAGGCCCATGGGGTCCTCACGCCTTGCATGTCCGGCTGCAGAACAACTCCTCAGCATGTTCTGGAGGGGTGTTCAGTGGGGGGGCTTTTGTCACCTAGATTGATGTCAGCTTCCCCCGTATCAAACCAGCCCTTTCTGTCGGGGTGATTGATTGATTGATTGATTTTTATTGTGGCGTAAAAGACAGCATCCAAGGGATAAAAACATGAGAAAGTGCAAGCACTTATTTCCATCATGGTCCCTGATTTTGGACATGGACAGACATCATAAAACATAGAGCATCATAATAAAACATACTAAAACAGAGCATCATAATAAAACATAGAGCATCATAATAAAACATAGAGCATCATAATAAAACATAGAGCATCATAATAAAACATAGATCATCATAATAAAAAACAGAATAAAACATAATAGCAACCCCATACAAAAAACACTCCCTACCCTCTCCTTCCTATGGCTATTCTATACTTCACTGGCTAGCCATTTCTTTGTGGCACGTCTAAAACTTCCCCCCTCTTCGATGTTTTTCAGGGCCACTGGAAGCTTGTTCCACTCCAGTGCTGCAGAATATAAAAAAGTATTTGTGCCCATTAGGGAGTTAAATTTTGGCAGAATAAAATCCGTACTGCTCCTTCTAGTGGAGTATGAATGATTGTCACGGAATCGATTAAAATAATTAGATAGATATTTCGGACCTGTATTTTGAACTATCTTGTGTGTGAGACCTAATTTGATGTGAATTACCCTTTTATTGACCGGAAGCCAGTTTAGTTGCCTAAAGAAAGTTGGCCCTAGGTGAGTGCGTGGAGGTAGTTTAAGGACTACTCTCATTAATTTGTTTTGAGCTGTCTGAAGTTTGTTTTTCAGGACCTGTGGAGCGCCACTGAACCAGGAGGTGGCAGCATAGTCAAAGTGACTCTGTACTAATGCGCCCGCTAGCATTTTAAGTGTTGCCTGGTCCCTTGGGTGCGATTGCCTCGTGGGTAGTATCAGGTTCCGACCCGACTCCACGGAACGCTCTGCTCGCAAGGGTCCAGGGTTGGCTACGCACAGCGGGTGGGACCGGGCCGACTATCTACAGTTCCTGGCAGACCTGCGCCACATGGCGGCGGGTGCGTTGGGAGTGTCATCACATATGACTACGGCAGTACCATATGTCGAGGTGGATGGAGAGAACGCTGAGGCGGGGACTTGTGTTACACAACCCCACCCGTTTTCGGGTTTGGTACAGACCCTATTGTCAGGGTCACCAGCAGTGACAGCTCTGGTCAACGAGATCCAATCTCTGTGGACGAAGCAAGCCATCGTCGTGGCGTTCTCCTCCCGGTGTTCTCTGGTGCCTGAGAAATCGGGAGGGGGGGTGTCAGACCCATGCTGGACCTGTCCCATGGGAAGGTTCAGCATTTTTTGGATCGTCTCCTACCTGTTGAACACTGTCAGGTGGGGGTCTGGTTCTCCTCCATAGACCTGTAGGATGCGTATTCGCATCTCCGATCTTCCATCCTAGGGCTTACCTACGCTTCCTTTGCAGTGTTAGCGTATGAGTACCAGAGGCTGCCGTTCGGTTTTCTCTGGCTCCCCGCATCTTCACCAAGTGCGTGGAGGCCGCACTGGGGCCTCTGCGTCGTCAGGGGTTACGAAGTGTATTCTGCCCTGACGACGTTCTGGTCCTTCGCGGTCGAGGTGGATCGTCGGGTCTCCCTCCACTGTCGCGCTTACGCGGGCAGATGGCGTATGTTCCAAGAGTGGTGTAAGGGGGGGGCAGGGACCGGTGTCCTGCCCCCTGGATACTGTCCTTGTTACCTCCAGTCTCTCCTTGATAGACTGTCGGCTTCGACGGTGAGGGTATATGCAGCAGCTATATCCTCTTATCATGAGGGATTTGAGGGTGATGTTTTGTTCAGCCACCCTCTTGTGAAGCGTTTCCTGCTTGGCGCCCGACGCGTTAAGCCGGTAAAACGCTTGTTGGCTCCGAGTTGGGATCTTCAATTGGTCCTCGGTCGGTTGTCCTTGGCCCCGTTTGAGCCTCTTGAGCAAGCGCCGTTGGAACAGCTGTCGTTCAAGACCGCGTTCTTGCTGGCCGTCACCTCCGCTGAACGCGTGGGTGTGCTTTGTGCTCTCTCGGTACGACCAGAGTGCCTGTCTTTCGTTCCGATTGCGGTGCCACTCTGCGGCCTACTCCTGCCTTCGTGCCTAAAAATATCCGGAGTTCCTTCCGCTCCAGGGATATTGTGGTTCAGGCGTTTCATCCACCTCCTCACGCTAGTGAGTTGGAGGCGGGCCTTCACCTGTCATGTCCGGTCCGTGCTTGGGGATTTACCTCAGCCGTACTCAGGGCCTCAGGGCTACCGATCAGCTTTTTGTCTGTTACGGTGGTTCTCGTGCCGGTAAGGCACTATCGAAACGGCGCCTGTCCCATTGGTTGTGCGAGGGCTACACGTTGGCCGGGCTGGAGGGGCCTCGGTGGAGGACACCTGTGCTGCAGCTTCATGGTCCTCCCCGGGTCCCTTCGTAAGGTTTTACCTCATGGACATGACCGGGGGTTCTGTCTCCCAGGCAGTTCTGGGGTCTGTGGCCTTTCCTGCTTCCCGTCCTTTGGTAGGGTAGCAGGAGTGTGTGGGTATGGGCCACAGTGTGTTGGGTCACACGTGGTTCCGCCTGTGCTGTGTGTTCAAGGGGTTCTAGTTCCCTCTTGCTCGCACTCGGGTGGAGTTGACTGCGCCCCCCCCCCCCTTTCATTAGGAAGGATGGGGTGACGGGACTCCCCAACCCCTTGATGTGGGCTTACGGGTCCTCAGGGGGTGCATCTGTCGGGCCTTGCGTCCGCTCTACCCCATATCTCGGAATGGCTTAAGAGCGGGACGCGATGGCCAAGTACGATAATATAACGACAGGTTATGTATATAACCTAGTTATATGAGTACTGGCTAAGCGTCCCGCTCTTAAGCGGCCCTGAGTTCCCTTGGGGAATCTTTTCCTGGAAACGGGTTTTTTGCAACGAAGAGTGTTTGGTGACCATGCCTAGTATCTTATAGAGTACGCCTCTATAGGGGCGGGGCCCGGCAGGTGATGGGCGTATTTGTTTTTCGTTGATGGTGTACAGTAGGTACATGAGATGAGGTATATCTCGGAATGGCTTAAGAGCGGGACACTTAGCCAGTACTCATATAACTAGGTTATATACATAACCTGTCGGTAAGCCTGCATCGTTAGTCGTGAAAGCAAATTCATCTGTCCACGCTGAATTAAACCCTCTATTTTCCTCAGACTTTCATTTTTTTGGATTTATCCATGGTTAGCTTACTGGGGGGTCGTAAACTCAAGATTAGCCACTTGCAGACGGCAGGGAGAGGCGCGGGGTGTGACGTACTGTATATTTTAGTTGATGAAATATTTTTGTTGACAAAATATTTTAGTTGATGAAATATTTTTTCATTTCAGTGTCACAGTATGACATCGATCTCCAAAATAAGAGAACAGAAAAGAAATCCCAAAAAATTAAGTAAAAAAAATAAAATAATAATTTTTAATTATTTTTGGGCCAGGGAGCCGCAGCTGATTGGCTAAGTTTAAGTTTAAGTTTATTTGGATCCCCATTAGCCACAGCAGTGCTGGGGCTATTCTTCCTGGGGTCCATAACACATAAAATACAGTTACAGACTTATACACTCACAACATTTACATGTCATACAGACAATTAAAACAACAATAAAAACCCTAATCAAATTCATAATACAATACAACAATATATACGCCTTATGAATTCATAATACAATACAATAATACCTAATCATAATTAATTCATAATACAATACAGCATAATATACTATTTAGCTTTTACATACATTATCTATGTTCATATCAGCCAGTTATACAATATTTTAATAATATATCCCTATCAGACACATACCTTTTCATCCATATATACCTATCTCTTTATCAGACACATACATTTTCATTTACGTACACACTATCTATTAGGGAATGTCAATTTCTTTGGTTGAAAATGTTGTTTTACCACGATTTTGAAACGACATTTACTATTCTCCTGCTTAACATGTCTGGGAAGAGAGTTCCATTCCTGCATACCACGGAGCATGACATGGCATGCGGCTCCGGAGTCGCAGGTTGCCGAGTGAAAGGGAGGGAGGGAGGGTCAAGGAGGGCGAGAGGTGGCCGCTCAAGCCTTAGTGAAACGTCGTCCAACTCGTTCCTCTATAGTCTAGGACAGGGGTGTAGCTCCAGATTCTGGGCCCCATGAAAGAATGTATTTGTAGGCCCCCAGTGAATGCGAGCGCGCGTAAGCGCGGGAGCAGAATATTTTTTAGCCATTTTTTTATTGATGAAAACGCATAATATGGTTTTTACCTATACATTCGGATCAGCAGTTCAGCACCTGCACTGTTGGTGGGTGAGCCTAGTAAAGGATGTCGCATTGCGTTCATCTTCAATGAATGGACCAATGCAATAGTCTACCAAAGCCCCCCCTCTCTCTCTATATATCTCACACACACACACACACACACACACACACACACACACACACACACACACACACACACACACACACACACACACACACACACACACACACACACACACACACACACACACACACACACAGACACACACACACACTTCAGAAACAAACATAGTATCAATGAGAGCATCAATAATACACCTGAGTGATGTCTAGTAAAAAAAAATATATATATATATATTTTGGGGCCCCCCCCAGTGCTGGGCCCTTGGAATCATCCTAAGCTACCCCCCCCCCCAGCTACGCCCCTGGTCTAGGATCTAGTGCCAGCAACCTGTTCTCACTTCTCACAAGGAATTCATATATGCAATGAAGATGTTTGCGCACTGAATTTTGTAGCATTTATTACAAACCACGAAAAGCCATTTTCTTCTTTGGACAATTATTCTTTTTCCAAGATAAGAGTTTTGCAAAGCAGATTGGTACGTGGTGAGGCAATTTATTCCTGGATTTGCATAATTGGTTCACTTATCATGGCACATCTTGCTTTTATTGTACTTGGTAATTACTAGCTACTTATTCATTTGGCCTTTTTGTCAAACATACTGTCAAAATAATAATAATAATAATAATAATAATAATAATAATAATAATAATAATAATAATAATAATAATAATAATAATAATAATAATAATAATAATAATAATAATAATAATAATAATGGTTTGTTAACCATAGGCAAAGTTATTGACGGGAGTTGGACGACGTTCCACTGTCACTATTAACATGTTAAACAAACATGTTTAGCAGGCTGTGACGTACATTTCTATTTTTGGAAAGAAAATATGCACAGATAAATCATTTTATGATCCCGCTTGCCACGAATTTCACATATGATGTTTGTCTATTTAAAAGATAATTTTGTGATGGGAGGGAACTGGTGGGAGGGATTGGGCATGGAAAAAATAACCAAAGTGGATTATACATGTCTTTCTGTTTGATACTGACCATATCCTGTATCCATGCTGGTTGAAAATCGATAGCTATAATGTAACGTTAGCTAGCTGACAATTACACTTTTAAATTGACAAATTTTTTTACGTGTAATTCATGGCACAATTCAAACGTCGCCCGCCGTTGACTACCATACATATTTCTTCCGGCTCTATAATGAAAGTCAGCAGCGAGCAAAGCATAAATAACACATTTCTTTATATTTTAATGTCTAACATATGAGTAAAGGGCCAAGTAATTAACACTAGCACAGCCATGGAGAAAATGACACTAATTCCCACCGGGAACGGGTCAGATGACCCGACAGCCTTTAGAATGGAGATGGGAGGGAGGGTCAATGAGGGAGGGAGGGAGGGAGGGAGGGAGGGAGGGAGGGAGGGAGGGAGGGAGGGAGAAGGAGAAAGGGCAGGAGGGAGAGAGGGAGAGGGGGCGGGAGGGAGAGAGAGAGGGAGGGAGGGAGAGAGGGAGGGAGGGAAAGAGAGGAAGTGAGAAGGAGGGAGAGGGAGGTATAGAGAGAGGGAAAGAGAGGGAGAAAGAGAGAGGGAGAGGGAGGGAGAAGGAGAGAGGGAGGGAGAGAGAGGGAGGGGGGAGAGAAAGGGAGGGAGAGAGTGAAAGGGAGGGAGGGTCAAGGAGGGAGGGAGGTGGCCGCTCAGCAGAAATAGCTGAAATAACGTTCTAATTCCATTTTCCTGAAGTAATTTTGAAATTTTAGAAACCGTGCCAGAGGCTGTAACAAAAACAAGGTTACATGCATACAAGTAAATAAAATACAAAATGACAGTAGCAATAGTATACAAGGACAACAATAAATAAGGGAGAGAGAAGGAAAGGGAGAGAGGGAAAAAGAGAAAGGGGAAAAAGAGAAAGGAAGAGTGGAGAACCAGAGGGAGAGCGAAAACCAGAGGGAGAGAGAGAGAGAAGAAAGGGGGAGAGGGAGGGAGGTAGGTGAGGGGGCCTATAGGGGGAGGAGAGAAGAGTCTGAGGGCTATGTGTGCGATTGGGAGGCAGTCAGCCGGTGCAACAGTCGGTTAACATCTGTTGCAGATTTTGTTTAAAAGCAGTGAGCGACGTGAGGGCAGTGAGTTTAATTAAGGGTGTTTTGTAATGTGTTCCAGTCAGATGCAGCAGCAAATCGGAAGGATACTACACCCTGAGGTGTGTGGCTATCGAAAAATAATGCATTAGATAATAATGCGTAGACGAACCCCAGCAGACGAAGCCCCCGCATTGTGCATTATCTTTGATAACCGCACGCCTTATCGTGTATTATCCCTTACATATATCGAGGGCTTGGGGCGCAAAAGGGGCGTAAGTGACATTTTCGGGAATTTTACAGGAGAGCAAAGACAAACGCCAAACTCAATTGAAGGTTTCCACTTGCACCTTTATGTTTTCGGCCTTTATTTGAAAAAGTTTAATTATAGGCAACTTATCCTTTTACCATTTGATAGAGCTCATCATTTATCGCCCGAGGTGTCACCCTTTTGCGCCAAGCCCTCGATATACGGTCTCTATTCCTTTCCATAGTGGGTGCTTTTCTTCTATTCTTCTATTTTCTATAACACACTTACAATGTATAGGTTAATTGAATGTCATTATTGATCATAAATTATAATTCATATTGATCCCTTTTAATTATTTGAGGCAATAATAATTAATATAACCCCAATGTGAGCCAAAAAGAGGAGCCTGTATTAACCTATAGGATGGGAACGGTATAACAATAAAGGCACCGGATGGCATCACTGCATGCGGGAACTCATCTCAGCTAAAACGTGCGGCAAGGCAACCCGTTCGCTTGTTTACATGTGTGGCTTGCAAATGGCGTCTTGACCAAGCTGGAATCTTCAAAATGGTTAAAAAAAAAAAAAAAAAACGGAATCGGTATTGAGAACGAGAACACAAATAGGCCTACTGTGAATGTGCGTGTGTATGTGAATGTGCGTGTGTATGTGAATGTGAATGTGCGTGTGTGTGTGTATGTGATCCAGACTGAAGATGACCCTGAACGTGGGTGGTTTGGTGGCTGTGGTGGTCTTCTATGGGCTGATCCTGGCCATCGGGATCTGGGCCTCTAGGAAGTCCAAGAGGGAAGAGAAGAAGTGTGTCGGCACCATGAGTGAGGTCGCCATGGTGGGAGGACGCAACATCAACCTCCTGGTCGGCATCTTCACCATGACAGGTATGGACTCTCCTATACTTTACTAGTATGGACTCTCCTTTACTAGTGTGCACTCTCCTACTTTACTAGTGTGGACTCTCCTACTTTACTAGTGTGCACTCTCCTACGTTACTAGTGTGGACTCTCATTTACTAGTGTGGACTCTCCTTTACTAGTGTGGACTCTCCTACTTTACTAGTGTGGACTCTCCTTTACTAGTGTGGACTCTCCTTTACTAGTGTGGACTCTCCTTTACTAGTGTGCTCTCCTACTTTACTAGTATGCCCTATCCTACGTTACTAGTATGCACTCTCCTTTACTAGTATGCACTCTCCTTTACTAGTATGCCCTATCCTATGTTACTAGTATGCACTCTCCTTTACTAGTATGCCCTATCCTATGTTACTAGTATGGACTCTCCTTTACTAGTATGCACTCTCCTTTACTAGTATGCCCTATCCTATGTTACTAGTATGGACTCTCCTTTACTAGTATGCACTCTCCTTTACTAGTATGCCCTATCCTATGTTACTAGTATGGACTCTCCTTTACTAGTATGCACTCTCCTTTACTAGTATGCCCTATCCTATGTTACTAGTATGGACTCTCCTTTACTAGTATGCACTCACCTTTACTAGTGTGCCCTATCCTACGTTACTAGTATGCACTCTCCTTTACTAGTATGCACTCTCCTACTTTACTACAGTAGTATGCACTCTCCTTTACTAGTATGCCCTATCCTACTAAGGAATCTACCTTTGCCTATGTGCATAATGTGCCAATCATTAATAATTTCTTTGAAAAGATTCAGCTCCAAGCTCCCGGTGCCTCTGGGAGTCTGTGGGAGACATTTTGTTTTGCGTGTGTACGAGCGTGAAGAGCTTAGCTCTACTTCTGCAGAGGAGGTCAACTCACTCCTGCTAATGTCTCCGGAGATGCCTACTGCAGCTTTAACCCTTTCACTGCCGCAATACAGAAGGTTAACCCTGTCGCTGCCACACGACAAAGGGTTAACCCTTTCACGGCCGCAATACAGAAGGTTAACCCTTTCACTACCACACTACAGAAGGTTAACCCTTTCACTGCCACACGACAAAGGGTTAACCCTTTCACAACCACACTACAGAAATGTCACCCTTTCACTACCACACTACAGACGGTTAACCCTTTCACAACCACACTACAGAAATGTAACCCTTTCACTACCACACTACAAAAGGTTAACCTTTCACTACCACACTACAGACGGTTAACCTTTCACTACCACACTACAGACGGTTAACCTTTCACTACCACACTACAGACGGTTAACCTTTCACTACCACACTACAGACGGTTAACCTTTCACTACCACACTACAGAAGTTTAACCTTTCACTACCACACTACAGAAGGTTAACCCACCTTTCACTACCACACTACAGACGGTTAACCTTTCACTACCACACTACAGACGGTTAACCTTTCACTACCGCACTACAGACGGTTAACCTTTCACTACCACACTACAGAAGTTTAACCTTTCACTACCACACTACAGACGGTAGTGTGGTAGTGAAAGGTTAACCTTCTGTAGTGTGGTAGTGAAAGGGTTAAAAGGTGAGGTGATGCCTCTAACACATCAGCACAACACACATCAGCACAACACACTACACTCAATCCAAGGTTATCATGCCACATCGTGTGTGATTGATTGATTGATTGATTGATTGAAAACTTTATTAACAGATTGCAGAAAGGGTACAATACAGTACGGCTCAATACACACAATTGTTAAGGGGATGCAGACCAAAGAAAGACTTTCGTCCCCATTTTCAATTCATAATGACATTTATGACATACACAACATACAGATATACAGATATATATCATGACATTTATGACATACATGTGCATGACATACAGGGCCCCGTTCCATGTACGTGGTTCAACTAAGTCGATCAACATGTCCATTATCCAGCTTCAGTTAACCCGATGTTCAAAGCCGGGATTTTCCTGTTTCACAAAGGAGGATTCAGTCTCGTTAACTCAAGCCAGACTTGAGAGTCAGGCTCAAGTCAGGCTAGATGCGCGCTCCCGTTTTAGGTGGAAAGCCAGCACGTATCGATGGCAGAGACCCTGATTCTCAACGGCATTGATTGATTAATTGATTTAAGACTTTATTGACAGATTGCAATAGGCTCAATCGCCTCGCCGACAAGTTAAATGCGTTATCTATAGGCTAATTCTAAGTCCCTCATTACCTCAATCAATCAGATTATATTTCTTTAAACTTGCCTGCTGGATTGAATAATCAAATGAGATCTTGCTAGCGAAAATTATTAGTTAACTGTTATACAGAATTACGATACGGCTCTCTTACCCATTGATTGATGTATAGTCAATCTTTTACTTATCTTCTCTGTGGTGTAACGGGTTCTTCTTTTGACTTTCACACGGACGACCGGGGTTCAAGGCCCTAGTCTTTTCCTTCTTTTTGCAATATAGGAATAATTCAATTTGGTGCACGTTGAGAGCTATATAAAGAATG
The DNA here is from genome assembly GCF_963971535.1 of Notolepis coatsorum. Classification (NCBI taxonomy): domain Eukaryota; kingdom Metazoa; phylum Chordata; class Actinopteri; order Aulopiformes; family Paralepididae; genus Notolepis; species Notolepis coatsorum. Next base: position 316,426,686 of record NC_140165.1, read on the forward strand.
ACATCCTCAATGCATGTAGATTTATAATATTTTAACTTAAAACCAGGCTACTTTGGCGTATAATCATTAATATTATATTCAAAAAAATCATATTGGAAACACGGGGATTTGAACCCCGGTCGCTGAACTGGCAGGGATGAGCACTACCGCTGGGCCACTGGGCCAGATGGGATAAATTCATTGTTTATACATTAATGAACGAGAGACCCGTGTTTAGAATATCCGTTGTTTTGAATGAAGTTTATCTCTTTATCCTCATAATGTGACGTCAACGGCTCATTCAATTTCTCAAATCCGTCAAACAGCGCATCTCATCAGACATCTTAATCCCAGTTACAATTAAAATAACCACATCATGTGTACATCGCACGAGCGAGCGCCACCGTCGCCACGGTATATATAACGTGCATTATTTAGGACAAAGTGAATTTAATATCAGCATTTTGGGTCTATTTTACATTTCAAAAGCCCCCTCTGGAAGAATGGAGCACAAAAACGTAATTCAGAATGGTATAATGCAGATCGTAGACTGTGGGAATAGTTTCAGGAAACGGGCTGTCACTTCTTTGCGGGGGCGTGGCGATAGTTCAGGCTAACTTGAACTTGAACTCTGCTTTCGAGCAGGCTCAAACTTTTGGATATGTTGTCATGGTGATTTGGGAAATCCAGGTACATGAAATCGGAAAGTCAGGCTAACACAGTTAGCCTGATAAAGTTATCCGGCTAACTCGGTTATCCCGGTACATGGAACGGGGCCCAGGTCTACAGTACTGTTACATTTGTGACATACAAGATATGCAAATATACAGTACTGCTAAACAGAGATCCTAACAGAAAATATATACATACGAGGGGGAGGAAACTGTACATTCGGAGAGGGGGTGGGGGGGGGGGGGTTGGACATTTACGGGGGCCAGTGTAGTACAATCTGTGCAGATTTCTGCATTTATGTTCATGCTGTTGCACGTATCAACATCTTATCAACTTGTTTACACCCTGAGTATCTCTGGAAGTCTTTTAGGATGAATAGGAATGTACATGGCCACAACACCACCTGGAAACCTGCCACCCGGTTTTCAACCAACACGGGTAAATGCTCCTTTAAGTGCAGTGGAGCTTTGAACCAGAACAAGCATGTTGTATTTTTTATCTCGGGGAGCTATATTTATTTTATTTATGCAATGCAAATAGTTTAGTTGATGATTTCCACGTTGTACCTGTGTCTTTTCTTTGTGATACTGTATGTCATGTTTGTGCCACGGACCAAGGAGCACAATGGAAACAAGTCTCTTGACTTTATTATGTTTTTATCCTCGACACGAGTCGTTACAATCGTCTTAACAACGTCGTCTAATAACACTCAACACTGCAGCGCCCAAGTTTCAGCACTGTTTGAGGAACATTGTTACTCAGCAGCTGAAAGACTCGTACCCTTCCTTCCTGCTGACTTGTCGTACGGAACTTGTAAGTCGCTTTGGATATAAAAGCGTTCAGCTAAAATGACTATAAATGTAATAAATCAAATCAAAACACGTGCTGCTGCCGGCCTGGATCGCGTTACTTAGAACTGTGAGGACTTCTGTATCTCTCCCTTTCAGCCACCTGGATCGGAGGAGGCTACATCCTGGGAACTGCAGAGGCCGTTTACTCCCCCACTCAAGGCCTGATATGGGCCATGGGACCGCTGGCTTATCTCGTCACCTTCCTCCTCGGTGAGCAAAAGTGCATTTTGGCCAGGCCGTCTTTTCATTTAGAGCAGTGGTTCTCAACTGGTCTAGCCTCGGGACCCAACATTTTCCTTAGTCATTAAGTCGCGACCCACATTTTTTAACCACTTTTTTAACCACTATGATTTATAAAAAAAAAATAAAAAATTTGCAGTAATACACAATCTTTCATGCACTGTTAAAAACATGAAATAAACACAAAAAAGTGCAACAAAAGTGCAACTAGGGCTAAAAACCCAATGAAATAAAATAAGTAAGGGATAAGGTCATTGTCGCAAAATAATTGACCGACACTGCGTTCTAAACGCAGTGAAGGTCAATTATTTTGCGACAATGAGCGAGTATAGCTATACATTATCCCGCTTATTACAGGGCTAACTTACTAACAATATACGTAATTCATTTTACACCATCGACAAGACGAGATCAAATGCAGACGCGGTTGTTCTGTTGCAGCTGTGCATATGGTAAAGCTGAGTCTATTTAGGTTTGAATCGTGCAGTGTCAACGTATACATTATCCCGCTTATTACAGGGCTAACTTAGCAACAATATAATTCATTTTACACCATCGACAAGACGAGATCAAATGCATGGTGTACTGTCGAGACCTGCCTCGGACAGGCGCTGCACAGCCGTGCTCCGCAGGCTGTGCATGGTATAACGCTGCGAGAGTCCGGCTGCGAGGCTATCTTTCCCCTAACAGCGGTCATTATTGCGCATTGCCCATAGCAGCGGTGAATTATCGAGAAATAATTGACTGCTGCTAGGGGCAACGGAGCGCTATTGACCAATCACAATCAAGCATTTTGGCAAATGTTAAAACGCCATGTAATAATAATAAATAATTATGCTTCATTTCTTAGCTTAACATAACATACCTAAGTTTCTGGGAACTAATGGGATAACTGGGGTTGCAACAAAAGTGCAACTAGGGCTAAAAACACAATGAAATAAAAGAATAATAATAATAATAAATAATATATCCTTCTTAGTAGACTTCTTAGCTTAACATCCCAGGGAACTAATGGGATAACTGGGGATGTTGTTTGCTCCTGACAAGCGTCTCAAAGTCTGGGGTGATGGTAGACAAAGCAACTCTGAGGTCATGCTCAATGTCCAATCTATTCCTCTGCTTTGTCTTCAGCTGGACCAGAGCTGAGAAGCCACTTTCACAAAGATAGGTAGTGGCAAAAAAAAGTACAAAAGAAAAAAATACGTTTTTATTTATTTATTTTTTTACTTTTATTTTATTTTACACACATCCCCGACCCACTCAAAATGGCCCCGCGACCCACCAGTTGAGAAACACTGATTTAGAGCATCTCACCAATGGAACTCAATACCTCAAACAATTAGAGTGTCCACATCATATCACTCATTCAAGTGCAGGGTTAAGGAATGGCTCATTGAAAACCAGCATTGTCAACACTGAGGTGTTGCAAGTGTTTGTTTGATTGATTGAAAACTTTATTAACAGATTGCAGAATGGGTACAGTACAGTACAGCTCAATACATGCAATTGTTAAGGGGATGCCGACCAGAGAAAGACTTTCGTCTTTTTTACATCAGGGTCCCCCATTTTCAATTCATCATAACATATATGACATACAGATTGACAGTACTGCTACATCTATACATTTATGACATACCAGATTTGCAAATACAGTGTGTGTGTGTGTGTGTGTGTGTGTGTGTGTGTGTGTGTGTGTGTGTGTGTGTGTGTGTGTGTGTGTGTGTGTGTGTGTGTGTGTGTGTGTGTGTGTGTGTGTGTGTGTGTGTGTGT